>NC_058083.1:27917731-28284239 GCF_014858855.1 Bufo gargarizans | reverse complement strand
TTTGCCAGGGCCGTCTTTAGTATTGATTGGACCCTGGGCAAAAATTTACTTGGACCCCCTGGATCCCGCCTTCCCACACCTTAGCAGGCAATCACGCCCTCCACCACAACACACACACAAAAAATCCACACATCTGGTACAGTACAGTGAATGACTGTAAATACTTCCAGTTCTGAAGACTCCAGCGGCTCAGGATCAGCGCTCTGGGCAGCTGGGCTCAGGATGGAAGTGGGCACCGCTCTGCAGGAAGAAGACCAGGGCTCGGCTCACCCTAGTGTTACAGTGCACCCCAGCACCCCACAGTATGCAGTATAGAACCCTATAGTATACAGCAACCCACAGTATGCAGTATAGCACCCCACACTATACAGTACCCCACAGTATATAGTAGAGCAGTATAGCAGCCCACAGTATACAGCACCTCACGGTATACAACACCTCACTGTATACAGCACCCCAAACTATACACGATAAAGCCCCCCACACTATACAGTACAGCAGTATAGCACTCCCCCCCCCCCCCCACTATACAGGCCCCCCCACACTATACAGGCCCCCCACAGTATACAGCCCATTACACAATATATAGCCCACCACACAGTATACAGCCCACCACACAGTATACAGCACCCCACTATACAGTAGTTTACAGTATATTAACATAACAGCCCCTGTCACCTTTTTCTGATGTAATCTTTACACAAAAAAGCTTGACAGTTAACTTCTGCACAACTCAGTAGGACCTGTGATGACCTCATAGCCATGTGACCAGTAATTGCTAGGTTACTGGTCACATGGTAATGATGTCATTAAGGTCCTAGAGCAAAACTCATTAAGGTCCTAGAATTAAGATCATTAACACAGTACGATCATGATGCCTGTGTAGCCGACAGCCTGACACCCGGGGCAGGAGCTAGCAGGGCTCAAGAGGCAGCTGCCTTGGTCCCCCCAGGAGCAACTGGGCCCAGGGCAGCTGCCCCTTTTGCCCCTTGGTAAAGACAACCCTGTGATTTGCGATACGCTAATCAGCGAATAAGTGACTGTGGTGCGGTGGGCTGGGCGCTAAACGATCGCTAACTACCTAACCAAGGGACCTAAACTATCCTAAAACCTATGAGTCAATACCAGTGGGAAAAAAAAAGTGACAGTTTACACTGATCACTTTTTTCCCTTTCACTAATGATTGACAGGGGCAAGAAGGGGTGATCAAGGGGTTAATTGGGGTGATGGAGGGTGATCTGGGGGATAAGTGTGGTGTTGGTGGGTACTCACATTGATGTGTGCTCATCTGCTCCTCTGCTGGAACCAACCGACCAAAAGAAAGAGCAGAGGAGAACAGCAGCCATTTAACACATCATATTTACAAAAAATGATGTATTAGCTGGCTTCTGATTTGTTTTTTTGAAAATCATCCACCTGCCAGCGACGATCATTGGCTGGCAGGGTGATGACGAACTTGTCTTTTAAATTTTGCCGGCCCGCGATGCGCATGCGCGCGCCGGCTTTGCCCGAAATCTCGCGTCTCGCGAGAGCACGCACCGACGCGTCCACCTAGAGTAACAGGACCGCCGCAAGGACGCAATCCTGCGTACGGCGGTCCTGAGGAGGTTAAACTTTTTTTTTTCTCTCTGCTTGATTAAGGGGAGTGCCCTGGGCAACCAGGTTCTATAAATTGAACCACTTAAACTCTCCAGAGCCTGCTCTTCCTGAGGCTTGCTCTACTAAGTGGCTTCTTATTAAGTGGAGTTAAAAAACAAGGAGTTCAAGAAAAGGAGTTGGAAACTAAGGTTGGATATCATTTCCTTGTGTGTTGTTGGCTTAATTCTAGGTAGTCCTTCAACTACAGCAGACAGGGTCTAATTACTTTTTACTGTTGTAATCCCCATTTAGTATGTGTTGCACAATTTACAACGCAGCCCAGTGCACATCTTGCATGATGTATGCAGTCCTGGAACTGCCGTTCCAGGGTGTATATCTTTGTTCAAGATGTGAGCAAATTACCCGTTTGGAATCGCAAATTGAGTCTCTAAACGGGCAAGTTGCAACACTGAGAGGCATTGACAATTTGCAAAAGAGTTTGCTTCTCACCGAGCAAGCACTCTTTGGGGTAGATGAGGGGGAGGGTGACAGAGAGGAGGCTGAGGAAAGTGAGGTAGCTAGCTGGGTAACAGTTAGAAAGCGGGGTAGAGGGAAGAGTGCCAGGGAGGCTAGCCCTGATCTGACACACCCCAACAAGTTTGCACGTTTGGCAGATGAGGGGGATGTCAGTCCAGGGATGGCACTGCTGCAGCTGGACACTTCCTCTGCCAGTCAGGGGAATGTCAGCTCCAGTAAGCAAGGAACCAGAAGAGCAGGGCAGGCCAGACAGGTGCTGGTAGTGGGAGACGCCATTATTAGGGGAACAGATAGGGAAATCTGTCCCAAAGACCGTGATCACCGAACAGTGTGCTGTCTTCCTGGCGCTAGAGTTCGACACATCGCGGATCGGGTTAACAGATTACTGGGAGGGGCTGGAGACGATCCAGCGGTCATGGTCCATATCGGAACCAATGACAAAGTTAGAGGTAGGTGGAGAGTCCTTAAAAATGATTTCAGGGATTTAGGTCAAAAGCTGAGGGCAAGGACCTCTAAGGTAGTATTTTCCGAAATACTACCTGTACCACGGGCCACACAAGAGAGGCAGCGGGAGATTAGGGAAATTAACAAGTGGCTCAAGAACTGGTGTAGGAAGGAGGGGTTTGGGTTCCTGGAGAACTGGGCCGATTTTTCTATCGGCTACAGGCTCTATCGTAGGGACGGGCTGCACCTCAATGGGGAGGAGGTAGCTGTGCTGGGGAGAAATATGGCTAGAAGGTTGGAGGAGTGTTTAAACTAGGGACTGGGGGGGGGAGGGAAATTACATTATAGGAGGGGAAGATAGTGCAGATAGAGACCGGGGGCAAGGTAGTGGGACTGGGGGAGGAATGGAAGGAGGGACTAGAACAGTTCAGAAGGAAAGGTGTAGGGTAAAAAATATACATAAACCTCTCATATGTATGTATACTAATGCCAGAAGCCTGACTAATAAAACTGGGGAGCTGGAATTAGTGATGTGTGAGGAGAACTATGACATAGTGGGAATAACTGAGACATGGCTGGATGATAGCTATGACTGGGCAGTTAATGTACAAGGTTACAGTCTGTTTAGAAAGGATCGTCAAAACCGGAGAGGGGGAGGACTTTGCCTTTATGTAAAGTCTTGTCTAAAGCCCACACTCCGCGAAGATATAAGTGAGGGGCATGAACATGTGGAGTCACTGTGGGTAGAGATACATGGAGCTAAAAACAACAATAAATTACTAATAGGAGTTTAATATAAACCACCTAATATACCAGAGTCCACAGAAAATCTACTACTAAACGAGATAGACGAGGCGGCAAATCATAATGTGGTTATTATGGGGGACTTCAACTACCCAGATATAGACTGGGAAACTGAAACTTGTATATCTCATAAGGGAAACAGGTTCTTGGCAATAACCAAAGACAATTACCTCTCCCAACTGGTTCAGGACCCGACTAGAGGGACGGCCATACTGGACTTAGTATTAACCATTAGGCCTGACCGAACAACAGACATGCAGGTTGGGGGACACCTGGGAAATAGTGACCATAAAGTAATAACCTTCCAATTATCATTCAAAAGAGTGTTTCTACAGGGAGGAACAAAAATATCAAACTTCTAAAAAGCTAAATTTAGCCAACTAAGAGAGGCCATAGGCCTAACTAACTGGGACAAGGTCCTCAAAAATAAAAATACAGCCACAAAATGGGATATCTTTAAAAACATCCTAAAATCTCATTGTGAGAGGTACATACCGTATGGTAATAAAAGGTTAAGGAACAAAAAGAAACCAATGTGGATAAATAGAACTGTAAAGAAAGCAATAAATGACAAAAAGAAAGCATATCATTCACTGAAACAGGAGTGTAGCACGGAAGCACTGAAAAACTATAAAGAAAAAAATAGAACATGTAAAAAAACAAATAAAAGCGGTCAAACTAGAGACCGAGAGATTAATTGCCAAAGAGAGTAAAACTAACCCTAAAATGTTCTTCAATTATATAAATGGTAAAAAGTATAAATCTGAAGGTGTCGGCCCTTTACAGAGTAATGAGGGGGGAGTCGCAGAGAGCGACGAGGAGAAAGCAAAGCTGTTAAATCGTTTTTTCTCCAATGTATTCACTGAGGAAAATAAACTGTCAGATGACATGCAGAATGCAAAAATAAATTCCCCATTCAAAGTGTCCTGTCTGACCCAGGAAGAAGTACATCACGACTTAAAAAGATTAGACAAATCGCCAGGACCGGATGGCATACACCCCCGTATCCTAAAGGAATTAATTAATGTCATAGCCAGACCCTTATTTCTGATATTTGCAGACTCTATACTGACAGGGAATGTCCCACAGGATTGGCGCATGGCAAATGTGGTGCTAATATTCAAAAAGGGGCCAAAAACAGAGCCTGGAAACTATAGGCCGGTAAGTTTAACATCTGTTGTGGGTAAACTGTTTGAAGGTTTTCTGAGAGATGCTATATTAGAGCATCTCAACGGAAATTAGCAAATAACGCCATATCAGCATGGCTTTGTGAGGAATCGGTCATGTCAAACTAATTTAATCAGTTTCTATGAGGAGGTAAGTTCTAGACTTGACAGCGGTGAATCAATGGATGTCGTGTATCTGGACTTCTCCAAAGCATTTGACACTGTACCACATAAAAGGTTAGTATATAAAATGAGAATGCTCGGACTGGGAGAAAATGTCTGTATGTGGGTAAGTAACTGGCTCAGGGATAGAAAACAGAGGGTGGTTATTAACGGTACACACTCAGATTGGGTCACTGTCACTAGTGGGGTACCTCAGGGGTCAGTATTGGGCCCTATTCTCTTCAATATATTTATTAATGATCTTGTAGAAGGCTTGCAAAGTAAAGTATTAATTTTCGCAGATGACACTAAACTGTGTAAAGTAATTTACACTGAAGAGGACAGTATACTACTACAGAGGGATCTGGATAGATTGGAGGCTTGGGCAGATAAGTGGCAGATGAGGTTTAACACTGACAAATGTAAGGTTATGCACATGGGAAGGAATAATGCAAGTCACCCGTACATACTAAATGGTAAAAACACTCGGTAACACTGACATGGAAAAGGATCTAGGAATTTTAATAAACAGCAAACTAAGCTGCAAAAAACAGTGTCAGGCAGCTGCTGCCAAGGCCAACAAGATAATGGGTTGCATCAGAACGAGAACATAGTCCTACCACTTTACAAATCGCTAGTCAGACCACACATGGAGTACTGTGTACAGTTCTGGGCTCCTGTAAACAAGGCAGACATAGAGCTGGAGAGGGTCCAGAGGAGGGCATCTAAAGTAATAACTGAAATGGGGCAACTACAGTACCCTGAAAGATTATTAAAATTAGGGCTATTCACTTTAGAAAAAAGACGACTGAGGGGAGATCTAATTAATATGTATAAATATATCAGGGGTCAGTACAGAGATCTATCCCATCAGCTATTTATCCCCAGGACGGTGTCTGTGACGATGGGACATCCTCTGCGTCTGGAGGAAAGAAGGTTTGTACACAAACATAGAAAATAATTCTTTACGGTAAGAGCAGTGAGACTATGAAACTCTCTGCCTGAGGAGGTGTAGAAAGATGGAGGGCCACAGCAGCATATCACCAAAATTCTTCTTTATTTAGAAAAACACCTCACAGCAAGGCATAAAAAATATTTTGCCTGAGGAGGTGGTGATGGTGAGTACAATAAAGGCATTCAAGAGGGGCCTGGATGTATTTCTGGTTAACAGGCCGAACTGGATTGACAAATGTCTTTTTTCGGCCTTATGTACTATGTTACTATGTTACTATCATTGCAGACCTACAAGGAGAAACTCAAATGGAGGAGGAGCTGCTACTGGAGGACGAGTTGGAGGTGGAGGGTGATGATGACGGTGACATCTGCCACAACACCCAATCGACTCAGTGTGGGACAAAGCCCAAAACAACTGGCTCCTCAGACTAGAATGGAGAGCTGCGCTTGCTTACACAGTAAGAGAAGGCTCATTGACATCAAGCAGTCTGATGACTACTGGATAGCTATGTTTTTAAACCCTCGCTTTCAAAGCAAAATGACAGAAACCCTGTTTTTGGTGACTAGAAGCCTGCTGCCTGAGTGTCCAAAAGGGAGGCCCCTCTCCGCCCCCTGAAGAGTCCCCCACCTCCTGCTGCCACATCCAGCAGAAGCTGCATGAATAGCCAGTTCAGTCTCCTAAACATGATGGAACAGTTTTTTCATGTGCCGTGTCAGGCAGAGGCCAATCAGCAAGCCGATAACTCCCGCCTTATTGTCCAGGTTCAGTCATACCTAAATTCTGGTCAGTCTCTGGTGCATACCCCGTTCCCTGACCCCATGGACTTCTAGGCAGGCAGACTAGAACAGTGGCCCAAACTAATCCAATATGTTCTCTGTATTCTTTCTTGCCCAACCTCTAGTGTCATCTCAGAGATGGCTTTCAGAGTGGCGGGGGGCACAATGATATTCAAACAGACCAAGTTCTCCCCCTTCAGTGTCTAAAACATCACTTTTGTTAAAATGAACCAAGCCTGCCTGAGGCAGATGAATAGATTTGGCCTTGGTGATAGTGCCCTAGCTTGCTACTGTTGCTGTCTGCCTACAATCATGTTCAGTATGTCTGCTGCTGCCATCATGACACTTCCACCACCATGCCTCTGTTGCTGTCTGTCTGCCAACATGTACCATATGGCTGATGCTACCAACTCAGCTGCTACTCCTCACTGATAATCTGCTACTTCCACCATTATTAACCCTATGGTTTTGCTGCTACTACCACTACTAATACTACTTCTACCACTACTACTACCCATAGACAGCCAACCTATTGTCTTGTACAGTACGTTCCATGCTTCTGTTGCTGCTACTATTGCGACCACATGCCTGTAAAACCCTACCCTTTCCACATCCCAATGGCACGGCTCCCAATTAAAAGGGAGAATTGAAACCACATATTCTTCTGACAATTAACACTTGTGATTGTTATATGGATAGCCATTCTGACCCCATTAAGGCCTTAATTTTGGATGCTTGGTCTCCCAAAAATCCAGTGTTTTTTTTTTATTTGATCCCATAACACATGTTATGGGATAAAAAAAATACATCAGGTGGGATGGAGCCTGAACGTGTAGCTGAATGGCAGCAGCTTCCTGAGCTCCTCACTCACACCGGTGATTTAACCCCTTTATAAGCTATCAAACCGTTCACCAATGGGGAAAACTGGCAAAGACCGAACCAAAGATCATCTGGAGCTGACAACTGCCCGCTCCAAGCAACCAGATATGGAGCAGCACCTTAAAAAGCATGCAAAATCGCGCCCCATTGAAGTCTCCAAGATGGCACCGCGCGTGCCACAGCCTTCAGATGCTGAAGATCCTTTAGAAGTGGGAAGCGCATCGGAGGCCTCAAAATGAAGACTCCCTCGAAGGCGCCCGAATTTATCTAAAGAGGTCCTTAAAGAACTTCTGGACACCGCTTTAGACCCTTTGAAGAGGGATCTGGAGGACATTAACCACTTCAGCCCCGCTAGGTGAAACCCCCTTCATGACCAGAGCACTTTTTACACTTCGGCACTACACTCCTTTCACCGTTTATCGCTCGGTCATGCAACTTACCACCCAAATGAATTTTACCTCCTTTTCTTCTCACTAATGGAGCTTTCATTTGGTGGTATTTCATTGCTGCTGACATTTTAACTTTTTTTGTTATTAATCAAAATGTAACGATTTTTTTTTGCAAAAAAATGACATTTTTCACTTTCAGCTGTAAAATTTTGCAAAAAAAACGACATCCATATATAAATTTTCGCCAAATTTATTGTTCTACATGTCTTTGATTAAAAAAAATGTTTGGGCAAAAAAAAAAATGGTTTGGGTAAAAGTTATAGCATTTACAAACTATGGTACAAAAATGTGAATTTCCGCTTTTTGAAACAGCTCTGACTTTCTGAGCACCTGTCATGATTCCTGAGGTTCTACAATGCCCAAACAGTAGAAAACCCCCACAAATGACCCCATTTCGGAAAGTAGACACCCTAAGGTATTCGCTGATGGGCATAGTGAGTTCATAGAACTTTTTATTTTTTGTCACAAGTTAGCGGAAAATGATGATGATTTTATTTTTTATTTTTTTTCTTACAAAGTCTCATATTCCACTAACTTGCGACAAAAAATAAAAAATTCTAGGAACTCGCCATGCCCCTCACGGAATACCTTGGGGTGTGAGAAGAACTTTGCAATCAAAATGTGTAAAAAATGACCGGTGAAATCCAAAAGGTGCACTTTGGAATATGTGCCCCTTTGCCCACCTTGGCAGCAAAAAAGTGTGACACATCTGGTATCGCCGTACTCAGGAGAAGTTGGGGAATGTGTTTTGGGGTGTCATTTTACATATACCCATGCTGGGTGAGAAAAATATCTTGGTCAAATGCCAACTTTGTATAAAAAAATGGGAAAAGTTGTCTTTTGCCAAGATATTTCTCTCATCCAGCATGGGTATATGTAAAATGACACCCCAAAACACATTCCCCAACTTCTCCTGAGTATGGCGATACCAGATGTGTCACACTTTTTTGCTGCCAAGGTGGGCAAAGGGGCACATAATCCAAAGTGCACCTTTCAGATTTTGCAGGCCATTTTTTACACATTTTGATTGCAAGGTACTTCTCACACATTTGGGCCCCTAAATTGCCAGGGCAGTATAACTACGCCACAAGTGACCCCATTTTGGAAAGAAGACACCCCAAGGTATTCCGTGAGGGGCATGGCGAGTTCCTAGAATTTTTTATTTTTTGTCACAAGTTAGCGGAAAATGATGATTTTTTTTTTTCTCTTTTTTCCTTACAAAGTCTCATATTCCACTAACTTGCGACTAAAAATAAAAAATTCGAGGAACTCGCCATGCCCCTCATGGAATACCTTGGGGTGTCTTCTTTCCAAAATGGGGTCACTTGTGGCGTAGTCATACTGCCCTGGCAATTTAGGGGCCCAAATGTGTGAGAAGAACTTTGCAATCAAAATGTGTAAAAAATGACCGGTGAAATCCAAAAGGTGCACTTTGGAATATGTGCCCCTTTGCCCACCTTGGCAGCAAAAAAGTGTGACACATCTGGTATCGCCATACTCAGGAGAAGTTGGGGAATGTGTTTTGGGGTGTCATTTTACATATACCCATGCTGGATGAGAGAAATATCTTGGCAAAAGACAACTTTTCCCATTTTTTTATACAAAGTTGGCATTTGACCAAGATATTTTTCTCACCCAGCATGGGTATATGTAAAATGACACCCCAAAACACATTCCCCAACTTCTCCTGAGTATGGCGATACCAGATGTGTCACACTTTTTTGCTGCCAAGGTGGGCAAAGGGGCACATATTCCAAAGTGCACCTTTTGGATTTCACCGGTCATTTTTTACACATTTTGATTGCAAAGTTCTTCTCACACATTTGGGCCCCTAAATTGCCAGGGCAGTATGACTACGCCACAAGTGACCCCATTTTGGAAAGAAGACACCCCAAGGTATTCCGTGAGGGGCATGGCGAGTTCCTAGAATCTTTTATTTTTTGTCGCAAGTTAGTGGAATATGAGACTTTGTAAGGAAAAAAGAAAAAAAAAGAAAAATCATCATTTTCCGCTAACTTGTGACAAAAAATAAAAAATTCGAGGAACTCGCCGTGCCCCTCACGGAATACCTTGGGGTGTCTTCTTTCCAAAATGGGGTCACTTGTGGCGTAGTTATACTGCCCTGGCAATTTAGGGGCCCAAATGTGTAAGAAGTACCTTGCAATCAAAATCTGTAAAAAATGGCCGGTGAAATCCGAAAGGTGCACTTTGGAATATGTGCCCCTTTGCCCACCTTGGCTGCAAAAAAGTGTGACAGATCTGGTATCGCCGTACTCAGGAGAAGTTGGGGAATGTGTTTTGGGGTGCCATTTTACATATAACCATGCTGGGTGAGAGAAATATCTTGGCAAAAGATAACTTTTCCTATTTTTTTTTATACAAAGTTGGCATTTGACCAAGATATTTTTCTCACCCAGCATGGGTATATGAAAAATGACACCCCAAAACACATTCCCCAACTTCTCCTGAGTACGGCGATACCATATGTGTGACACTTTTTTGCAGCCTAGATGCGCAAAGGGGCCCAAATTCCTTTTAGGAGGGCATTTTTAGACATTTGGATCCCAGACTTCTTCTCACACTTTCGGGCCCCTAAAAAGCCAGGGCAGTATAAATACCCCACATGTGACCCCACTTTGGAAAGAAGACACCCCAAGGTATTCAATGAGGGGCCTGGCGAGTTCCTAGAAATTTTTTATTTTTTGCATAAGTTAGCGGAAATTGATTTTTTTTGTTTTTTTTCTCACAAAGTCTCACTTTCCGCTAACTTAGGACAAAAATTTCAATCTTTCATGGACTCAATATGCCCCTCAGCGAATACCTTGGGGTGTCTTCTTTCCGAAATGGGGTCACATGTGGGGTATTTATACTGCCCTGGCTTTTTAGGGGCCCTAAAGCGTGAGAAGAAGTCTGGAATATAAATGTCTAAAAATGTTTACGCATTTGGATTCCGTGAGGGGTATGGGGAGTTCATGGGAGATTTTATTTTTGGACACAAGTTAGTAGAATATGAGACTTAGTAAGAAAAAACAAAAACAAAAACAAACAAAAAATTTCCGCTAACTTGTGCCAAAAAAAATGTCTGAATGGAGCCTTACAGGGGGGGGTGATCAATGACAGGGGGGGGTGATCAATGACAGGGGGGTGATCAATGACAGGGGGGTAATCACCCATATAGACTCCCGGATCACCCCCCTGTCATTGATCACCCCCCTGGTAAGGCTCCATTCAGACGTCCGTATAATTTTTACGGATCCATGGATCGGATCCGCAAAACACATGCAGACGTCTGAATGGAGCCTTACAGGGGGGTTATCAATGACAGGGGGTGATCAGGGTGATCACCCCCCTGTCACTGATCACCCCCCCTGTAAGGCTCCATTCAGACATCCGCATGATTTTTTACGGATACATGGATACATGGATCGGATCCACAAAACACATGCGGACGTCTGAATGGAGCCTTACAGGGGGGTTATCAATGACAGGGGGTGATCAGGGTGATCACCCCCCTGTCACTGATCACCCCCCCTGTAAGGCTCCATTCAGACATCCGCATGATTTTTTACGGATCCATGGATACATGGATTGGATCCACAAAACACATGCGGACGTCTGAATGGAGCCTTACAGGGGGGTTATCAATGACAGGGGGTGATCAGGGTGATCAGGGTGATCACCCCCCTGTCACTGATCACCCCCCCTGTAAGGCTCCATTCAGACATCCGCATGATTTTTTACGGATCCATGGATACATGGATCGGATCCACAAAACACATGCGGACGTCTGAATGGAGCCTTACAGGGGGGTTATCAATGACAGGGGGTGATCAGGGTGATCACCCCCCTGTCACTGATCAAACCCCCTGTAAGGCTCCATTCAGACATCCGCATGATTTTTTACGGATACATGGATCGGATCCACAAAACACATGCGGACGTCTGATTGGAGCCTTACAGGGGGGTGATCAATGACAGGGGGGTGATCAGGGAGTGTATATGGGTGATCACCCGCCTGTCATTGATCACCCCCTGTAAGGCTCCATTCAGACGTCCGCATGTGTTTTGCGGATCCGATCCATGTATCCATGGATCCGTAAAAATCATGCGGACGTCTGAATGGAGCCTTACAGGGGGGTGATCAATGACAGGGGGGTGATGAATGACAGGGGGTGATCAGGGAGTGTATATGGGTGATCACCCGCCTGTCATTGATCACCCCCCTGTAAGGCTCCATTTAGACGTCCGTATGCGTTTTGCGGATCCGATCCATGTATCCGTGGATCCGTAAAAATCATACGGACGTCTGAACGGAGCCTGACAGGGGGGTGATCAATGACAGGGCGGTGATCAATGACAGGGGGGTGATCAGGGAGTTTATATGGGGTGATCATGGGTGATCAGGGGTTTATAAGGGGTTAATAAGTGACGGGGGGGGGGTGTAGTGTAGTGTGGTGTTTGGTGCGACTGTACTGACCTACCTGAGTCCTCTGGTGGTCGATCCTAACAAAAGGGACCACCAGAGGACCAGGTAGGAGGTATATTAGACGCTGTTATGAAAACAGCGTCTAATATACCTGTTAGGGGTTAAAAAATTTGGATCTACAGCCTGCCAGCGAGCGATCGCCGCTGGCAGGCTGGAGATCCACTCGCTTACCTTCCGTTCCTGTGAGCACGCGCGCCTGTGTGCGCGCGTTCACAGGAAATCTCGCGTCTCGCGAGATGACGCATATATGCGTGACTGTGCGCAGGGCTGCCACCTCCGGAACGCACATGTGCGTTAGGCGGTCCGGAGGTGGTTAAGGACGACCTCCGTGGCTTAGCCCACAGAGTAATGGCGCTTGAAAATTCCCAGGACATCATCTTTCAGCAAGAAAGGAAAACCTGCCAGGCCCTGCAAGCTCATCGGGACCTGATCAACAATGCCTTCCCCTGAATAGAGGATCAGGAGAATCGGAGTAGGCGCCAAAACCTGCGGATTAGAGGCCTACCTGAATCCATCGCAGCAGAGGCCCTCCGCAAGGTGGCGGCTGAAATCTTCTCTCAGCTACTAGGCCCAGACAGAGCAGCTGCAGTGGTTGTGGAGCGCATTCATTGCGCATTGCGACCGAAGCGAAAGTCCTCAGACCCGCCGCGTAATGTGATTTGCGGTCTTCTTAGTTTTGTGGATATAGCCGACCTTTTGAGAGTAAGCAGAGAAGCCGACGATCTGAGGTACGAAGATTCCCCCCTCCTGTTCTTTCAGGACTTGGCACCTACTACATTGGCAAAGCGGCGCATTCTTCGTCCATTACTGGACGCTCTGAAATCATCTGCTACTCCATTTAGGTGGCTGCACCCCTTTGGCCTGGCCATCTTGAAAAATGGCAGGCAATTCACGGTTCGCACGCCGGCAGACTTGAAATCTATCTGGGGTCCGCTCGGCCTAGCACCCATAGATGTTCCCTCTTGGATGCCCGCAGATCAGGGGGACCCCTTACCTGCCCCACCAGGAGTAGATGCCTGGCTGGAGGTATCTGCAGGGAAAGCTGAAAGAGCCAAGAAAGACCGGCATAACACCTGAAGGCTGTGGACTCATGAACTTTGCTACCTCACCAGGGATTCTCTCCCTTATAATGCACAGTAGTTTATCTGTGCCTCAGGCTACCGGACTATGAGCCTACTTCTCCATGATCGTAATACATGCGTGAGTGGAGATGTTTATGTAATGAGCTTTAAATCCCCTGAAGTTTGTGGGGACCTTGTTAAATGAAATGAGTGCTGTTGTTATACTAGTGGACTGTTGCCCTCACAAGTCTCCATTGGATTGTCCTGGAACAGACTTTTGTATTTGCACCGTTAACCCACCCCATCTGGTCAAGACCTGGGGTTACACCGGTTCCTCACATTGAGATGTTCACCCCACCCTCTGAAAGCCTCTCAGTGGCTCTCAGTTGTCCCATGGAAGCCCCCCCCCCCCCGACCCGCCCCCCCGATGGATCCCGGCTTGATGTCGTGATGAAAAAGGATCCTGTATGCATCAGTTGTCTTATGGGACTTCTCAAGTGTGTTCTAGAATGTTTGTTGCCATCTAACATTCATTTGTTCTTCTTTTACTTTTCCTTTCAATTGTTGTCCTGCCTTGTTTGTCTGATTATCCTTTTCTTCTTGTCCTCCCTCCCTGCTCTGATGGAATCTGTCATATGTTCTAAGAAAGTATCCTTCCAGAGGTCTATGCTCTTCTCCCCATTCCATGATTGGTTACCATGACTACCTTTGTTGTATCCTCACTGAATGTCCGGGGCCTGAACGAGCCATGTAAAAGATCCCAGGTATTATCACTTCTGCAAAAAGATAAAACTTCCATAGCTTACTTTCAAGAAACACATTTCAAAACTGAAATTCACCCAATGGTATCATAGCACCCATTTGTCAGCTAGCAAAGGGGTCAGTATTGCAGTGCACAAGAGACTTCCATTTTAAACATAACGCAACCTTCGTAGATCTTGAGGGGCGCTTCTTATTTGTCAAAGGCCTCATTGATGACACCTCTGTTACACTGGCGAATATATACGCCCCCAATCGGGGTCAGATCCCTTGGCTCGTTCAGACCCTTAGACAATTGAGTACCTTTAAAGAGGGAATGCTTATTCTAGGTGGGGATTTCAATGTGGCCCTGGAGCCATCTCTGGACTCCTCATTGGGCCGGTCGTCTATTATGCACAGGCTTTTGAGAATCAGTGTAACAGAGGTGTCATTGATGACACCTCTGTTACACTGGCGGATATATACGCCCCCAATCGGGGTCAGATCCCTTGGCTCGTTCAGACCCTTAGACAATTGAGTACCTTTAAAGGAGGGAATGCTTATTCTAGGTGGGGATTTCAATGTGGCCCTGGAGCCATCTCTGGACTCCTCATTGGGCCGGTCGTCTATTATGCACAGGCTTTTGAGAAGTCTTAAGGTTTCTCTGAAAAAATTTGATGTATTAGATGTATGGCGCACATTGAACCCCTCGGAAAGGGATTACACATTTTATTCTCATGCAAAGGCTTCATATCACAGGATTGACTAGCTATTCCTCTCATCGACCAATGCCCTTTTAGTCTCCAATGCTAAAATTGGGAATATTGTACTTTCAGATCATGCCCTAATTTTCCTAACTCTCTCACTTACCGGCCTCCCAAAGAAAGACTGGACATGGCGACTAAATGATACCCTTATCCAGGACCCTGATAATGTTTCCAAGCTATCAGCCTCACTGTCCGAGTTTTTCAATATAAACACATCTGGTTCTTCTCCTCCATCTATCCCCATTATATGGGAGACGCACAAGGCCGTGATTAGGGGCGAACTGATTGCTCTTTGCTCTCATGTCAAGAAAAAGTGTTCTCATACCCAGAACCTGTTAATGTCCCCCATAACGGCTCTTGAGCTCACCCATAAGCAATCCCAGGCCTCCCAGGTGGCCGCAGAGCTGTATGAAGCCAGAAATGACCTAAAAAACCTTCTAAATGCTACCTCCGCCAAATTGCTGTTTCGCTCTAAGTTTAAGGCTTATGCCCATGGAGACCGGGGGAATAAATTGATGACGGCACTTTGTAAACAACAGCAGATAGATTCCTTTATCCCCGCCATTAAAGATGCTTCGGGCATCAAACGTAAATCCACACCTGACATAGCGAAGGTGTTTTGCACCTTTTACTCCAATCTATACAATTTACCACCCCCGAGTCAAGCAACTCCAGAACTGATAGCCAGAGCATCGGATGAATTCCTTAGTGCACTTAACCTCCCATCCATATGCTCCACGCAGGACTCCCAACTTACTTCCCCGATCACAGAAGCGGAGATACTGAAAGTGCTGTCCTCAATACCCTCTGGGAAGAGCCCCAGCCCTGACGGTCTGAATATCTCATATTATAAGACCTTCAAAGAAACATTACTGCCGCGCTTTAAGTCCCTCTGCAACTATTTACTAACTGGAGGGTCTTTGCCCGCACAATCCCTAATGGCCCATGTAACCATCCTTCACAAGGAAAACAAAAGATCCCATTGAATGCGGCAGTTACTGCCCCATTTCCTTATTAAATGTGGATGTCAAATGGTGGGCGAAGATCTTGGCCCAACGCCTTCAACTGGTGCTCCCTGATATAATTTATGGCGAGCAAGTTGGTTTTGTCCCTGGCAGACGGGGCAGTGAGAACACCATACGTCTATTGCATTTGATGTCTTGGGCACGGAATAATTAAGTGTCAGTAGCATTACTCAGTACTGACGCAGAAAAAGCTTTTGACAGAGTAAGTTGGTCTTTTATGTCCAAAACGTTGTCGAAGTTTGGAATACCAGAGCAATTTATTACAGACATTTTCTCATTGTATCTAGCCCCCTCTGCCAGGGTCAAAGTCAATGGGACCCTGTCCCTAGCATTTGACATTACCGATGGCACGCGCCAGGGATGCCTACTCTCCCCGACCCTTTTTGTACTGGTAATGGAGACCTTGCTAAGCAAAATCCGCCAATCATCTGAGATTGAGGGCATCACCGTAGGCTCCCAGAAACATCTGACGACTGCCTTTGCGGATGATCTCCTGGTGGTGACTTCGAACCCTAAAGCATCTTTCCCCAAACTACTCACTATTTTTGAAGACTTTGGCTTTGTTTCCAATTTTAAGATAAACTATTCAAAGTCCATGGCCCTTAATGTCTCCTGCCGTGCAAACATAGCGCAATTTCTCAAAAATTCCACCCCTTTCAAATAGGCTTTAAAAGATATACCATTCCTTGGTATCCGTGTGACAGCAGATGCCAAAGAGTTATTTTCCTCCAATTACCTTCACTTACTGCAATCTGTCAAAATGCAGCTTCAATCACTGAAAATGCCATTTATCGCCTGGATAGGAAGGAAGAATTATTTAAAAACATACATAGTCTCCAAGTTCCTGTACCTTATACAGACACTACGTATCTGGATCCCACAGTTGTTTTTCATAGAGATCCGCCGGATGATGTCCCTCTTTCTTTGGAGAGGCCGGTCCCCTAGAGTGGCCTACACCATCCTGACTAGGGAGAAGAGGTTTGAGGGATTCGGGCTGCCTGATGTACATATGTACTACAAGGCTAATCTTATGTGTAGGGGCATGAACCTTCTTCTAAAAGCGGCCTGGGAATATTTGTTCCCATTTGGAACAGACATTATTTACTAATCGTGAGAAATTGATCATGTGGGGTGTCCGTCCATGTTCCCCCACAGCCTCCAAATTGCCTCTGCTGTGAAAAGGGATACTTCTCACCTGGTCTATGTTATATCGCTCCAAGACACTTAATTTCCCTAGCCCCGAGCTCCCATTACACCTATTGCAGTCCCTTATTCATCCCTCGGCTCAGGACGCCATGGGAGTTTGGGCCCTGCTCAAGAAGCACACCCTGCAGGATGTGCTGACACTGGAGGGGGGACTGGATTGGGATGGGTTTATCCAATTGCCTAGTGTCCACTCTGCAGCGTTTCTACATATCTATAGTTTTAAAAGGGACATAAAACACCTGCAACTGCAGAACTCTCACTTTGCCTCACCTACTTGGTTGGAGCAGAGGCTGGGGTCCGCGCAGCCCTCCAGCAGACCTTTCTCTACGATGTATAAGGAACTACTTTCCTCTACCCATTCCGAACCGCATTTCTTGAGTTCTTGGGAAAAAGAGTTAGCCATTAAGCTATCGAACCCAGAAAAAGCCTTCATATTGACCCAGCTTCAGCCGTTGTATTAAAATCCAGGAGAACTCGTATAAATTGCTCACCCGCTGGTATAAAACACCTGAGTTCCTTCATAAACTTAATCCGGAGATTCCGGAGGTCTGCTGGAGGTGCGGGGCGGGCGTCGGGTCTCTCTCACACATCTGGTGGAATTGTGCGAGTATACGTCCTTTCTGGAGCCAAGTGGAGAATTTACTAAACAGAATTTGTTCCACCTCTATCGTCCTGGATCAAAAACTGATCCTACTCTGGTGCCCTAATGCTTCACTAACCCCGGCAAAATCAGATCTGCCAACTATACTCATTACAGCTGCCCGACTTCTGATTCCCCTGTTATGGAGACAGACCCTCTCTCCTACCATCTTGGGTTGGATGGAAAGAGTAGACCAGTTATACAGGTTTGAGGAGCTGGCCCACTGGGAGTCACATTCTCGCATGAAATACCTCAAAACATGGCTTCCCTGGAAGAACTTTAGATATCCTAACAACTAGAGCAGGAACTCTATCCCCCCCCCCCCTTTCCCCAACCTTTTCTTTTCTCAACAATTTTGTCTAGTCTCTATTTTGTTGATTGTGATACTGACTATTTGCCTGGTTAGAGATGATACCATCACTTGACATCTTGCTATGCTTACTGTTTTATATGAATAATATGATCCATCATATATTACGCTTATAACAATGTATCATTTATGTTGGAAATTGTATCATGTATCACTCTACCTGTGACTATTTGTGACATGACCAATAAAAAAAAGAGATTTGGTTAAAAATACATCATCTGCCCCTGATAAGGGACAATTTTTGGAAGCTTTGGAATATGAAAACGCATGAGACATGTGACAAAGAAATTCTGCCAACTTGAACCGAACCAATTCTCAAAAGCGTTGCTCATCTCTAATGTACACCAAAATACCCAGTGGATAATTCATGGCATCTGTTGAATTGCACTTATCCAGGTTAGAGATAAGGATATGCTTTAATACAGCAATGACATGTGTGTTAAGGAAAGATAATTTACTGTTATTTATTGCCTCCATATCCGAAGGAAACGGCTAAAAGTAAATTGGCTCCTCAAATGGATGGGTAAACATCAGATAGAATATTCCAGTGTGAAATCATGGCTCCCAGTGTGAGTCCACGGTCTACTACTTCTGTTCCTGGACCCCTGGATCATCATCTGCTGTCAGTATCTGGTTCTCCTGGATTTCTCATCATTATTGATCTCTTGTTATTTCACTTTTAGCTCAATCAATATATGAGAAGAGTTCATTTTACAACTTCTGGTGGAGATTCCATTCACCTTGATGAGAAAGGAAATTTTCCAGCAAGATTTGATCTGGTGAATTACAATGTGTACTCTAACCGTACTGTGGGGACACAAACGGTGGGACATTTCCATGAAGACAATGGTCGTCTACAGTTTTCTATAAATGACAGTTCTATATTATGGGATCCACGATTTTTTACGGTAAATTTTAAATAAGATATATTCTTTATCATAGAGAGCTGTAAATGATTTTTTATGTCAAAACTTTTACTTACAAATCATTCTCTGCAATGTGATGTAAAGATCGGGTGGTGGTAAGTGGTGGTAATGCACATTGTCAGCCTGTGACTCTTCATTCCAGACACCGCAATCCACCTGTAGTGAGAGCTGTCTCCCCGGATACTGGAAAGTCCCACTGGAAGGAAAACAGAAATGCTGCTACTACTGTGCCCCCTGTGCAGAAGGCGAGATCTCCAACCAGACTGGTGAGGGGTGGATAATCATTGGGTCCAAACTATTTGTCTAGCTGTTCTAAAATCCCCACTTTTCAGTAGAGTAGCCTGTATTGCAGCAGATTGTTTGCTCTGAATTTTCATCTACTTGGTAAGGCCGCTTTCACACAGTATTTGATCAGTGATTTCCACCAGTGACTAAGCCAAAAGGGTATTAACTCAACTGAACAGAACGGAATGGTCCAAAATGCATTCCGTTCTCATACCGGAGAGCAAACCGCAGCATGCTTCAGTTTGCTTTCTGTCCTGGGATGCAGAGCTAAACGAATGTGTCATGAACCACAATGAAAGTCAATGGGGGACGGGTCAGTTTTCTGTGACACAATCGAAAACTGATCCGTCCCCCATTGACTTTCAATAGAGTTCATGACGGAACCATCTTGGGTATGTTAAAGATAAAACAACTGGATCTGTTTATCAGTAACAGAAGTGTTTTTGCTGAACCCTGCCGGATCCAGCAAAAACGCTAGTGTAAAAGTAACCTAAGCTTTGACTGAAGAATTCAAATGCAAACAGATCAGTACAGTTGTTAGCATGCAGCGGACTGGCAGTTAACACACAGAATGCACTTTCACGGATGTTACAGATCTCATGGCTGAACAAGTCATTTATACGCCAAAGAGTCTCTTTAGTGATCTTCCATCACTTCACTAGCTGACTCTGACATAAGCATCCAGATGTAGGGTGCATGTGTATATTTTACACAATACAATGCAACTTAAAGGATGGTCCACTCATGGCAGGCAAACTCTTTTCTACCTGTTTAAACAGGATGCTGTAGTTCAAGTTCACATGCACAAAATCAACCGTGGGATGTGGCGATTGTTCTGCAGATGTTCCATCTGCTTATAAGGGTTATTCAGGCCGTGACGGGGACGAGCCTCCCTAGTGCCTCCCGCGAAAAAGGAGATGCAGAGGCTGTCGTGCGGTGATCAGGAGCGATGCGGGTGTGTAAAATATCACCAAATGTAATATATATACAGTACAGACCAAAAGTTTGGACACATCTTCTCATTCAAAGAGTTTTCTTTATTTTCATGACTATGAAAATTGTAGATTCACACTGAAGGCACCAAAACTATGAATTAACACATGTGGAATTATATACATAACAAAAAAGAGTGAAACAACGGAAAATATGTCATATTCTAGGTTCTTCAAAGTATCCACCTTTTGCTTTGATTACTGCTTTGCACACTCTTGGCATTCTCTTGATGAGCTTCAAGAGGTAGTCACCTGAAATGGTCTTCCAACAGTCTTGGGAGTTCCCAGAGATGCTTAGCACTTGTTTGTCCTTTTGCCTTCACTCTGCGGTCCAGCTCACCCCAAACCATCTCGATTAGGTTCAGGTCCGGTGACTGTGGAGGCCGGTCTTCTGGCACAGCATCCCATCACTCTCCTTCATGGTCAAATAGCCCTTACACAGCCTGGAGGTGTGTTTGGGGTCATTGTCCTGTTGACAAATAAATGATGGTCCAACTAAACGCAAACCGGATGGAATAGCATGCCGCTGCAAGATGCTGTGGTAGCCATGCTGGTTCAGTATGCCTTCAATTTTGAATAAATCCCCAACAGTGTCACCAGCAAAGCACCCCCACACCTCCTCCTCCATGCTTCACGGTGGGAACCAGGCATGTAGAGTCCATCCGTTCACCTTTTCTGCATCGCACAAAGACACAGTGGTTGGAACCAAAGATCTCAAATTTGGACTCATCAGACCAAAGCACAGATTTCCACTGGTCTAATGTCCATTCCTTGTGTTCTTTAGCCCAAACAAGTCTCTTCTGCTTGTTGCCTGTCCTTAGCAGTGGTTTCCTAGTAGATATTCTACCATGAAGGCCTGATTCACACAGTCTCCTCAACAGTTGTCCTAGAGATGTGTCTGCTGCTAGAACTCTGTGTGGCATTGACCTGGTATCTAATCTGAGCTGCTGTTAACCTGCGATTTCTGAGGCTGGAGACTCAGATGAACTTATCCTCCACAGCAGAGGTAACTTTTGGTCTTCCTTTCCTGGGGCGGTCCGCATGTGAGCCAGTTTCTTTGTATCGCTTGATGGTTTTTATGACTGCACTTGGGGACACTTTCAAAGTTTTCCCAATTTTTCGGACTGATTGACATTCATTTCTTAAAGTAATGATGGCCACTCGTTTTTCTTTACTTAGCTGCTTTTTTCTTGCCATAATACAAATTCTAACAGTCTATTCAGTAGGACTATCAGCTGTGTATCCACCTGACTTCTCCACAACACAACTGATGGTCCCAACCCCATTTATAAGGCAAGAAATCCCACCTATTAAACCTGACAGGGCACACCTGTGAAGTGAAAACAATTTCAGGTGACTACCTCTTGAAGCTCATCAAGAGAATGCCAAGAGTGTGCAAAGCAGTAATCAAAGCAAAAGGTTGCTACTTTGAAGAACCTAGAATATGACATATTTTCAGTTGTTTCACACTTTTTTGTTATGTATATAATTCCACATGTGTTAATTCATAGTTTTGATGCCTTCAGTGTGAATCTACAATTTTCATAGTCATGAAAATAAAGAAAACTCTTTGAATGAGAAGGTGTGTCCAAACTTTTGGTCTGTACTGTATGTGTATGAAAAATATATATCATAACTAGAGATGAGCGAATTTTTTTAAAATTCGAATTGGCTGCTTCGTTGAATTTTTTTCAAATATTCGCTTTGTGACTAATTATTTCGTCACGGAATGCATTTTTTTGTAAGTAGAGGGTGCAATGACAGGGAGCCGAGATAGTGCTGTCCCCATCATTGTACCCCTCATATGCCGTGTTCATACATGATCGCTGTAAAATTAACAATAAAAAAATATTACATAAAACTTACCACCTCCATTTACTTACGATGGGCCGGCCACCGCCATCTTGCTCAAAGATCTCAGCTGAAATCCCGTGCGGCGCGAGATTACATTATCACGCCGGTAATTATGTAATCTCACGCCGCACGGGACTTCGGCTGAGATCTTCAAGCTGAAGGCCTGTGGCGAGCAAATGGAGGCGGTAAGTTAGAATTTTTTTTTTTTAATACTATTTCAGGATAAATCAATTCGCTGACACGAAGCACGAGGAAATTCGGCTTCTAGGCGAATCAAATTTATCCTGAAATACGGATCAAATCCCACTTTGTGGGATTTGATTCGCTCATCTCTAATCATAACTGGTTTGGTAATCCTCTCCAAATATAGTGTATGCTTGGAGTCCCCCGGAGGACTCATTCACCAGGATTCAACAAGAGTTATATAAGTAAAAGTTGATTACTTACATAAATAGTTTAGGAAAAGTCTTAGGCTATTGTCCATGCGTGAAATGAATGTTCTTAAAATATCATTGTTGAAGGGTAGGAACTTCTCAGGCTCTTTGTGTCTTCATCTTCTTCAGCAACAACCCCCAATAGACGTGAGAGTGAGGAGACGACCCCCTTGTCTGTCTCTGTCAAACAATTATACCATAGATACAGAAGTGTCTAACACATGTATGTGCTTCTACATTGTCATATATGGAGACTTCACATATAGGTCTTGACGTTCCCATACAGACCTCCCACTGCCAAGTGTATTACTATAGATGGTGTCAGTATGTAGTGTAATACATCCTTTATATTACATATCAATTAATAATATATCACATTATTTAACAGGGTGCCAGGGAGCGAGGAAATTATAATCTATATAAGGGGCCCAGGCATTGGGGTGAATGCTTTATACTTTGGATAACCCCTTTTAAATGTGTATCCAGGCATGAGAGGCTAACCCCTAGATACTGTACATGTGCCATTCCTGGTCCAGGACAGGCTGTTAGTATTACACTGTTGCATCTGTTCAGGTTGGTGTCCAGACTAAGACTGACTAGAATATTCTTTCTTCTTCTATCTAGCGGTGGCTGTGAATATGGCCAATTAATACCTTCTGAAGATACAGTACAAGCATATACAGTCTGGTAATCCTTCTATTCACACTTTGCAGTGTAATAAGAGTCCAGAGCAGGATGCTGCAAAAACCCGACCATGTGGCTGAACTCCTAGATGACAGATACATCTGTAATATGACAACAGTTTTGCAAAGCTTTAAGACTACAATAAAAATTCTAGCTAATTTGAAATCTTGTTCACACTTAAACTTTATTGCAATTCATAATGTTCATGTTTGATTGTATTGTTTAAGCCATTTAACCTCTTCCTGACCTCCGCCGTACCGTGGAAATCGGGTGTTTAAAAATGGCGCCCACTGCTGTTATAAACAGCAGTTACCAGTCTGTGGTATGGTCTAATAGGCAGACACTGATGTCAGGACAGGGGGCCTATGTTAGGTGCCCAGTTACCATGCTAATTCATTAACATCCTGTGATCATATTCGAAAATGCCGAGTAGTAGACAGAGAAAGAGTCCTCTCTCTGTCAACCACTTGAATGTTCAGGATAGAGAGTAAAAGCATTTTTATTACAAACCGGATTCCAAAAAAGTTGGGACACTAAACAAAATGGTGAATAAAAACTGAATGCAATGATGTGGAGATGGCAAATGTCAATATTTTATTTGTAATAGAACGTAGACGACAGATCAAACGTTTAATCCGAGTAAATGTATCATTTTAAAGGAAAGATACATTGATTCAAATTTTCACGGTGTCAACAAATCCCCAAAAAGTTGGGACAAGTAGCAATAAGAGGCTGGAAAAAGTAAATTTGAGCATAACGAAGAGCTGGACGACCAATTAACACTAATTAGGTCAATTGGCAACATGATTGAATATAAAAAGAGCTTCTCAGAGCGGCAGTGTCTCTCAGAAGCCAAGATCTGTAGAGGATCACCAATTCCCACAATGTTGCGCAGAAAGATAGTGGAGCAATATCAGAAAGGTGTTACCCAGCGAAAAATTGCAAAGACTTTGCATCTATCATCATCAACTGTGCATAACATCATCCGAAGATTCAGAGAATCTGGAACAATCTCTGTGCGTAAGGGTCAAGGCCGTAAAACCATACTGGATGCCCGTGATCTCCGGGCCCTTAAATGACACTGCACCACAAACAGAAATGCTATTGTAAAGGAAATCACAGAATGGGCTCAGGAATACTTCCAGAAACCATTGTCAGTGAACACAATCCACCGTGCCATCCGCCGTTGCCAGCTGAAACTCTACAGTGCAAAGAAGAAGCCATTTCACTGGGCCAGGGATCATTTAAAATGGAGTCTGGCAAAATGGAAGACTGTTCTGTGGTCAGACGAGTCACGATTCGAAGTTCTTTTTGGAAATCTGGGACGCCATGTCATCCGGACCAAAGAGGACAAGGACAACCCAAGTTGTTATCAACGCTCAGTTCAGAAGCCTGCATCTCTGATGGTATGGTTTTGCATGAGTGCGTGTGGCATGGGCAGCTTGCATGTCTGGAAAGGCACCATCAATGTGCAGAAAAATATATTCAGGTTCTAGAACAACATATGCTCCCATCCAGACGTCATCTCTTTCAGGGAAGACCCTGCATTTTTCAACAAGATAATGCCAGACCACATTCTGCATCAATCACAACATCATGGCTGCGTAGGAGAAGGATCCGGGTACTGAAATGGCCAGTCTGCAGTCCAGATCTTTCACCTATAGAGAACATTTGGCGCATCATAAAGAGGAAGGTGCAACAAAGAAGGCCCAAGACGATTGAACAGTTAGAGGCCTGTATTAGACAAGAATGGGAGAGCATTCCTATTTCTAAACTTGAGAAACTGGTCTCCTCGGTCCCCAGACATCTGTTGAGTGTTGTAAGAAGGGGAGATGCCACACAGTGGTGAAAATGGCCTTGTCCCAACTTTTTGGGGATTTGTTGACTCCATGAAATTCTGATTCAACATATTTTTCCCTTAAAATTGTATATTTTCTCAGTTTAAACTTTTGTTCCGTGTTTTTCTATTCTGAATAAAATATTAGAAGTTGGCACCTCCACATCATTGCATTCAGTTTTTATTCACGATTTGTATAGTGTCCCATCTTTTTTTTAATCCGGTTTGTATTTATAATACCTTTCCTAAAACCTAATAAAAAAAGAACAAAGATTTTCCTTTTAACTTTTATTTTGTAGTTGATGAATTACACACATTTCCAATATCTTATTTTCTTTTATTCAGATATGGAGAGATGCTCGGAGTGTCCTGAAGACCAGTGGTCTAATGAGAGAAGAGACGCCTGTATCCCGCGACCACTTGACTTCCTGTCATATGAAGATACCTTGGGATTATCCCTCATTATTATCAATCTCTTCTTCTGTTCTGTGACGGTCGTTGTGTTGGGGATATTTATAAAGCACAAGAACACTTCGATTGTGAAAGCCAATAACCGGAACCTGAGCTACATCCTGCTACTGTCTCTGCTCTTCTCATTTCTATGTCCTCTCTTATTCATTATAAAAATCACGTGTTGATCATGGCACTCTATCTGAGGCTGATAGGTTTAGGGTGCACGTCTAGGTGCGTTCCTTGCTCCACCTCGCGGAACTAGTAAATATTTCAAATAATTTAGACAGCACTCCAGTATGCGGTTAATGCTTTTATTTGCCGGACATAAGGGTCCTTTTTTAGGAACTGAGGCGTGGAATAAATTAGCATGTACCACAAATAGGAAAGTGTGATAGCTAATGTATGTTAAAGGGCACATCTGGTAAGTCCAACCAATGTAAGAGAAACTAATGGGGTAGAACCCTAGTTAGAGGTCAGTAATGTCGTCTATTCGTGGTGGAATGGACACAGTATAATGGCTGGAGCATAAGTTAATATAGATATCACATAAGACATATACCAACGGCTAGGGCGTGCTTCACGGATGTCGCCACCCGTTATTAGACGGCTCTGGCCCTAAAAGGGAAACATAAAGACAAGATTAACATAAGAGAACAAACATACAGGGAAATAGAGAACATAAACATAAGAAAGAGGATGATTAATCAGTCTAAGATATAATCTCTATTAAGACCATGAGGTTCAAGAGTGTTAAGGCGTCGGATCCAAGACATCTCTCTCTCCTGTAAAAGCAGCTCGCGGTTACCTCCTCGTCTTGGTGGTGATATCCAGTCGATGACTTGGAAACGCAGTTGACTGACTGAGTGACCATGTTTGGTAAAATGTTGGACAAGGGGTGCCTCTAGTTTAGTGGTACGTATATTAGACTTATGTTGAGATATACGTTCTTTTATTTTTTGAGTGGTTTCCCCAACGTATCCCAATCCACAAGGGCATTTAATTAAATATACCACATAGCTGGAAACACAAGAGTAGTGACCATTGATGTTGTATTTTTTCCCAGTGGATGGGTGGGTGAAGGTCGAACCTTTGGTAACATTCCCGCATTGGGCGCAGGATAGGCAAGGGTATGTACCTTTAATGGCGGAGCCAGTGATAGTGCTTTGTATGCTATGTGTTTTGTTGGAACCAAGGTCAGACCGTACAATATTGTCCCTGATGTTTTTTGCCCTTTTGTATGACATCAGTGGTTTATCTGGGAAGATATTGGGGAAATTATTGGATAGAACGGACCAATGTTTGTAAATGATCCGTTTAATGTCTGAACTTAAATGGGAGAATGTAGTAACACATGGAATGCGTTTCTGTGTAGGGTTGGATCTGGAATGTATAGATTTGAGTAAATCGGTCCTGGACAACTGGGTGGTTTTGTCAATATGTTCATCTAGTTGAACATGTTTGGGAAAACCTCTGCTGAGAAATTTATTCGACATTTCTACGAGTCGAAAGTTTGTTGTATCTAGATCAGATACAATCCGTTTAACTCGCATGAGTTGTGAGTATGGTAAGGAATGAATTAGTCCAGGGGGATGAAATGAGTCATGTCTGAGAAGACTGTTCCTGTCTGTGGGTTTGGTATAGAGATCAGTTTGTAATGTATTATTGCTTACCATGACTAGGACATCCAGAAACGAAATCTCGGTGTTACTGCAGGTCAAGGAGAGAGAGATAAAGTCTGTGGCCGAGTCGATAGTTTTATGGAATGTATGCAGGTCTTCCACTGGACCCTGCCAAACGCAAAAGATATCATCAATGTATCTATACCAACATTTCACATGTTTAGAAAAGAGTTCATTCATATATACATGGCAACGTTCAAAGTGGTTCATGTACAAGACTGCAAAAGTTGGTGCTACATTACAGCCCATGGCTGTCCCGGAGATTTGAAAATAGAATTGATCTTCAAACAGAAAATAATTCCTTTTGAGTACAAATGTCAAAAGAGAAAGAATGAATTGTTGTTCTGGAATAGAGAATTCTGCTTGTTGGCGAATGATTTCTCTAACACATTCTATACCGGCATCGGTGGGGATGTTGGTATAGAGACTGCTGACATCCATTGTTGCTAAAAAAGATATTATCACCCTCCAGGTTCAGGCATTGGATTTTGTTTAGAAAGTCAGTGGTGTCCTGTCCTTATTCATTGGACATCCCACAAGGATGTCATGTCTACTACGACAGGTTACTTTTGGGATTATTTTTAGTCTTGCAGTTTCTTCCATTTTAGCTAAAACAGTCACTGTAGTCTTGGCTTTTCGTGCTATTAAACCAGGCAGGACACTGAGGCAGTGGTTGGGAAGACATCTGGCCACATCATTACTCATTACTGGTGCAATAGGAGAGGTTGTGATCTGTGTCTTCTGGTTGTGTTTTTCTCCACCATTCCCAGATTATAACACTGAGATAGAGGTTGGAAAGATAATCTTACAATGTAATGAGGGATCTGCCAATGCTTTCTACTTGTCCATTGGTTACATTGGATTCCTGTCCATGTTGAGCTTTATTGTAGCTTTCTTGGCCAGGAAACTTCCAGACATCTTCAATGAGACCCAGTACATCACCTTCAGCATGCTGGTCTTCTGCAGTGTGTGGATCTCCTTCATCCCAGCCTACCTCAGCACCAAGGGGAAATACATGGTTGCTGTGGAGATCTTCTCTATTTCATCTTCCAGTGCTGGACTTCTGGGCTGTATCTTCATTCCCAAATGTTACAATAATTTTAATGAGACCAGAAATGAACATAAAGTCCAATCTAATTTTTATGCAACAATAAAAGAGCATTATGATCAAATATGTTAGTTTTAGCCTATAGAATTAGCCAGTCTTCCTTCCTTGCCTTTATCTTCTGTGACCAGAGTCCTTGTTCTAGCTTTTCTCTATCATATCAAATTGAAAGTTGAAATGACCGTTTAGTCATAAATTAAGAACAGAACGTTTTCTATCACTCAAAATACCACACTGGAACCAACGGTTCCTAAATTCAAGAACTCAATGGACTTTCCAATAGTTAAGATATTTGCCTAGTGTTAAAGCCAACCATTTAATTTACATATAAAACAAGTTTCGTTTAATAAATGTCTTACACTTTACTGTGTCAGAAAGCATGTTGAAGTTTCTATATGTTGTTCAATACTTGAAAGCAAATTCTTTCTTTCAAGTATCATTTTATTGAGTCTTCAAATGACATATTCACATTCTTACCAGGAAAACAGAATACTTACCCGGTGCCCTCTTTCTCATCTTTTCTGCTGCAGATCCCCCAATTCCTGTGCAACATTTCTGCCACTCAAGATGGTTGCACCACTTCTCAGACTACCTAGTGCAAATTGTACATTTGGTCGTCTCAGACACTTTCTGCTGCCCTCGGATTGGACATCACCACCCTAATGAGACATAAGAGGAGTTCAGGATCTGCAGCTGAAAGAATGAACAGAAGGTCTCCAGGTCATCAAGTGTTCTGTTGGTTTTCCACTTAATATGTTATTTTTTTTCTTGAACTGGAGGCTCACTATGGTTAAACAGAGATAAAAAAAGGGGGGAAACGGAAGAATTTATCATAGGTCTGCGTTTTACGCTGGTCTAAGATATCCTCTGCACTGCTGGAGGATGCACCTAAATATATATTTTGAGCTAAGTGAGGAATAATTTTCTGCAGGATGATCTATTGCTTTTATTGATACCATTTTGCAGTGTGTATGACTTTTAGATCACACATTACATTTTTATTCAGAGGTGAAACAATGTTTTTTATGTTACACTGTGTATAGGGATGCCACCTTGGCCAACAAAAAATACCATCCAAGTTAGACCACACCCTAAATGGGGTGTGGTTGTGGGTGCATGGCTTAACATGGGGTGGTATGTCATAATGTGGCTCCCAGTATTAATAATGCCCCCACAGTAATATTAATGCCTCCATTAGCGCCCCCAGAATGGATGATGCCTCCCATTATTGCCCCCAGTAATATTAATGCCTCCATTAGTGCCCCCTACAAATAATAATATCCCCATTAGTGCCCCCAGTAATATTAATGCAGCCATTAGTGCCCCAGAATTAATAATGTCCCCATTAGCACCCCCAGAAGTAATAATGACACTGTTAGCGCCTCCCCAAAAAAAAAATTGTGACACCATCAGCACCCCCCTAGAATAATGCCCCTATTAGCACCCCCAGAATTTATAATGCCACCATTAGAGCCCCCCAGAATTAATAATGCCCCCATTAGTGCCCCCCAGTATTTAATGTCCTCATTAGTGCTCCCCAGTATTAATGCCCCCTTGAGTGCTACTAGAATTCATAATGCCCCCATTAGTGCTTCCCAGTAATGTTAATGCCCCATTAGCACCCCCCAGAATTAATAATTCCACCATTAGCACCCCCCCAGAATAGTGACCCCATTAGCGCCCCCAAAATGAATAATGTCCCCATTAGTGCCCCCAGAATTAAAAATGCCCCCCACTATTTCCCCTTAGCAATATTAATGCCCCAATTAGTGTCCCCCAGAATTAATAACAGGCCGAACTGGATGGACAAATGTCTTTTTTCGGCCTTATGTACTATGTAATGCTCCCATTAGCACCCCCCAGAATTAATAATGCCCCCATTAGAGCCCCTCAGTAATAATAAAGTTGCCATTAGTGCCTCTAGTAATAGTAATGCTCCCTTGTCCTGCAAATCCAGTGAGCAGCATGTGTTCGCAGCGGCGCGAACAAAGGAACAGGGGAGAGGAGAGTTCTTTTTTTTCTTTTCTTAAAGGGGTTATCCTTAGTGTTGGGTGAGCATGCTCGGCCGAACACCATTTTGACTTGTCTCCTCCCTGCACGTTTGTTGTTGCCAATAAACGTGGGGGGGGGGGGGGGGGAGTACTGGCTCTCGCTGTAATGCTGTAGCCATGTTGGTTACTGGCATTACAGTGATTGGCTGGCCGGAAAGCATCATCGGGTACTTTATAGCACCCAATGACACGTGGTTCGGCTCAGTCTTAGCTACTTTCACACTATCACACTAGCGGCACGGACCTCCGGCAGGCTGTTCCGTCCGTTGAACAGCCTGTCGGATCCGTCCTGCCGCTAGTGAACGTGTGCCCCCGGACTGTCGCTCCATCCCCATTGAAAAAAAATTGGGTCGGGGGCGCAGTTCCTGCAGAGGCACGGCAGCGCACAGCGAGAGGCTGCCGGAATAAAACAATAACATGTCCGACATTTATTCCGGCAGCCTCTCGCCATGCGCTGCCATGCCTCTGCCCCGCCCCCATTATAGTCAGTGGGGAAGGAGCGGCAGTCCGGGGACACACGTTCAATAGCGGTAGGACGGATCCGACAGGCTGTTCACCCGACGGAACAGCCTGTCGGAGGTCCGTGCCGCTAGTGTGAAAGTAGCCTAATTAGTCAGGGTGAGCTGCAGCAGAAGGGACAGGGATTTTTTTTATTTTAGGCAGGGTTTAGTGTTGAAAGGTGTTAGAGACCCAAAAGTCCTTTTAAGGACTACTGTTTTTCTGGCTGCAATATATATTATTATAAATGTTTGGCCGCTGGAAGCAGTGTAGCACTGCAGTGGGGAAGCGGCAACAGGCCGTGCTAAAACTAATTTGCTAAGGTGACAAACAACATACCGCCGCAGAGATGTGGCAGGGTATAAGGGACCAGACTGAGCTGTGGCCCTCGCCACTTAGCCTACAATCAGGCATGGTTGTGTCTGATAATGGGCGTAACTTGGTGGCGGCTTTGGAGCTCGGCAAGCTCACACACATACCATGCCTAGCCCACGTGTGGTTCAGCAGTTTCTCAAAACCTACCCCCATTTGCCTGAGCTACTGGTGAAGGTGCGCCGTGTGTGTACCCATTTCCGAAAGTCATCTACAGCTTCCGCCGGTCTGGCAACGCTGCAGCAGCGATTTCAAATGCCAGCTCACCGACTGTTGTGCGACGTGCATGCGCTGGAACTTCACTCTCCACCGTAGCCGGCCAGCTAAGACCTGTCCAAGGTTGCTAGTATAGTCTTATATGTGTATACAGCTAAACCTGCTATTAGCCTTAATACAGTTCCTATGTTTATGTGTTAAAGACAAAAGCAGAGTTATTTACTGTGACATCATGTTTTGGAGGTCATAACTGTTTTAATTTGTGTTCACAGAAGCAGAAAAAGATAATATGCCTTTAAGATTAATTTTGTCATGTAAGGTAAGCTCAGTGACACAGCAGAAACAGAAAGTATAGTGTTAATCTGTTGTTGCTGGGCAGAAGTCTAGACCAATCACAGCCAGCTTCTCACACAGCCTGTCTGGGAATTCACCCAGCTCCTGCTGCTAGAATCATTATTCACCAGAGACAGGAGCTGAAGAGACATTCACTCCACTAAGAGTTGAGTTTTATGGGAACAAGAGGCCAAAATAGGTATTTTAAACAGTTATATAATGTTCATTAGTATTGTGTTTAGAATTGTATACTGAACTAGATATATATGTGTTACTTACAGTTACACCAATTGTAACCATACAATTGCAATTACAAAATTACAAGCTACAAATTGCAAGCATACAATTGCAAGCATTCAGATTCCATATTGCAATCCAAATTGCATACAACCATACCAGATCATACTCAACCAATCTGCAAATAGTCAATGCTAACTGCATACTTCAAGTAGAACTATTATTTAGACCTCAGATATACCTCTCAAAGAGATCAAAAAGTGGTTAAATAACTTAAAATGACAGTACAGATACTGAAGAGAGAAATATATCCACCATTTTATGTTGAATGACAAAATTGAACAGTTGAACCACCATCTTATGCATACCGCCATTTTGTGATATCTTTTCAACACGTGTTTTGTACATGGACTATCTGCTGCGGAGGCGGCATTGTGATATATGAAGAAAAGTTGAAGTTAATAAAGAAGTTATTTGAAGCATTTGGTGTGCTCTTTAAACCTACTGTTTCCATAGAATAGCGCAAGAGGAATTACAGAGTAATAGTCTGGTTAGACTAAAAGTCAGAGATATCAAAATTCTTCTAATGCCACAGCGCAAAAGGTACTTCATAGTGCTGCGCCTAACACAAGTAGTGGAATATCAGCTGCAGCATGGTCGTCGCCTTTCCAGTCAGCTTCCGCTCTTCGGAAGACACGAGTGGGCATGGATGTTTAACCTCTGTGAGGTTTTACGCAACTTTGAGGAATGAATACAGATGGTGAGCGGCGATGCCGCTATTATAAGCGTAACCATCCCACTTCTGTGTCTACTCAAACGCTCGCTGCTCAAAATGAAGGCTGACACTTTGCATGTGGAAGAGGTGGAAATGGGGGAAGACAGTACACAGTGTGATAGCCAGACCACCCTCAATTTGTCTTCTCAGCGCAAATTGGATAATGAGGAGCAGGAGACGGTTGCCTCCGCTACAGAGGGTAGTACCCATAGCAGGTTTATTCCATCTGTTCAGCGTGGGCCAAAGAGGATGAGAAGATTGAGGACAGCGAAGTCTTGTCTGTTGGGATTCTGGCACACATGGCCCCAGACCTGCAGTTTGGGGCTTTTACATATTGCGACGGGCGGCGGTGCCATCGGGTCCCCATGGGGCTGTAGGGGGGACCCGATGGCATTGAAGGCAGCGCGATGCCTCCTGGATCTCACAGGCCGGAAGCTGTATGAGTGACACACCCTGTATTACTCATACAGCCAATGTGTTCCAATACAGAAGTATTGGAATGCATTGTAAAGAATTAGACCCCAAAAGTTTCAAAGTGGGACAAAAAAATCAAGTGGAAAAAAAAGTTGAAAAAATAAAGTTTTCACCCCAAAATTGAAAGTTTTAAGTGAAAATAAACAAAAACGTAATTTCCCCCAAATAAAGTAAAAAAAAAAATTGGTAAAAAAGTAGGGGGGAAAAAAGTAGCCATATTAGGTATCGTCGCGTCGTTATCGACCGTCTCTTAACATATCACATGACCTAACCCCTCAGATGAACACCGTAAAAAATAAAAAACTGTGCTAAATAAACCATTTTTTGTCACCTTACATCACAAAAAGTGTAATAGCAAGCGATCAAAAAGTCATATGCACCCCAAAATAGTGCCAAACAGTCATCTCATCACACAAAAAATGAGACCTACCTAAGATAATCGCCCAAAAACTGAAAAAACTATGGCTCTCAGACTATGGAAACACTAAAACATGATTTTTTGTTTCAAAAATGAAATCATTGTGTAAAACTTGCATAAATAAAAACAAAGTAAAGTCAGTGACAACCTGGTCTATAACAATACCACATGATCTAACCTGTCAGAATAATGTTGTAAATAAAAAATAAAAACGGTGCCAAAACAGCTATTTCTTGTTATCTTGCCTCACAAAAAGTGTAATATAGAGCAACCAAAAATCATATGTACCCTAAAATAGTACCAACAAAACTTCCACCCTTACCCGTAGTTTCTAAAATGGGGTCACTTTTTGGGAGTTTCTACTCTAGGGGTGCATCAGGGGGGCCTCAAATGGGACATGGTGTCAAAAAAACCAGTCCAGCAAAATCTGCCTTCCAAAAACCGTATGGCATTCCTTTCCTTCTGCGCCATGCCGTGTGCCCGTACAGCGGTTTACGACCACATATGGGGTGTTTCTGTAAACTACAGAATCAGAGCCATAAATATAACGTTTTGTTTGGCTGTTAACCCTTGCTTTGTAACTGGAAAAATAAATTATTAAAATGGAAAATTTGCCCAAAAAGTGAAATTTTGAAATTGTATCTCTATTTTCCATGAATTCTTGTGGAACACCTAAAGGGTTAACAAAGTTTGTAAAAATCAGTTTTGCATACTTTGAGGGGTTTAGTTTCTAGAATGGGGTCATTTTTGGGTGGTTTCTATTATGTAAGCCTCACAAAGTGACTTCAGACCTGAACTGGTCCTTGAAAAGTGGGTTTTTGAAAATTTCTGAAAAATTTCAAGATTTGCTTCTAAACTTCTAAGCCTTGTAACATCCCCCACAAATAAAATGTTATTCCCAAAATGATCCAAACATGAAGTAGACATATGGGGAATGTAAAGTAATAACTATTTTTGTAGGTATTACTATGTATTATAGAAGTAGAGAAATGGAAACTTGGAAATTTGCTAATTGTTCAAATTTTTGGGCAAATTTGGTATTTTTTTTTATAAATAAAAATGATTTAGTTTTACTCCATTTTATCAGTCTCATGAAGTACAATATGTGACGGAAAAAAAAAACAATCTCAGAATGGCCTGGATAAGTCAAAGCGTTTTAAAGTTATCACCACTTAAAGTGACACTGGTCAGATTGGCAAAAAATGGACTGGTAAAATATGGCTGTGTCCTTAAGGGGTTAATGCTCGGGTTCTCCCATTGTGCTTTGGTGCCCTGTAGAGCACCCGAGCATCCCAAAGTGTTCTACTCGAGCACCAGAGCACCCGAGCACTTTGGTGCTCGATCAACATTAGTTATCCCATGAATAATGTAAAAAATGAAAATCATATAGTCCATGACAATACCTTTCTTAAAAAGCTAGGACCAGTCCTGTACCTCACATGGATCCAGATATTTTCCCATTCATTTCTCTGCTAGATTTATATCAAGCCGACAGCTGGAGGGGAGTGGCTTTTCCACTGCAGCTAAGAGGGCGTGTCCATGATCTCCCTATAACAGCTCAGGAGGCAGTTGAAAGATGAAACTGAGCATGTGCGGCCTTCTCAGTGAGCAGGACAAAGAAATAAGAAATTAATTGGCGCTATAAAGATACGTTTTACTGAATAACTCAGTAGTTATACAAAATTTTTAAGTACATGCAATTACAAAAGTATTCAGATCGAGGTGCTGGTTTAAAAAACTGTGAAATATTTTTTGTGGGACAACCCCTTTAACACAAGTGGGAGAGGGGTGGAAGTTAAAGGCTGTACTAATGAGCACTCCACAAGGGAAGCCTCATTAGTAACAGTCCTTACAGGAAAATACCGGCACCGGCAGGGGCATTAATTACTCACTTGGGCAGTGAGATACCGGCCGGGTGGCAACCCTGCTCCTAGCATGTCTAGGCCATTATTATGTAATATCAGAGCACATTACAGGAGATATACGAGGAGAGGACTACAACTCCCAGCATGTCTAGGCTATTTAACATCAGAGCACGTTACGGGAGGCGGTATAAGAGGACTATAAATCCCAGCATATCTAGGCCATTATTATGTAATAGAGCACATAAAAAGAGGTGGTATAAGATGATAAGACTACAACTCCCAGCATATCTAGGCCATTATTATTAAATATCAGAGCACGTTACAGGAGGAGGTGTAACTTGAAGAGAACTACAACTCTCAGCATGTCTAGGCCATTATTTTTTAATATCAGAGCACGTTACAGGAGGCAGTATAAAAGGACTATAACTCCCTGCATATATAGGCCATTATTATGTAATAGAGCACATTACAGAAGGAGGTGTAAGAAGATGGGACTACAACTCCAAGCATCACAAAGCCATTATTTTGTAATATCAGAGGACATTACAGGAGAAGGTATAAGAAGAACACTACAACTCCCGGCATGTCCAGGCCATTTTTATGTAGTATCAGAGGACATCACAAGGAGGAGGCACAAGGAGATAACTACAACTCCCAGCATTTCCCTTGCTCTTACATTGAATCCATGTGTCTTTCCTTCTCCTCAAATACTGCCATGACAGATCTTCAGCAGGGCACCACTGATTCCTCCATCAGTCCGTTATCCGACAGGATTCCTCCATCAGTCCGTTATCCGACAGGATTCCTCCATCAGTCTGTTATCCGACTGGATTCCTCCATCAGTCCGTTATCCGACAGGATTCCTCCATCAGTCCGTTATCTGACAGGATTCCTCCATCAGTCCGTTATCCGACTGGATTCCTCCATCAGTCCGTTATCCGACTGGATTCCTCCATCAGTCCGTTATCCGACTGGATTCCTCCATCAGTCCGTTATCCGACTGGATTCCTCCATCAGTCCGTTATCTGACTGGATTCCTCCATCAGTCCGTTATCCGACTGGATTCCTCCATCAGTCCGTTATCCGACTGGATTCCTCCATCAGTCCGTTATCCGACTGGATTCCTCCATCAGTCCGTTATCCGACTGGATTCCTCCATCAGTCCGTTATCCGACAGGATTCCTCCATCAGTCCGTTATCCGACTGGATTCCTCCACCAGTCCGTTATCCGACAGGATTCCTCCACCAGTCCGTTATCCGACAGGATTCCTCCATCAGTCCGTTATCCGACTGGATTCCTCCATCAGTCCGTTATCCGACAGGATTCCTCCATCAGTCCGTTATCCGACTGGATTCCTCCATCAGTCCGTTATCCGACTGGATTCCTCCATCAGTCCGTTATCCGACAGGATTCCTCCACCAGTCCGTTATCCGACAGGATTCCTCCATCAGTCCGTTATCCGACAGGATTCCTCCATCAGGACTTGGGGCCTGCCAGCTATGGAGACCTATAAGAACCAGGCTGGGTTTCAATATGTATTGTACTGCATTGAAATAGGAATCAGGCCCTGAAATGTCAAGTCCCACAGTGGGACAAAAAAAATAAAGTTTCAAGTTAAAAAAGTGTCCCTTTCAACTTATCAAGTCATTCACAATTTAAAAAATTAAATAAAAATAGACACAGGCATTTTAGTACCTGGTACAACCCGCCTAACAATTTAAAGGGCATGTTGTGTCTCAGATGGCACCAGCTGTGCCCAATATATTGGGCACGGAAATGAGAGTTGCAATTCTCACTTTGCACGGTCCGCTGCACACTAATTTCTGCAAAATATCTGTGGCATCAAAATGCTCCCTCCACTCCTTAATACATTGGGTTACGTCGGGGGTCCTATGTATTATTTCACCTCACAGTCCTTACAGTTGTCAGCACAAGATGTATAAATCACCATAATAATGTGCATGGTGCTCTATAATTCCTGTGTCCTGCTGTGTGTCCAGGCTAAAGATTAGGGCCATATGTTTGGTGTTTATAAAACCAGGAAGCATGGCATAATGAGAGGACAGACTGGCACACCATATAGGGCACTGAAATGGCACATCTGCTTAAAAATTTCAGTTTTCCCTTTTACTGCATCTGCTGTAAATTTATTTCACAAAACAAGCTGATCACTACACCGCTTGGTAAATACTGTGGGGGATGTGGTTTCTAAACTGAGGTCACTTCTTGGGGGTTCAGCAGCATCACCAGATCCCAAAGCAGACATGGCCCTGGATATTCTTTGGGAGGTACATCTCCTCTGATCTTTATTGCTGCCACCACCCCCTTCTCCGCTGATGTTGCCTTCTCCTCAGTACCCAGATCCTGCTCCCAGGTCCTGTCCAGCACACAATCATTAGAGTCCTCCCCCTTCCTACTGCTTTTATCAGACTGAGATATCATGGTGGGCTCCTGGGCCCCCCACCCTTGCTCTGCATTTTCCCAAACTACCACTGTCGCTGTCCCCACCTCCAATGCTGTGGAACCAGGTGCCACTGTTACCACCACTATTGACACAGCTATGCAACCTTCTGAACTTCCTCCTCAGGGCAGTCCAAACGGTGGTGGCTCTCACACAAGTCGTCAATATGGAAACTTCCTTGACTATATGCCGTAAGGCGTTGTGGGGTTTTCTTGCTACTTCTTAGGAAGGTAGGCGAGCCACTAGGAAGGGGCAGTGAAGACTGAGACGACCACTGAAAGCCTTCTCTGGGGCTGCAAGGAGGAACGCTGTGATCCCTGGCTCCATGGCATGGTGTCAGACTCCAAAGTCACCTCTAATTTATCCTGCTGCGACTGTGATAGGAGGACTGAGCCATCCAATCCACAATCTTATCCTCTGTCTCCTCAACAAAAATATTGCACCTTTCTGAAACCAGGGACAACTGCGGCCTACTACTACTACTACTACTAGGGATCAACCGATTATCGGTTTTTAACCAATATTATCGGCCGATATTCAGGATTTGGACCGTTATCGGCATCTATTTTGCCGATATTCCGATAACGTATTGGGAACACAGATCGCGCTGCTGTTAGCGCTCTCCGTGTTCCCTCAGCAGCACAGGGGAGAAGGAAGCAGTGTCTCCCTCCCCCTGTGATGCTGCTGCCGCTGCCGCCAATGAGAGGAGAGAAGACAAGAGGAGGGGAGGGGCTGTGGCCACTGCGCCACCAATGATGTTAACTTACTCTTTCATTCATATACAGGAGGCGGGAGCTGCAGAAACACATAGCCGGCTCCCGACCTCTATGAGCAATAGCTGCGATCCGCGGTAGTTAACCCCTCAGGTGCCGCAGATCGCAGCTACCGCTCATAGAGGTCGGGAGCCGGCTATGTGATTCTGCAGCCAGCTCCCGCCTCCTGTATATGAATAAATGAGAGATTTATGTTCATTGGTGGCACAGTGTTCCCCCCACCCCAGTACTAAAAACATTGGTTGTGCAGTGCGCCCTCCACCCCTGTATTAAAAACATTGGTGGCACAGTGCGCCCCCCCACCCAAGCCCCCCCTCCAGTATTAATCATTGGTGGCAGTGGCCAAAGGGTCCCCTCTCGCCTCCTCCTCTGATCGGAGCCCCATCAATGTAATCCTGGGGCTCCGATCAGTTACCATGGCAGCCAGAACGCTATTAAAGCCCTGGCTGCCATGTTCAGCTCCATGCTGCTGTGTGCACAAAGCACAGAGCAGCAGGGACAGTGTGAGCTCCTATTCACCCTGATAGAGCTCTATCAGGGTGTATAGGACAAGGGTTCTAGTCCCTAAGGGGGCTAAAAGTTAGTTAAAAAAAAACACCAAAATATTAAGTATAAATGAAAAAGAAAGATTTACCAAAAAAATAAAAATTACACATTAACAATAAAAATATTCATTTTAAGCAGATTTGTGTAGGAATTTTTTTCAAGAATGAAATTTCACAGAATAACGGTATAAATTATCGGCTATCGGCCCTAAAAAAAAAAAAAAAAATCAATATCGGTCGATCCCTACCTACTACTACTTCTGGTAGGATAGCTGGTGCCGCTATTACCCACATTCTGGCTCTAGGTCATTTGTTGGGAACCCTTCCCATAGCCCTGACATTTCTGGGCCTCACAAATAATTTTGTGCGCTATCCTGTGTATTGGTTTAGTAATAACTAGGGATGAGCGAATAGACTTCAGATGAAACATCCGAAGTCTGTTCGCATAAAACTTTGTTTCAGTACTGTACGGAGCGAGCCCTTCGTACAGTATTAGAATGTATTGGCTCCGATGAGCTGAAGTTATTACTTCACGAAGTCTCGTGAGACTTTGCTTAATAACGTCATAGATTAATTTCTACTGTTAAAAACCATTTCCCAAACTCGGGTTCCAAGTGGTACAGTACTGAAACTAAGTTTTATGCGACTCAACTTCGGATGTTTCATCTGAAGTCGATTCGCTCATCCCTAGTAATAACATACAGTATATACTGGTTTTATTAAATTCATTAGAAACGTGGATATACAAATATCCCACATAAGTCAGCGCACCCCTCACATAAGTCGCACCTTATCCCACCAACGATATTTTACCCTCCCCATACCACCAACCCTTTTACATTCCCCTGCTCACCCATACTTGCCCTATCCCACCAACCATACCACTATCCCATTAACGTGATTACCCTCATATCACCTATAGGGTATTCTGTACCCCTACCCTTCAGTTCACCCCTTGACCACCAATCCCCTACCCTAACCCTGCAGGAGCAGCCCTGCTCCCTATTCTCTACCCCTGACTGTATCTGTGGCCTGGATTAACCCCTGCAGCGCCACCGTTAACCCTCGTTGTTCCCTTAGGGATAGGATTAGAACCAGGTGGGGTGGGCTGTTAACCACTTCAACCCCGCTAGCTAAAACCCCCTTCATGACCAGGCCACTTTTTACACTTCTGCACTACACTCCTTTCACCGTTTATCGCTCGGTCATGCAACTTACCACCCAAATGAATTTTACCTCCTTTTCTTCTCACTAATAGAGCTTTCATTTGGTGGTATTTTATTGCTGCTGACATTTTTACTTTTTTTGTTATTAATCGAAATTTAACGATTTTTTTGCAAAAAAATGAAAATTTTCACTTTCAGCTGTAAAATTTTGCAAAAAAAAAAAAAATACATCCATATATAAATTTTTCGCTAAATTTATTGTTCTACATGTCTTTGATTAAAATAAAAATGTTTGGGCAAAAAAAAAAAAATGGTTTGGGTAAAAGTTATAGCGTTTAAAAACTAAGGTACAAAAATGTGAATTTCCGCTTTTTGAAGCAGCTCTGACTTTCTGAGCACCTGTCATGTTTCCTGAGGTTCTACAATGCCCAAACAGTAGAAAAACCCCACAAATTACCCCATTCCGGAAAGTAGACACCCTAAGGTATTCGCTGATGGGCATAGTGAGTTCATAGAACTTTTTATTTTTTGTCACAAGTTAGCGGAAAATGATGATTTTTATTTAAATTTTTTTTTTCTTACAAAGTCTCATATTCCACTAACTTGCGACAAAAAATAAAAAATTCTAGGAACTCGCCATGCCCCTCACGGAATACCTTGGGGTGTCTTTCCAAATAGGGGTCATTTGTGGGGTAGTTATACTGCCCTGGCAATTTAGGGGCCCAAATGTGTAAGAAGTACCTTGCAATCAAAATGTGTAAAAAATGGCCTGCGAAATCCGAAAGGTGCACTTTGGAATGTGTGCCCCTTTGCCCACCTTGGCAGCAAAAAAGTGTGACACATCTGGTATCGCCGTACTCAGGAGAAGTTGGGGAATGTGTTTTGGGGTGTCATTTTACATATACCCATGCTGGGTGAGAGAAATATCTTGGCAAAATACCCCACATGTGACCCCATTTTGGAAAGAAGACACCCCAAGGTATTCAATGAGGGGCATGGCGAGTTCCTAGAATTTTTTTTTTTTGCATAAGTTAGCGGAAATTGTTTTTTTTTTTGTTTTTTTCTCACAAAGTCTCACTTTCCGCTAACTTAGGACAAAAAATTCAATCTTTCATGGACTCAATATGCCCCTCAGCGAATACCTTGGGGTGTCTTCTTTCCGAAATGGGGTCACATGTGGGGTATTTATACTGCCCTGGCTTTTTAGGGGCCCTAAAGCGTGAGAAGAAGTCTGGGATCCAAATGTCTAAAAATGTTACGCATTTGGATTCCGTGAGGGGTATGGTGAGTTCATGTGAGATTTAATTTTTTGACACAAGTTAGTGGAATATGAGACTTTGTAAGAAAAAACAAACAAAAAAAATATATATATATTTCCGCTAACTTGGGCCAAAAAAATGTCTGAATGGAGCCTTACAGGGGGGGGTGATCAATGACAGGGGGGTGATCAATGACAGGGGGGTGATCACCCATATACACTCCCTGATCACCCCCTGTCATTGATCACCTCCCTGGTAAGGCTCCATTCAGACGTCCGTATGATTTTTACGGATCCATGGATCGGATCCGCAAAACACATGCGGACGTCTGAATGGAGCCTTACAGGGGGGTGATCAACGACAGGGGGGTGATCAATGACAGGGGGTGATCAGGGAGTGTATATGGGTGATCACCCCTCTGTAAGGCTCCATTCAGACGTCCGAATGATTTTTACGGATCCATGGATCGGATCCGCAAAACACATGCGGACGTCTGAATGGAGCCTTACAGGGGGGTGATCAATGACAGGGGGTGATCAGGGAATCTATATGGGTGATCACCCGCCTGTCATTGATCACCCCCCTGTAAGGCTCCATTCAGACGTCCGTATGTGTTTTGCGGATCATACGGACGTCTGAACGGAGCCTGACAGGGGGGTGATCAATGACAGGGGGGTGATCAGGGAGTCTATATGGGGTGATCAGTGGTTCATAAAGGGTTAATAAGTGACGGGGGGGGGGGTGTAGTGTAGTGTTTGGTGCGACTTTACTGAGCTGCCTGTGTCCTCTGGTGGTCGATCCAAACAAAAGGGACCACCAGAGGACCAGGTAGCAGGTATATTAGACGCTGTTATCAAAACAGCGTCTAATATACCTGTTAGGGGTTAAAAAAATCAGATCTCCAGCCTGCCAGCGAACGATCGCCGCTGGCAGGCTGGAGATCCACTCGCTTACCTTCCGTTCCTGTGTGCGCGCGTTCACAGGAAATCTCGGCTCTCGCGGGAGGACGCGTATATGCGTCCACCAGAAGAGCAGGGCCGCCGGCAGGACGCAATCCTGCGTACGGCGGTCCTGAGCAGGTTAATATATGTGTGTATGTACTGTATTAGATAGCTTTGTGGGTGGAATTTGGGAACCGTGTAGTTTAGTGCTGTATTGTTAGTGTATGGCGTGCGTAGTGTACTGTAGGTTTTATTTGTAACTGTCTGTGTAACGTGTGGTTATTAGCGATAGTTAGTTCAGTAAGGCGCATGCAGCTAGCTTAGTGATTAGCGTAAGGCAAAGTGAAAGTGTTATTAATTTATAAAGGTATAAATAGGTGGTGTCATCAGTAGACGACTCCCATTTATGAATATTAATTTATATTTGCATAAATATTTGTAATTCATATTTTCCCCTTTACATACTGCATGAACAGTGTAATGTATTTTAGAAGCAATCAAAATATTGTGGGACTATTAAATGGTCAAAAAAAAATTGAAAAGTTTTTATTAAATAAAAAAACATTGGGGGTCATTTATTATACTGATCTGCACTGCTATCTGCGACTTCACCCCACTCGCGCCTGGTCTAAAGTTGTGTGCGTGGCAGGGATGGGGAGGGGTCGGCAGGCCCGTTTCATGTCCTATTTTCTACGTAGAAAAACGCCTAGGAAGCTGGTTTAGGCCTCTTTCACACAAACTTTTTTTTTTTTTCGTTTTCAGGCTGTTTTTTGCATTCCGTATACGGAACTATTCATTTCAATGGTTGAGCAAAATAAACAAATGGAACGCACTCCGTATGCATGCCGTTTCTGTATTTCCGTTCCGTTGAAAGATAGAACATGCCCTATTATTGCCAGCAAGTCACGTTCCGTGGCTCCATTCAGTCTTCCGTATCCGTTCCGTTTTTACGGAACCAGCAATTGCAAATTGAATGCCCAGCCCAATTTTTTCTATGTAATTACTGTATAGAAACCAAAAAAGCCCAGTGAAAAAAAGGGGAGTTAGGGTGCAAATCCTCTGAAAAGGTGGGCAACCTTTCCTCCAATATAGTATATCCAAAGAATAGGCAGCAACCGCTTATTCCCAGGCGACGTTTCAGCCCACTCGATGGGGCCTTTGTCAAGCAGTAGAATAGTGTCACACATGGGTATATATATCCGAATCAAGTCATGTGATGAAAGTGAACAATTTAACCATTTAGTGGATCAAGAAGTCACAACATCTAGTTATAGAATCAAACTTATCAGAATAATACAGTGAATACATGATTACATATAAATAGACAAAATGTCTCCATGATTAAAGTTGTGATAAAACATAAACACAAAATATCCATCTGTATATACATATATAAAAATAAAGTGCCAGTGCATCGATCAAGTGAAGGGTTAAAAAAAGAGGTAAGGCTAAGCTGATCTTTCACAGCTGACCTATAATAAGTCTAAGTAAATATCAAAAACACCAGACCATTGGTGGTTCAGTGTGTCCGCATGTGCGAAGTCAGACAAACCGCCCATCATCCATGGACGTCAGCGGTGTTCCTCCCAAGGGACGCCCACGTGACCTAGGGCGCGCTGACGAGGACACTACCGCCCATTCCAGAGGAAGAAAAAGGCGGATCATGTGACCAAGCCTCGGCCAATCCACAAAAGGGGCGTGTATGTCACCTAGGTAACTAAATCGTTTATGCCATCCAAAAAATAAATACAATAATACGTAAACGGGCTGCATCAGCGGAGTCATTTAAGGACATCAATCTAGATATCAGATAAAAGACAAAAAACACATATGTGAATTGGAGCAAACAATGACACTATTGCATAATCATATAAACAGACCGGAGAGAAAAACATCAGTCCGGAGCAGAGCGAGAGCAACACCCAACTATCGTACAGACCCCATCTGAACTCTGTTTAACCCATATGGTTTCAGAGTATGGAAGCGATATATCCATACCAGTGCTCTAGGTTTCAGCGCTTCCTTCCTATTTCCACCTCTGATAAGAAGGGGAATGTGGTCAATGATCCTAAAATGCTCTTTCTCTCTATGACCAGCTTCAGCAAAATGTTTGGATACAGGTAAATCTTTATTTTTCTGTCGGATAGTGTACCTATGCTGAGTCAGACGTGTCTTTAAATCAAGTGGTCTCTCCTGCATACAGTAAGTCACAAGGACACTGGAGCAAATAAATCACAAAAGGAACTTTCAGATGTTAAAGGGGTTGTTCAAGTTATGAAAAACAAAATATATACAGTACAGACCAAAAGTTTGGACACACCTTCTCATTCAAAGAGTTTTCTTGTAGATTCACACTGAAGGCATCAAAACTATGAATTAACACATGTGGAATTATATACATAACAAAAAAATGTGAAACAACTGAAAATTCTAGGTTCTTCAAAGTAGCCACCTTTTGCTTTGATTACTGCTTTGCACACTCTTGGCATTCTCTTGATGAGCTTCAAGAGGTAGTCACCTGAAATGGTTTTCCAACAGTCTTGAAGGAGTTCCCAGAGATGCTTAGCACTTGTTGGCCCTTTTGCCTTCACTCTGCGGTCCAGCTCACCCCAAACCATCTCGATTGGGTTCAGGTCCGGTGACTGTGGAGGCCAGGTCCTCTGGCGCAGCACCCCATCACTCTCCTTCATGGTCAAATAGCCTTTACACAGCCTGGAGGTGTGTTTGGGGTCATTGTCCTGTTGAAAAATAAATGATGGTCCAACTAAAGGCAAACTGGATGGAACAGCATGCCGCTGCAAGATGCTATGGTAGCCATGCTGGTTCAGTATGCCTTCAATTTTGAATAAATCCCCAACAGTGTCACCAGCAAAGCACCCCCACACCATCACACCTCCTCCTCCATGCTTCACGGTGGGAACCAGGCATGTAGAGTCCATCCGTTCACCAGTTCCACAGTGGTTGGAACCAAAGATCTCAAATTTGGACTCATCAGACCAAAGCACAGATTTCCACTGGTCTAATGTCCATTCCTTGTGTTCTTTAGCCCAAACAAGTCTCTTCTGCTTGTTGCCTGTCCTTAGCAGTGGTTTCCTAGCAGATATTCTACCATGAAGGTCTGATTCACACAGTCTCCTCTTATCAGTTGTTCTAGAGATGTGTCTGCTGCTAGAACTCTGTGTGGCATTGACCTGGTCTCTAATCTGAGCTGCTGGTAACCTGCGATTTCTGAGGCTGGTGACTCGGATGAACTTATCCTCCGCAGCAGAGGTGACTCTTGGTCTTCCTTTCCTGGGGCGGTCCACATGTGAGCCAGTTTCTTTGTAGCGCTTGATGTTTTTGTGACTGCACTTGGGGCCCCTTTCAAAGTTTTCCCAATTTTTCTGACTGACCTTCATTTCTTAAAGTAATCATGGCCACTCGTTTTTCTTTACTTAGAATTTGTATTATGGCAAGAAAAAAAGCAGCTAACAGTCTATTCAGTAGGACTATCAGCTGTGTAACCACCTGACTTCTCCACAACGCAACTGATGGTCCCAACCCCATTTATAAGGCAAGAAATCCCACTTATTAAACCTGACAGGGCACACTGTGAAGTGAAGACCATTTCAGGTGACTACCTCTTGAAGCTCATCAAGAGAATGCCAAGAGTGTGCAAAGCAGTAATCAAAGCAAAAGGTGGCTACTTTGAAGAACCTAGAATATGACATATTTTCAGTTGTTCCACACTTTTTTGCTATGTATATAATTCCACGTGTTACTTCATAGTTGTGATGCCTTCAGTGTGAATCTACAATTTTCATAGTCTTGAAACTAAAGAAAACTCTTTAAATGAGAAGGTGTGTCCAAAATTTTGGTCTGTACTGTATATAGCACTGAAAATCTGATGGGCAGCAATATTTAACTGAGCTAATCAAGTTTTATTCAAAGAAAATATATATATTTCCTAATTTCCCTGTTTTTTTTCTGGCCCTTTGTTTACTTGCAATAAAAACAATCCCTGCCCCTCCCCCTGCACTGCTAAGGGAGTGAATACAAGAGCTGCCCTGAGTGACATGTCTGCCTGCTGGGAGAATCAGCAGCATGTTTTATGTGTAGGACTACAAGTCCCAGCTGTATAATGACACTGCTAAGGGAGTGACTACAAGAGCTGCCCTGAGTGCTTGGAGACTCTGCAGCATGTTGTATGTGTAGGACTACAAGTCCCAGCTGTATAATGACACTGCTAAGGGAGTGAATACAAGAGCTGCCCTGAGTGACATGTCTGCCTGCTGGGAGACTCTGCAGCATGTTGTATGTGTAGAACTACAAGTCCCAGCTGTATAATGACACTGCTAAGGGAGTGGATACAAGAGCTGCCCTGAGTGACATGTCTGCCTGCTGGGAGAATCAGCAGCATGTTGTATGTGTAGGACTACAAGTCCCAGCTGTATAATGACACTGCTAAGAGAGAGGCTACAAGAGCTGCCCTGAGTGACATGTCTGCCTGCTTGGAGACTCTGCAGCATGTTGTATGTGTAGGACTACAAGTCCCAGCTGTATAATGCCCCTGCTAAAGGAGTGAATACAAGAGCTGCCCTGAGTGACATGTCTGCCTGCTTGGAGACTCTGCAGCATGTTGTATGTGTAGGACTACAAGTCCCAGCTGTACAATGACACTGCTAAGGGAGTGGATACAAGAGCTGCGCTGAGTGCTGGGAGAATCAGCAGCAACTTGTAAGTGTAGAACTACAAGTCCCAGCTGTATAAAGACACTGCTAAAACACACAGGATCTTCCCCCTACCTTCTTGTGCAATGCTCTCTCTAGTCTTAGCTCCTGTGCCCAGAAATGTCACTGCTGCAGCTTCCAAGTCTGTGCAGCTGAAGGGGTTAAGAATCCTAGGAGAGAGCAATAAGCAGCAGCCGACAGTGCGGGGGGCGTGGCCAGCACAGTGACATCTCCAGGCTTGTGCCCAAACATCATCAGAGCAGGGAGAGAAGCTGACATCACAGGTCATGTGACCCTCAGTCAAATCTGATAAACCAGCCACTGCAGATAAAGTGAGTTCATTGGAAAGTTGTTAAATTTGCCTAGTTAGGAACTAGAGTTGAGCGGACACCTGGATGTTCGGGTTCGGCAGGTTTGGCCGAACTTGAAAAAAAAAAGTTCGGGTTCGGGACCCGAACTTGACGCCGAACCCGCACCCCATTGAAGTCAATGGGGACCCGAACTTTTGGGCACTAAAATGTCTCTAAAATAGTCCTGGAAAGGGCTAGAGGGCTGCAAAAGGCATCAAAATGTGCTTAAGAGCATGGCAACTGTTCTGCAAACAAAAGTGGATAGGGAAATTACTTAAAATAACATAAAATACAGAAAAATGTAAAACAATCTGGATCTAGAAGTAGGAGGTTGAGGAGGCGGTGGATGTGGCGGTGTAGGTTGATGCGGCGGTGAAGGAGGAATAGGTAGCCAACACTGATTTGTGTTATTTTTTTATTTTTAAATTGGGGTATCCCCCAAAATTTTGGGACATAAAACAAAATAAAACAAAGAATAAGAGCACTTGAGTACAAGAATGGATGGTTGAGGCTGCTATAAATGTCTATTCTGCACAAGGTACGGACAAGTCCTGTGGGATCCATGCCTGGTTCATTTGGATAAACGTAAGCTTGTCCACATTGGCTGCGGCCTGTGATAATGCTCTCTGCCGGCTAAACACACGTTCACACTATACACTGGCTGCAGGGCAGGTCAGCACCTCCGAGGCTGACAAAGCTTTTCCACATTTGGGCCATGCTAACCCTGCCTTCTCAGGTGCTGGCGGTGCCCCTGCGGTGTTGGCGACCTCTTCCTCCTCCTCTGCCTTCACCTTGTGCTTCCATTGTGCCCCCGCTGTCAGGTGGGAATGCTTGTAGTCGCGCATCTTCCGATCAGTAACAGATGTTTTTACTAAATTTAGTTCCCTGTCAGCAATGCAAAGCAGGGGTTCATTCACGGCAAAAGGGGGTTCATGTCACCCAGCAATAGAACAGAGGATTCTGAGAGATTTAGGCCCCTGTCACCCAGGCACAGCAGGGGTTTGTATACGCCAAAAATGGTAAAATGTCACCCGACAATTGAAAATAAGAATCTTTTTTAATTTAGGGCACACATTTTTTTTTTTATTAAAATGGCTCTAAAATTGTCCTTGAAAAGGCTAGAGGGATGTAAAATGTGCTAAAAGCATGACAACTGCTCTGCAAACAAATGTGGATAGGGAAATAACTTAAAATGAAATAAAATAAATAAAAATTACAAATTATTACCCTGCAACTCAGAGAAGGAGGTGGATATGGAGTCGGAGGTTGAGGAGGCGGTGAATGTGGTGTTGTAGGTGGAGGAACAGGTAGCCAACAATGTTTATTTTCAAATTATTTATTGGGTAGGTAGCCCCCAAAATATCAGCAGTTGGGGCCATTGGTTGCGGCGAGGTGACAAAGCTTTTCCACATGTCAGCCATGCTAACCCTGATTTCTGAGGTGCTGGCGCTGACACAGCAGCATTGGCGGGAATGCTCTCAGGAGCGCATCTACTAGCGTGCGTCTGCAGTTGCGCATCTTCCTATCACGCTCCAGTGCAGGAAGTAAGGTGGGCACATTGTCTTTGTACTGTGGATCCAGCAGGGTGGCAACCCAGTAGTCAGCACACGTTGAAATGTGGGCAACTCTGCTGTCGTTGCGCAGGCACTGCAGCATGTAATTGCTCATGTGTGACAGGCTGCCCAGAGGTAAGGACAAGCTGTCCTCTGTGGGAGGCGTATCGTCTGCGTCCTCCGTATTCCCACAGCCACGCAACAGTGATGGGCCCGAGCTGCGTTGGATGCTACCCCGCTGTGAACATGCTTCATCCCCATCCTCCTCCTCCAGTAGTGGGCCCTGGCTGGCCAAAATTATACCTGGCCTCTGCTGTTGCAAAAAACCTCCCTCTGAGCCACCTCCTCCTCCTGGGCCACATCATCTTCCATCATCGCCCTAAGTGTTTTCTCAAGGAGACATAGAAGTGGTATTGTAACGCTGATAATGGCGTCATCGCCACTGGCCATGTTGGTGGAGTACTCGAAACAGCGCAACAGGGAACACAGGTCTCGCATGGAGGCCCAGTCATTGGTGGTGAAGTGGTGCTGTTCTGTAGTGCGACTGACCCGTGCGTGCTGCAGCTGAAACTCCACTATGGCCTGCTGCTGCTCGCACAGTCTGTCCAGCATGTGCAAGGTGGAGTTCCACCTGGTGGGCACGTCGCATATGAGGCGGTGAGCGGGAAGGCCGAAGTTACGCTGTAGCGCAGACAGGCGAGCAGCGGCAGGATGTGAACGCCGGAAGCGCGAACAGACGGCCCGCACTTTATGCAGCAGCGCTGACATTACAGGGTAGTCGTGAATGAACTTCTGCAGCACCAAATTCAGCACATGCGCCAGGCAAGGGATGTGCGTCAAACCGGCTAGTCCCAGAGCTGCAACGAGATTTCGCACATTATCGCACACCACCAGGCCGGGCTTGAGGCTCACCGGCAGCAACCACTCGTCGGTCTGTTGTTCTATACCCCGCTACAACTCCTGCGCGGTGTGGGGCCTGTCCCCCAAACATATGAGTTTCAGAATGGCCTGCTGACGTTTACCCCGGGCTGTGCTGAAGTTGGTGGTGAAGGTGTGTGGCTGACTGGATGAGCAGGTGGAAGAAGAGGAGGAGGAAACCGAGAAGGTGGAGGTGGCAACAAGAGGCAAAGAATGTTGCCCTGCGATCCTTGGCAGCGGAAGGACGTGCGCCAAACAGCTCTCCGCCTGGGGCCCAGCTGCCACTACATTTACCCAGTGTGCAGTTAGGGAGATATAGCGTCCCTGGCCGTGCTTACTGATCCACGTATGGCGTTGCGCAGTGCACACTTGATTTTATCAGATACTTGGTTGTGCAGGGAAGGCACGGCTCTCCTGGAGAAGTAGTGGCGGCTGGGAACGACATACTGTGGGACAGCAAGCGACATGAGCTGTTTGAAACTGTCCGTCTCCACCAGCCTGAATGCCAGCATTTCAAAGGCCAGTAGTTTAGAAATGCTGGCATTCAGGGCCAGGGATCGAGGGTGGCTAGGTGGGAATTTACGCTTTCTCTCAAATGTTTGTGAGATGGACAGCTGAACGCTGGCGTGTGACATGGTTGAGATGCTTGGTGACGGAGGTGGTGGTGTTGGTGGTACATCCTCTGTTTGCTGGGCTGCAGGTGCCAACGTTCCTCCAGAGGAGGAGGAAGAGGCTGAGGCGGCAGCAGCAGAAGAGGCCGAGGCGGCAGCAGCAGAAGAGGCCGAGGCGGCAGCAGCAGAAGAGGGAGCAGGAGGGGCCTGAGCCCTTTCTTGGTTTTGAAGGTGCTTACTCCACTGCAGCCCGTGTCTCGCATGTACAAATCAGATTCCAAAAAAGTTGGGACACTATACAAATCGTGAATAAAAACTGAATGCAATGATGTGGAGGTGCCAACTTCTAATATTTTATTCAGAATAGAATATAAATCACGGAACAAAAGTTTAAACTGAGAAAATGTACCATTTTAAGGGAAAAAATATGTTGAATCAGAATTTCATGGTGTCAACAAATCCCCAAAAAGTTGGGACAAGGCCATTTTCCCCACTGTGTGGCATCTCCCCCCCTTCTTACAACACTCAGACGTCTGGGGACCGAGGAGACCAGTTTCTCAAGTTTAGAAATAGGAATGCTCTCCCATTCTTGTCTAATACAGGCCTCTAACTGTTCCATCGTCTTGGGCCTTCTTTGTTGCACCTTCCTCTTTATGATGCGCCAAATGTTCTCTATAGGTGAAAGATCTGGACTGCAGACTGGCCATTTCAGTACCCGGACCCTTCTCCTACGCAGCCATGATGTTATGATTGATGCAGAATGTGGTCTGGCATTATCTTGTTGAAAAATGCAGGGTCTTCCCTGAAAGAGATGACGTCTGGATGGGAGCAGATGTTGTTCTAGAACCTGAATATATTTTTCTGCATTGATGGTGCCTTTCCAGACATGCAAGCTGCCCATGCCACACGCACTCATGCAACCCCATACCATCAGAGATGCAGGCTTCTGAACTGAGCGTTGATAACAACTTGGGGTGTCCTTGTCCTCTTTGGTCCGGATGACATGGCGTCCCAGATTTCCAAAAAGAACTTTGAATCGTGACTCGTCTGACCACAGAACAGTCTTCCATTTTGCCAATACTCCATTTTAAATGATCCCTGGCCCATTGAAAACGCCCGAGCTTGTGGATCTTGCTAAGAAATGGCTTCTTCTTTGCACTGTAGAGTTTCAGCTGGCAACGGCGGATGGCACGGTGGATTGTGTTCACTGACAATGGTTTCTGGAAGTATTCCTGAGCCCATTCTGTGATTTCCTTTACAGTAGCATTCCTGTTTGTGGTGCAGTGTCGTTTAAAGGAAACCTGTCACCAGGATTTTGTGCATAGAGCTGGGGACATGGGCTGCTAGATGGCCACTAGCACATCTGCAGTACCCAGGTCCCATAGCTCTCTGCGCTTTTATTGTGTTAAAAAACCGTTTTGAGTGATATGCAAATTACCTGATATGAGTCCTGTAGCCGGAGATGAATCAAGCGGAAAGGAGCCCAGCACCGCCCCGCGTCCTCCGAATCTCCTCCTTGCTGGCTGACGTCACTGAGCTGGGGCGCCGAAAACTCGCGATGCGCGAGCTAGCGCATGCGTAGTTCGTTCCCTGTGCTGATGCCAGCACAGGGAATGAACATGATGCCGACACTGCGCATGCGCTAGCTCGCTCATCGCGAGATTTCGGTGCCCCAGCTCTGTGACGTCAGCCAGCAAGGAGGAGATTCGGAGGACGCGGGGCGGTGCTGGGCTCCTTTCCGCTTGATTCATCTCCGGCTACAGGACTCATATCCGGTAATTTGCATATCACTCAAAACTGTTTTTTAACACAATAAAAGCGCAGAGAGCTATGGGACCTGGGTACTGCAGATGTGCTAGTGGCCATCTAGCAGCCCATGTCCCCAGCTCTATGCACAAAATCCTGGTGACAGGTTCCCTTTAAGGGCCCGGAGATCACGGGCATCCAGTATGGTTTTACGGCCTTGACCCTTACGCACAGAGATTGTTCCAGATTCTCTGAATCTTCGGATGATGTTATGCACAGTTGATGATGATAGATGCAAAGTCTTTGCAATTTTTCGCTGGGTAACACCTTTCTGATATTGCTCCACTATCTTTCTGTGCAACATTGTGGGAATTGGTGATCCTCTCCCCATCTTGGCTTCTGAGAGACACTGCCGCTCTGAGAAGCTCTTTTTATACCCAATCATGTTGCCAATTGACCTAATTAGTGTTAATTGGTCTTCCAGCTCTTCGTTATGCTCAAATTTACTTTTTCCAGCCTCTTATTGCTACTTGTTCCAACTTTTTTGGGATTTGTTGACACCGTGAAAATTTGAATCAACGTATTTTTCCTTTAAAATGATACATTTACTCGGATTAAACATTTGATCTGTTATCTACGTTCTATTACAAGTAAAATATTGACATTTGCCATCTCCACATCATTGCATTCAGTTTTTATTCACAATTCGTTTAGTGTCCCAACTTATTTGGAATCCGGTTTGTAGATGCCTGGTCATGCAGGTTGTGCTAAGGTTCAGCAGTTGGCACCTGTGTTTCGTCATCATCAGAGACGTGCTGAGGTGGTATTCCCATGTCCTCATCATCAGGAAACATAAGTGGTTGTGCGTCAGTGCATTCTATGTCTTTCACCGCTGGGGAAGGGCTAGGTGGATGCCCTTGGGAAACCCTGCCAGCGGAGTCTTCAAACAGCATAAGAGACTGCTGCATAACTTGAGGCTGAGACAGTTTCCCTGGTATGCATGGGGGTGATGTGACAGACTGATGGGCTTGGTTTCCAGGCGCCATCTGTGCGCTTTCTGCAGAAGACTGGGTGGGAGATAATGTGAACGTGCTGGATCCACTGGCGGCCACCCAATTGACTAATGCCTGTACCTGCTCAGGCCTTACCATCCTTAGAACGGCATTGGGCCCCACCAAATATCGCTGTAAATTCTGGCATCTACTGGGACCTGAGGTAGTAGGTTCAGTAGGACGTGTGGATGTGGCAGAACGGCCACGTCCTCTCCCAGCACCAGAGGGTCCACTAACACCACCACGACCATGTCCGCGTCCCTTATTAGATGTTTGCCTCATAGTTAGCGTTCACAAAGCAAAGTAAAAAGTGGTTAACAGCCAATAAAAACCCTGATGCATAGTTACTGTATAGGCCATACGGAAAAACAGAAACAAAAAAACGGAACAACGGATCCGGGAAAAACAGACCGCAAAATACTGAAAAAGCCATACAGTTGTTTGAAAGAGGCCTTACATTTAAAACGGGCACTGGATGCGCTGAAGTTTTGGAGAGTCCTGCGCCACTTCATAACTTCGGAGGATCAACCACCGGCTTAGGGATTTATTAAGACCGGCATCTAAAACCGCCGTCTCAATAAATCTGCCCCATTGTTTTTCAAAGAAAAAGAAAATGTCCACAAATTTGGCATCATCGCGTCTGACGACCCACAGTACACAATCATCATGTAATTTATTTGAAAGCCACCAAAAAGCAGATAAAAAAAAAATATATATATATATATATATATAAAAACATCAAATCTTGTCATGTACCCCAGAATGATAGCAATGAAAACTACAGGTCGGTAGGAAGAAAAATAAAAAAGTTACGGGTCTTGGGAGGCAGCAATGCAAAAAGATTTTCTTCAAAAATGAAAAGTGGAATCTGATTGGCTGATAAATGACCCCATATATGTATACGGTATCATACTGACCCAGGGAGTAGGGTAATATCGTGCAGGGTTCCCCCCCCCTCAGAATGTAAATAAAAATGAATCAGTAAGTTCTGTGGACCCCAAAATGGTGCCGTTAAAAACTAGAACTAGTCCAACAAAGAACAAGCCCTTTTGCCGTAGGAAAGCGATGATGAGAAAAAAGTTAAAGGGAATCGGTCACCAGGTTTGAGAAGATTAGGCCGTTACCATAGCAATGCACAATAAACTGCCTTCTTTCCAGCAGGGGCTTCTTTCTTTTATTCATGTTGTCATTTAGATAAAGTGATTTTTCGGATATGCTAATGAACCTTCACGGTGCCTAGAGGGGGGTTATTCCTGCCCGCTAGAGCCCAGTAACGCCTCCTCATAAATACGTTTCCTCCCACAGCCGAGCCGGACGGCGCCGTCCCCTCCGCTACGTCATATCATTCTTTCAACACAGGAACCTTGCTTCATCCTTTCTTGCACATGAAATTTCGCGCAGCCGCAGTATCGCCGACGGCCTGCGCCTGTCCGATCCTACGGCTCCTGAGGGCAGCACCCTCGATGGTGTCACTGGGCATGCGCCGCGCCCAGTGACGTAATCAGAGCGCTGTTGCCGTAGGATCGGACAGGCGCAGGCCGTCGGCGATACTGCGGCTGCGCGAAATTTCATGTGCAAGAAAGGATGAAGCAAGGTTCCTGTGTTGAATAAATATGACGTAGCGGAGGGGACGGCGCCGTCCGGATCGGCTGTGGGAGGAAACGTATTTATGAGGAGGCGTTACTGGGCTCTAGCGGGCAGGAATAACCCCCCTCTGGGCACCGTGAAGGTTCATTAGCATATCCGAAAAATCACTTTATCTAAATGACAACATGAAAAAAAGAAAGTTTAGAAACATGAAATACTACAGGCCAAGTAACCACCTCCCAGACAGGTCACCTCAGGACAGGCCTCGCACCCTGTCATTTCCTCCACAGCCGGATCATACCAACTGCAGGCGCAGGGCGGGGGATAGCAGTCCCACTGCCGCTCCACAGAGCACCTGACACTTTCCGGCTGCTCACGGTGCTGTTGTGACAGGAAACCTGCGTCCTATCTCATTCTGCCTAAACCTCTCATCTGCTTCCGTGATTTGGACGTTTTCAGGAGTGGAACCGTCTGATCTCCATGCACCACAGGGACCTGGTGATGTCACAGGGTCATGTGACATCCCAAGTGCTCCTCACCCTGAGCCCCGTGACTGAGGGCTGCTCACACAGCGCATAGGATGTAGATATTATTACCCAACTTCCACATGTCATGTGACCGGGTGACATCACAAGTTCCTTACGGTGCATGGAGTTCAGACACAACCGTCGCCTGTATAAGAACCACTGACGCGTTCACATTAACCACAGACGAGCCGGCCGGTCGCACCTGCGCAGGAGAGCAGCGGGCTGAACGCAGTAACTGTACGTCAGGTGAGCTGTAGGGGGCGTTCTCACCCGGGAGATGACTGAAGAAGCCTTTCCGTCAGCTCCATGTGAATGTAGGGAGTTAGGGCTCATTCACACAAACGCGTGCTGTCGTGTCCGCAATACACAGGCGCCGTTCCGTGTGCATTCCGCATCACAAATGTGGACCCCTTCACTTCAATGGGTCCGCAAATCCGGAGATACGGAATACTACGGAAGCGGTCCGCAATACGGCAAGAGGCAGCGCGCGTTCGCGTGAACGAGCCCTTACTGTGACTCTTTGTGCCGCTACTGATTGATTTTTAACCCTCGAGTTGCAGCTGCAGTCCACCAGAATACATTGGGGGTCATGTTTCGTGGTGCCTTACGGCTGGTGTTGATGTAAAAAAAAAAAAAGTGATGATGGAAGTCTACGCGGGGGCCGGAGTAACTTTCAGTCTAGGTGCACAGACTGCCGAGGATGCCCCTAATTTATGACGAGCCTCGCAAGACCGGCATAAAGCGCTGGCCAGTGATAGGTGACCCCCCCCACATGAGTTGTGCGCAGTATTGTGGACTCCCGCTGGTAAAAATCAAACCATGCCGCCCAAAAAGTCCCAGTGTAGCCCTGGCGCCGATGTGCGGCAGGAGAGAAGGAGCAGATCCGGGTACTTTCACACTAGCGTTGAAGTTTTCCGGTATTTAGTTCTGTGCTAGGGGCTCAATACCTGGGGGGAAAAAATGCGCTTCCGTTTTATCCTAATGCATTTTGAATAGAGAGCAATCCGTTCCGTATGCATCCGTTCAGTCACTCTTAAATGCCGGATCCGGGATTAATTTCCATTGAAATGTATTAATGCCGGATCCGGTACCAAGTGTTCCGGAAAACCAGATCTAGGTTCCCAATCTGCGCATGCACAGACCTTTAAAAATGTGAAAAATAAAATACTGAATCCGTTTTTCTACATGACACCGGAGAGACGGATCCGATGTTTCAATGCATTTGTCAGACGGATCCGGAAACAAATGCTGTCCGTTTGCATACGGATTTCCGGATCTGAGAGGCTTTGCAGAGTAGTCTTAGTATAACGTTAAAAACGTGTCCGGCCGTGCGCAACATTCATCGTCCGCCTGAGCCCGTGACGGGTTTGCTGCATTTCTAGACAACCTGTCTAAGGGCTCTGTGTCATGAGGTGGTGCATCGGGGGGGCTCTGTGTCATGAGGTGGCGCATGAAGGGGGGGGCTCTGTGTCATGAGGTGGCGCATGAAGGGGGGGGCTCTGTGTCATGAGGTGGTGCATCGGGGGGGCTCTGTGTCATGAGGTGGCGCATGAAGGGGGGGGCTCTGTGTCATGAGGTGGCGCATGAAGGGGGGGGCTCTGTGTCATGAGGTGGTGCATGGGGGGGGGGGGCGCTCTGTGTCATGAGGTGGTGCATGGGGGGGGGGGCGCTCTGTGTCATGAGGTGGCGCATGGGGGGGGGCGCTCTGTGTCATGAGGTGGCGCATGGGGGGCGGCGCTCTGTGTCATGAGGTGGCGCATGGGGGGGCGCTCTGTGTCATGAGGTGGCGCATGGGGGGGCGCTCTGTGTCATGAGGTGGCGCATGGGGGGGGCGCTCTGTGTCATGAGGTGGCGCATGGGGGGGGGCTGTGTCATGAGGTGGCGCATGGGGGGGCTCTGTGTCATGAGGTGGCGCATGGGGGGGGCTGTGTCATGAGGTGGCGCATGGGGGGGGCTCTGTGTCATGAGGTGGCGCTTGTTTTTGCTTGGTTTGAAGGCACAGGTTTCGTAGCGATTGCTCTGTCTAAAGTCTTCTGGTTTCGTCAGTTTGCGCTCGGGGACTGGAGACATTTGTGATTATTGCGCGGTTTTCTGCAAACAGTCACAATGATGAATCGGACTTAAAACCTTTGGCCGCCCCAGAATGTAAACTGATGCGAACCACACGTAAAATGGCACAAACACTTTATCAATTTGTCGCAAATGCCACAAAAATTGACACACCCGCTCAGCCCTTGTGGCGCCGTGCATGTCCTACATTACCCCCTAAAGGTCCTTTACAGGGACTGATAATTGGCGCAAATATTAGGGATGAGCGTTTGTAGGAACCCTCGTTCCCAATAATTGACCTGTGTGAAAGCTGCAGACTTCTGTTCGTCTGACGATCGTGTCTTTCACCCGACACCTAAGGGCGCAGGTTTCCTGAGCGGTGTCCATCCTTCATATACGTCTGTCCTTTTAGGAATCTCTCCTGACTTTGGCTTCCAAAACTGCACCAGGAAACCTGACCGTGGCCTAAAATTGTAGGCTTTTTACGCCGGTCTTTGTTTACCCCCTGCACTGCCAGAGGATTCGCCTAATATATGACGAAACGTGCGCCCCTGCCATGCGGTTTCCATTCTCATTTCGCAAGGACAGAATAAAAAAAATAAAAAACACCTACCCATGCAACAAAATATTGTCCAACTGGCATTTAAAGGGAACCTGTCCCCATAAAAATGTGACTTAATCCGCAGTCAGCAGGTTATAGAGCAGCAGGCGTGGAGTAGACTGATTTATAGTTGTACATTATGCATTTATAGCTCTGCTCATTCTGGACTCTGAAGTCACGGAGGCGGTCCTATCAGTGATTGACAGCTGTCTCTGTATACACAATCATAGAGGGAAGGCTGTGGGACCTTCCCCCCCCCCCCCCCTCATAGAGGGAAGGAGGGAAGGCTGTGGGACACCCCCCCCCACTCATAGAGGGAAGGCTGTGGGACACCCCCCCCCACTCATAGAGGGAAGGCTGTGGGACACCCCCCCCCACTCATAGAGGGAAGGCTGTGGGACCTTCCCCCCCCCCCCCCTCATAGAGGGAAGGAGGGAAGGCTGTGGGACACCCCCCCCCACTCATAGAGGGAAGGCTGTGGGACACCCCCCCCCACTCATAGAGGGAAGGCTGTGGGACACCCCCCCCCACTCATAGAGGGAAGGCTGTGGGACACCCCCCCCCCACTCATAGAGGGAAGGCTGTGGGACCCCCCCCCCCCTCATAGAGGGAAGGCTGTGGGACCCCCCCCCCCTCATAGAGGGAAGGCTGTGGGACCCCGATGGGACCGCCTCCTAGACGTCATAGACCAAAATGAGCAGAGATTAGCAGGATGACACTGCTTTGCATGGGTATATTTTGTTTATTACATTTAATGTGTGTGAGGGCATAAGATATCCTTGGGCCTCTGTCACACGAGCATCACTGATCGGCTCCAGGTGACTGATCGGCTCCGGGTGACTGATCGGCTCCGGGTGACTGATCGGCTCCGGGTGCGTTAAGTGAAACTTGCAACATTTTGCAATTAAGTTCAGTCAGTTTTGTCTGCGATTGGGTTCAGTTTTTCCCGCACAGGTGCAACGCGCGTGATAAAGACACTGAAGGTTTACAGACAACATGACTTCTTTGGGGCCAGGGCTGCGTGAAGAAACGCTGAATCTAGAACCTGCTGGGTTTTTCAGACAACACAGAACTGATGTGTGAAAAAAAGAAAAAAGGAAAAAAAAGTCATGTGCACATTGAAATGAATGGGTCCGGATTCAGTGCAGGTGCTCCGTGTTCACATCACACATTGCACCCGCACTGAAACTCTGCTTGTGTGAAAGGGGCCTTAGTGTTCCTCATAACGGTGACCTCCACAGCACTCCACCCCCCTCCCTTAACAGTGACCTCCACAGAACTCCGCCACCTGATCTATAGCAGTGAATGCCTGGGTTCTTATGGAAACCTGGTTTAAAACTGTGTGTATGTCAAGACTGCAGGAGCAGCGAGCTTCTATTGGCCAATAAGGGTCATGTGTCAGGACCTTCAAGCTTCTATTGGCTAAGGCTGCTTTCACACTCGCGGCAGAGGATTCGTCGTCGGAACTGCCTGCCGGATCCGTTAAGACGTATGCAAACTGATGGCATTTGTCAGACTGATCCGTCTCTCCGGAAAAACGGATCCAGCGTTTGCTTATTTTTTTCACTTTTTTTTTTGTTGCAAAAACGGATCTGTTTTGCCGGAATACTTTGGGCCGGATCCAGTATTAATGCATTTAAATGGAAAAAATGCTGGATCCTGCATTCAGGCAAGTGTTCCGGATTTTTGGCCGGAGATAAAACCATAGCATGCTGCGGTATTATCTCCGTCCTGAAAAGTCAAAAAGTCTGAACTGAAGACATCCTGAATGGATTACTCTTCATTCAGAAAGCATGGGGATAAAATGGATCAGTTCTTTTCTGGTATTGAGCCCCTAGGACAGAACTTATGTTCCCCATAACGGTGACCCCTCTACAGCACTCCTCCCCATAACGGTGACCCCTCTACAGCACTCCTCCCATAACGGTGACCCCTCTACAGCACTCCTCCCCATAACGGTGACCCCTCTACAGCACTCCTCCCCATAACTGTGACCCCTCTACAGCACTCCTCCCCATAACTGTGACCCCTCTACAGCACTCCTCCCCATAACTGTGACCCCTCTACAGCACTCCTCCCCATAACGGTGACCCCTCTACAGCACTCCTCCCCATAACGGCGACCCCTCTACAGCACTCCTCCCCATAACGGCGACCCCTCTACGGCACTCCTCCCCATAACGGCGACCCCTCTACGGCACTCCTCCCCATAACGGCGACCCCTCTACGGCACTCCTCCCCATAACGGCGACCCCTCTACGGCACTCCTCCCCATAACGGTGACCCCTCTACGGCACTCCTCCCCATAACGGTGACCCCTCTACGGCACTCCTCCCCATAACGGTGACCCCTCTACGGCACTCCTCCCCATAACGGTGACCCCTCTACGGCACTCCTCCCCATAACGGTGACCCCTCTACGGCACTCCTCCCCATAACGGTGACCCCTCTACGGCACTCCTCCCCATAACGGTGACCCCTCTACGGCACTCCTCCCCATAACGGTGACCCCTCTACGGCACTCCTCCCCATAACGGCGACCCCTCTACGGCACTCCTCCCCATAACGGCGACCCCTCTACGGCACTCCTCCCCATAACGGCGACCCCTCTACAGCACTCCTCCCCATAACGGTGACCCCTCTACGGCACTCCTCCCCATAACGGTGACCCCTCTACGGCACTCCTCCCCATAACGGTGACCCTCTACGGCACTCCTCCCCATAACGGTGACCCCTCTACGGCACTCCTCCCCATAACGGTGACCCCTCTACGGCACTCCTCCCCATAACGGTGACCCCTCTACGGCACTCCTCCCCATAACGGTGACCCCTCTACGGCACTCCTCCCCATAACGGCGACCCCTCTACAGCACTCCTCCCCATAACGGTGACCTTCACTGTGCCTCACCCTGGGCTTCTGTCACCCCACTAAATGTTGATTGACAGGGCCAGCGAACGCGATCGTCCTCTGGCTGGCCCTGTCTGCTATCAAGATCTCGCGCCTGCGCCGTAACGGTATTCAGTCGGTGCAGGCGCACTGAGAAGCGGACGCTCGCTTGGCCGCTCCGTGCTCAATGCGCCTGCGCCAACTACGTTACAGTGAGGAAGCCGGCACTAGGAGCGCGGCATTCACTCACTGCGCCTGCGCCGAATACAGAAGCGCACGGCGCGGGAATTGGTATGAGATACTGAGAAGTTTCAAATCAATCAACAGGAGCGGGGTGGGCTGGAGGGACGCGATGGGCGGCTGAAATGGTTAGTGGACGGAGCCCTCTAGGTGCTAATGACTCCCACATAGCACCTAGGGGCTCATTAGCATATCTATAAAAGTACGTTTTTAAGGTGAACGGCAGCAGACAGATAAGTAAGAACACTGTTATGGACTGCTGACACTAGCGCATCGGACCAAATCTGGTGGTAGAAACCCTTTAATATAAGACTTTTGGTTTTCAGTGACAGACATCTATGGGAGCGTTTGGTCTGTAAAATGACCAAAATAGAGGACACAAGGTTATTAGACAAATAAAGGTGACTGGATAAACCCACTAAAATCCGAGGCTGTGTGCGCAGAGCCTGGCAGGAAACGACCATGACTCACCAGCGCAGGAGTGAGGCCGCGGTCACCAGTCAGTGTGTAATTAGTGATTTCCATCAGAGATTGTTGGCCAGAGGAAGGCGTGGAGGCTGCAGAGATCTGGGACCAGGGAACGAATTGCTCCTGTTCTGTGGTTTTTGACCCGCCCTTGGTTTTGGCTCAGAGTCACTGATGAAAAATACTGATCAAGTACTGACTAAACACTGATGTGTGAATAAGGCCAACAGGGTACTACTGGGTATTAAAAAAAGCAGCATGAACTTGGAGGATAGGGCTGCAAAATTACCTTTTACAAAGCATTCATAGAAAGAGCCTGGATTTCTGTGATGGCAAAAAACATACAAAATTGACGAATTTTTGATAGTCCTGAAATGGTGAAAATTTGATGCTACATGTTGGACCAGAACTGGTAATAGTAACCTGCATGCTATAATGCAGCCACAGCATAGCCATCTAAAAGAGCACCTACTGGGCCGGCCGGGCTCGTGCTGCTGACGGCAAATTGCATGTGCACCGACCGTGGGGCCGCCGCATGCGGATCGTGGACCCATTAACTGGAATAGAGTTCGCGATCCACATCCGACTGTCTGCACCACAAAAAAGACAGAAAACACGTGGAAGCACTCAGTAGTGCTTCTGTGGGCTTCCGACCCGTGCCTCCGTTCGGCACCGCATCTCTCGGATTGCGGGCCCATTCAGCGGCGTGTGAGTCCAGGATGATGCTGTCTTCCCTTCTGCAAACCACTTTGTGTGCTTTCCACCCTATCGCCAGCCTGTGTGAGCTGCCCTCCTTGTATCCTCTGCCTCCTCTTCTCGTACACCTGCTTGTTGCCATCTCTGACCGAAGAACGCCATAAAGTCAAGCGCGTATTAGGGCACTTGTAATAGACGTATAATATACAGTGTTACAGAAATAGGAGATGAAGTTTAAACTGCAGGAGGAATTTGGCCCCTTGTGATAACCATTTCACCTAATTATTTACAGGGCGGAAATGGTTTACTAGCCTGGGATCCCGCTCACTAATGGTTGTGAGACTGTAGACACTCACGGCGTCTATGTCTGAGGGTCATGCAGTCCTATGTAAAGATAACACACACGATTCATGGGCATGACGCTAAAACCACAATATACAACCATATAAGAATCCCACAGAAGATGTAATGTTTATGACATCACTGAGGTAGTAAATTGCCATCACAATAGTTGAACGCAATTAAAGGGATCCTGTCGCGTTGACCGTTGTGTCTGAGCTGCAGGTTATAGAGCAGGAGGAGCTGAGCAGATTGATATATATATATATATATATATATATATATATATATATATATATATATATAGTAGTTTTATGGAAAAAACTCAGTTAGGGTCCATTCACACGTCCGTTGTTTCTTTCCTGAGCTGTTCCGTTTTTTGCGGAACAGATTTGGACAAGTTCTGTACCCATTCATTTTCAATGGGTCCTGAAAACAAATCGGACATTGTGCTGTCCAATTTTTTTCAGGACCCATTGAAAATGAATGGGTACAGAACTTGTCCAGATCTGTTCCGCAAAAAACGGAACAGCTCAGGAAAGAAACAACGGACGTGTGAATGGACCCTAACATGTCATTTATACTTTGAAATTCCTGCTCATTCTGGGCTTTGACGTCCAGGAGGTCGTCCTATTGGCGACGGCCATCTCTGTATACAAAGTCTTATGCCTCCTGCACACGAACGTGTCCGCCCTGTTCGCGATCCGCGAAATACTGGCGCACACACTTTGCACCACATTTACCAACAGTTTTACAAAACTTGCCCCGACAAGGGATAGTGGCGTCACGATAAAGAGGTATGAATTGACAGTGAAAGAGGCGTGGCCTAAATCCGCCTCCATGCACCAAAAAAGGGGACAAAATTGGAAGTCGAGGCGCCAGCGGCTTCACACATAGCATGGATTCTCTCCTTCCAGCGTAGCGCTCGCTGATGGCTTATTACACCTGATTTTCAATAAGTGCCTAAAACTCCCCATTGAGAACCTGTGGTCAATCCTCAGAGGGGATGGACAAACAAAAACACTGAAATTGTGACAAACTCCGAGCCGAGATCAGTCAGAATTTGTTCCAGAAGCTGATATCCAGCATGGGCGAACTGCCAAAGTCTTGAAAAAGAAGGATCAACACTGGAAAGATTGAGTCTTGGCATAAACCTGAGAGCTTTGTCAAAGTTTAAAAAAATAATAATGTACTGAAAAAAAATGAAATAACTGTACTTCAATATAATATAGAGACATCTGACAAAAAGATCTAAAAATGCTTAAAGGGAACCTGTCACCGGGATTTTGTGTATAGAGCTGAGCACATGGGTTGCTAGATGGCCGCTAGCACATCTGCAATAACCAGTCCCCATAGCTCTGTGTGCTTTTATTGTGTCAAAAAACCGATTTGATAGATATGCAAATTAACCTGAGATGAGTCCTGTCCCTGACTCATCTCACGTACAGGACTCATCTCAGGTTAATTTGCATATGGATCAAATCGTTTTTTTGACACAATAAAAGCACACAGAGCTTTGGGGACTGGGTATTGCGGATGTGCTAGCTGCCATCTAGCAGCCCATGTCCTCAGCTCTATGCACAAAATCCCAGTGACAGGTTCCCTTTAAAGGGCTTCTGTCACCCCACTAAAGTAATTTTTTTTTTTTTTTTTTTTTTTGGCTAGTTACATTAGTTATAGTGCGATATATGAGAATATAATGTTGTCACTTACTTTCATTCGGCCGTTTCTTAAGAAAACGAAGTTTTATAATATGCAAATCAGGTCTCTACCAGCAAGTAGGGAGTCTACTTGCTGGTAGCCGCCGCAAAAAACCGCCCCCTCGTCGTGTTGATTGACAGGGCCAGCCGCGATCTCCTCCTCCGGCCGGCCCTGTCAGTATTTAAAAAATCGCGCACCTCTGTTCATTCGGCGCAGGCGCTGTGAGATGAGGAGGCTCGTCTCCTCAGAACTCCCTCAGTGCGCCTGCGCCGAATGACGTCTTCTCTTTCGGTGATGTCATCGGCGCAGGCGCACTGAGGGAGTTCTGAGGAGACGAGCCTCCTCATCTCAGAGCGCCTGCGCCGAATGAACAGAGGTGCTCGATTTTTTTAAATACTGACAGGGCCGGCCGGAGGAGATTATCGCGGCTGGCCCTGTCAATCAACACGACGAAGGGGCGGTTTTTTGCGGCGGCTACCAGCAAGTAGACGCCCTACTTGCTGGTAGAGACCGGATTTGCATATTATAAAACTTTGTTTTCTTAAGAAACGGCCGAATGAAAGTAAGTGACAACATTATATTCTCCTATATCGCGCTATAAGGAATGTAACTAGCCCAAAAAAATAAAAATGACTTTAGTGGGGTGACAGAAGCCCTTTAACCACCTCCGGACCGCCTAACGCACATGTGCGTTCCGGAGGTGGCAGGCTGGCGCACAGTCACGCATATATGCGTCATCTCGCGAGACGCGAGATTTCCTGTGAACGCGCGCACACAGGCGCGCGCGCTCACAGGAACGGAAGGTAAGCGAGTGGATCTCCAGCATGCCAGCGGCGATCGATCGCTGGCAGGCTGGAGATCCGAATTTTTTAACCCCTAACAGGTATATTAGACGCTGTTTTCATAACAGCGTCTAATATACCTCCTACCTGGTCCTCTGGTGGTCCCTTTTGTTAGGATCGACCACCAGAGGACTCAGGTAGGTCAGTACAGTCGCACCAAACACCACACTACACTACACCCCCCCCCCCGTCACTTATTAACCCCTTATAAACCCCTAATCACCCATGATCACCCCATATAAACTCCCTGATCACCCCCCTGTCATTGATCACCGCCCTGTCATTGATCACCCCCCTGTCAGGCTCCGTTCAGACGTCCGTATGATTTTTACGGATACATGGATCGGATCCGCAAAAAGCATACGGACGTCTGAACGGAGCCTTACAGGGGGGTGATCAATGACAGGCAGGTGATCACCCATATACACTCCCTGATCACCCCCCTGTCATTGATCACCGCCCTGTCATTGATCACCCCCCTGTCAGGCTCCATTCAGACGTCCGCATGATTTTTACGGATCCATGGATACATGAATCACATGCGGACGTCTGAATGGAGCCTTACAGGGGGTGATCAATGACAGGCGGGTGATCACCCATATACACTCCCTGATCACCCCCCTGTCATTGATAACCCCCCTGTAAGGCTCCATTCAGACGTCCGCATGCGTTCTGTGGATCCGATCCATGGATCCGTAAAAAATCATGCGGATGTCTGAATGGAGCCTTACAGGGGGGGTGATCAGTGACAGGGGGGTGATCAGGGAGTCTATATGGGTGATCACCCCCCTGTCATTGATCACCCCCCTGTCATTGATTCCCCCCCCCCCGGTAAGGCTCCATTCAGACATTTTTTTTGGCACAAGTTAGCGGAAATTTTTTGTTTGTTTTTGTTTTAGTTTTTTCTTACTAAGTCTCATATTCTACTAACTTGTGTCAAAAAATAAAATCTCACATGAACTCACCATACCCCTCACGGAATCCAAATGCGTAAACATTTTTAGACATTTATATTCCAGACTTCTTCTCACGCTTTAGGGCCCCTAAAAAGCCAGGGCAGTATAAATACCCCACATGTGACCCCATTTCGGAAAGAAGACACCCCAAGGTATTCCGTGAGGGGCATATTGAGTCCATGAAAGATTGAAATTTTTGTCCTAAGTTAGCGGAAAGTGAGACTTTGTGAGGAAAAAAACAAAAAAAAATCAATATCCGCTAACTTATGCAAAAAAAAAAAAAATTCTAGGAACTCGCCATGCCCCTCATTGAATACCTTGGGGTGTCTTCTTTCCAAAGTGGGGTCACATGTGGGGTATTTATACTGCCCTGGCTTTTTAGGGGCCCGAAAGTGTGAGAAGAAGTCTGGGATCCAAATGTCTAAAAATGCCCTCTTAAAAGGAATTTGGGCCCCTTTGCGCATCTAGGCTGCAAAAAAGTGTGACACATGTGGTATCGCCGTACTCAGGAGAAGTTGGGGAATGTGTTTTGGGGTGTCATTTTACATATACCCATGCTGGGTGAGAAAAATATCTTGGTCAAATGCCAACTTTGTATAAAAAAATGGGAAAAGTTGTCTTTTGCCAAGATATTTCTCTCACCCAGCATGGGTATATGTAAAATGACACCCCAAAACACATTCCCCAACTTCTCCTGAGTACGGCGATACCAGATGTGTGACACTTTTTTGCAGCCAAGGTGGGCAAAGGGGCACATATTCCAAAGTGCACCTTTTGGATTTCACCGGTCATTTCTTACACATTTTGATTGCAAGGTACTTCTCACACATTTGGGCCCCTAAATTGCCAGGGCAGTATAACTACGCCACAAGTTACCACATTTTGGAAAGAAGACACCCCAAGGTATTCCGTGAGAGGCATGGCGAGTTCCTAGAATTTTTTATTTTTTGTCGCAAGTTAGTGGAATATGAGACTTTGTAAGAAAAAATAAATAAATAAAAATCATCATCATTTTCCGCTAACTTGTGACAAAAAATAAAAAGTTCTATGAACTCACTATGCCCATCAGCGAATACCTTAGGGTGTCTACTTTCCGAAATGGGGTCTTTTGTGGGGGGTTTCTACTGTTTGGGCATTGTAGAACCTCAGGAATCATGACAGGTGCTCAGAAAGTCAGAGCTGCTTCAAAAAGCGGAAATTCACATTTTTGTACCATAGTTTGTAAATGCTATAACTTTTACCCAAACCATTTTTTTTTGCCCAAACATTTTTTTTTTTTATCAAAGACATGTAGAACAATAAATTTGGCGAAAAATGTATATATGGATGTCGTTTTTTTTGCAAAATTTTACAGCTGAAAGTGAAAAATGTCATTTTTTTGCAAAAAAATCGTTACATTTTGTTTAATAACAAAAAAAGTAAAAATGCCAGCAGCAATGAAATACCACCAAATGAAAGCTCCATTAGTGAGAAGAAAAGGAGGTAAAATTCATTTGTATGGTAAGTTGCATGACCGAGCGATAAACGGTGAAAGTAGTGTAGTGCCGAAGTGTAAAAAGTGCTCTGGTCACGAAGGGGGTTTCACCTAGCGGGGCTGAAGTGGTTAAGCAGCAAACTGTGAAAGTCAGAATGTTTTTGGTCATGACTCGGGATGAGCGAATTTCATATTTTGAACTTTGAGTTTGTGTTTTGGTAGAAGCTGAAATGCGTTATGGATTCAGTTACCACGGACCAATTCTACGATGGAGCACATAACGGAACGCCTTTAGAGGCATTCCGTTATAATAGAAGTCTATGGCCTGCATAACGCATCAGTCTGGTTTCCGTTATGCAGGAGTCCTCTCGAAGTTCAAAATATGAAATTCGCTCATCTCTATTAATGACTGTCCACACCAAGTCCAATCACAGACAGCGTAGCATTACAGATCAAAAGGATTAACATCTGCAACAAGCATGAAGCCCAAGACCCAAGTGGGGTTCAGACCTTACAATACCAACCTGATTGGGCTGAGATCCTCCACCACCCCAGGACACCACTGTGCATTTCACTGTGGGCTTTTTCAAGGGGTACTCAATACACATAAGGTTTGGTCAAACTGACTGGAAATACCATCGTCTAATAAATGAATTGGTGATGGCAGCACCCCAAGTTATGCAGAACTGGGCGTCTTTATATGAGATGTGACATAACTTGAGAAAGCCTAGTGTATGTCGGGCAAAGTGTTGCATCTGGTATCAAGACACATGATTTTGCTTAACTTTTGGAGGCTGCCTTCACAAATTCATTTTTTGGAATACAGTGGCACCTGTTGGCCTTGGGGTTCCATTGTATAGTGGTGTCCACTCTAAACTGACCTAAAGTTCGGGTAAGGCCTCATGCAAACGACCGTGCCGGTTTTTGCGATCCACAAAAAACGGAAGGCTTCCGCAATTTACGGAACGGGCGCGGGCAATATAAATGCCTATTCTTGTCCGCAAAGTAGGGCCGCGGAACGGAGCCACTGATGCGGGCAGCACACGGGGTGCTGTCCGCATCTTTTGCGGCCCCATTGAAATGAATGGGTCCGCATCAGAGCTGCCAAAACGGCGGCTCGGATGCGGACCCAAACAACGGTCGTGTGCATGAGGCCTTAGGAATGCAATTTGTCGTGAAAACACCGCAGTACAATATCACAAGATCATATCAAACCTGGAGAGGCTGCAATTCACATCACAACCACTGGGTGTCAAGTGTACCACATTTATCGGTCACCCATCCAGCTGCATGGCTGTTTGCAGAACAGTTGGGTGTCGGGGTCTTCACAGTTTTCCTTCTTACACATGCACCAAGTACTGTACATGGCTACCTATTCTCTCACTGACCGTCCCTACAAACCATTATTTGAAAAAGTCTGACTAGGTCTGGAAACCACTATTATCATCTGTTATCAGCCATTGTAGGACTGATGAATACAGTCTATCAGCCATTTCAGGGGAGAGGACGACTAGGACAGGAGATCACACTCTGTGCCCCCTGTTATCAGCCATTTCAGGCTGAGGAGAGGATGACTGTAGGACAGGAAAACACAATCCATTGCCCCTGTTATCAGCCATTTCAGGCTGAGGAGACTCCATTTCACAGGCTGTAGTGTCCTGGAAGCAACTTGACCAGGCCTTACGAGTTGCTCACTGAGGACTATTGGTGGTTGTCTGGAAGCTATATGGAGATTCCTGTTACATCATGATGTTTTCAGACATCCCTGTGATATGACCCAGCCATGGACTGTGCCTGAGGACATTGAACTGTCAAACAAAGGACTAAAGCAGGTGGATCCATATGGACTACAAGTGAGGTGGAAACGGGCCTGAGTAGAATGCACGGCCAGCTCATTTATTGAAGGGGGGGGGGGGGAATGTCCTGTTGGTTACTTTGTACACAGGATTCCTCACTGAAAGTCAATGGGGACCGATCCGTTTTCACTAAGACAATATGGTGCAATTGAAAACTGATCAGTCCCCCCATTGACTTTCAATGTAAGTCAGGACGGATGTTTTGACTTTTTTTTTAAATGAATAATGCAAACTGATCCGCTCTGAACGGATGCAAGCGTTTGCATTATCGGTGCGGATCCGTCTGTGCAGATACCAGAGGGATCCGCACCGAACGCAGGTGTGAAAGTAGCCGAACACATGATTGGATTAGATATATGGCTAATATGACCGTATCACACATGAAAAGATTAGATACACAGTATCACATGAGATGGCATTAGACACAGCAAGTGGAGGAGGACGAGTGATCCCTTGCAGACCAGAGGGAGGGGCTGTGATTCTAGGATTAGATACACCACAGACAGTATCACAGGATTGGATACTCCGAAGACAGTTTCACACACACCACATGAGCACACTTCTCCTGAAATAGGCCTCTTGCACACAAACTTTTTTTTAGTTTACGTTCTGTTTTTTTGCGTTCCGTATACGGAACCATTCATTTCAATGGATCAGCAAAAAAAAAGGAAAATAAAGGAAGGTACTCCGCATGCCTTCCATTTCCGTTCAAAGCTAGAACATGTCCCATTACTGTCCGCATAACAGATAAGGAAAGGACTGTTCTATCAGGGGCCAGCTGTTCAGCAAAAAAACGGAATGCACATGAACGTCATCCGTATATTTTGTGGACCGGACATAAGGTTGTGAGCAAGAGGCCATACTCTGCACTGCTGGGACCCTGACTTCCCACACGATCAGCGCACTCATCTCCTGAAATCCTCTGTGCTGCTGGGACCCTTCCCCTTACACTATGTAACTCTCAGCCTGTGACACCCCCCCCCCCCACAAGATCAGCAAACTCCTCTTCTGAAATCCTCTGTGCTCTGTGTCTTGACCTTATGACCGCTGGTAACAGGCTCCACCTGCTGGCTGAAGCGTTGCATTGCAGGCACATTTTGTACCAGTTGGAATTCTGTGTTACACATGTAAGTGTGGACAACTCTGTTTACTGCATGAAATACAGATATTTAGCTTTGGTTCTCTGTATAGCAAAGAAGCTACAGTAGATTTCTCATTTACAAATAGAAAAAAACCCTAAAAAAGCGGTATGCCGACACAATGGTCTGATGGGGGACAAAAGGGCAGGAGGGTGAGGGCCTGATGATGCTTTTCCCTGTATATGGCCTCATGCACACGGCCGTTGTTTTGGTCTGCATCCGAGCCGCAGTCTTTGTGGCTCTGATGCGGACCCCTTCACTTCAATGGGGGCCCCAAAAGATGCGGACAGCACTCCGTGTGCTGTCCGCATCGGTTGCTCCATTCCGTGGCCCCGCAAAAAAAAAACCATAACATGTCCTATTCTTGTCTGCAAAACGGACAATAGGCAGTTATATCAATGGCTGTCCGTGTCATTCCGCAAATTGCGGAACGCACGCGGACACCATCAGTGTTTTTGCCGATCTGCAATTTGCGGACCGCAAAACACACACCGATCGTGTGCATGTAGCCTATATGCTAGATGTGGTGTGATGTCTTCTGTGTTGCTTGACAGGTTCTCTCTGCCAGTCAGTGGTAAGTGTTCAGCTTTTCCCCATACAGGGCAAAAAAACAGATAGTGACTATGAGTGTCTTATGACCGAGAAATCCTCCCCAAGAGGCCTGATGCTACATGGGGACAAGCTTCAAAAAGGATTTCCGGAATACTGTGTGTTTATTAATATGCACATTAGCGTTTTGGAGCATTAGGAGGAGCGGCTGAATCCTTCCAGCACTGCTATGGTATGCTGAAGGCAGAGCCGTGTCCTAGCATGTACATATCATATCCACTATGTACTGTAGCCTTACCACATTGAGAACAGTATATTTCTATGCTTAGAAAGCTAATACATGTTGTTGGTTTATTCATAAATGTCACAGAAATATTATCCCTAAAACTTAGTATTTATTAATGATATTTAAAAAAAATAAAAAATTATATCCCCCATAAAAGAATTAAAAATAAAATATATACAGCATATAAAATTAAGATTAATACATAGGACGTATATAATCTCTCTCTCAGTAGTATTTGAATATCGCCACAAACGTGGTTAGTCACGATATGATGACTTTCTTGGGGTCCATTCACATGTCTGTAGTGTATTGCAAATCCACAATAAACACAGCCCTATAGAAATGCCTATAAGGGGGGGGGGGGGGGGGGGGGGCGGGGGAGCTGTCCGCAACGTGTGCCTTCTGCATCCTTTCCCCTGATGAACCGGATTATGAAACTGGGGAAACGCGTTGGGACCTAATGAAAGTTGGAGACCACATACCATATGGGACATTTTATAGTTTAATGGCATCATCCAGAACTGGGAATTACTGGAAGGTAGGGACTGCTTATAGAAGGGTACAGCCACGATAAGTGGGGCCGCCCCTTTCGGGGGCGATGACGCCGCTTTTAGGCAGGGAGAGTATAGTTGCCTGGTGAAGGATTCCCTGATGCCTAAAAGCGGTGTATTTGTATATTGATGACCCCACTCCTTAGCAGATTCTGGGCCATCAGCCTCCGTAAAAAGCATTCAATTCCGTGCAGAAAGTATCCACGTGATCCTCATCTGGTGCCTGATGAATGCAACTTCTTCACCATAAGAAGATCATATCGTGAGTAACCACGTGTGTGGCGATGTTCGCATATATGTCCCATTGAAGAAATTCCACGGCACATCCAAGAAGAGCCATAACGCCTTGTATTTTTCCATTCCTATAGCTGTGTGGGGTTTATTTAGTTGTTGTTTGGAGTTGAATTGTGTTTATTCATGGAACTTTTTTTTTGGGGGGGGGGATACATAGACTTTCTGATCAAATTGTGGAGGATAATAAACAAAAAAAACAGCAATTCTGGTATTGTTTTATTATTATTTTTTAAATGATGTTCTGTGGGTAGGTGTGGTCATGGTGCTACCAAGTTCACAACATGGAACGACACTTTTACAAAAAATAGTTTTTTGTGTTGAAATATCTCAAGATCCATAAAGTTTTTTTTTTATTGGTATAATTTCTCGGTGCATAAAACTTCTTGATTGCTTTTTATTCAATTTTAAGGGGGAGAAGGATGATCAAGAAAAGTTTTTGGTCATATTCAACATGTGGAATAAATCACACAGTAGTTGTATAGTTCTGAGCATTCTGGTTGCAACAGTTCTTATTACTTTTACTGTCTAAGCGCGCGTGTGTGTGTGCGTGTGTGTGTGTGTGTGTGTGTGTGTGTGTGTGTGTGTTTTATATATATATATTTTTTTAATCTAATTTAATGTATTTTAAAACATTTTTTGGTCCCAAAGCGGATGTTTTTCCTATGTAGTGCAGCACATTTTGTGTGTCATTTAATACTGACAACCTATTAGACCCTGCCATTGGCTATGGCAGCTGGAAGTCTTAGGCCTCTTTCACACGGGCGTCACAGTTTTGGGCCGGATAAGATGCGGGTGCGTCGCGGGAAAATGCAAAATTTTTCCGCGTGAGTGCAAAACATTTTAATGCATTTTGCACGCGCGTGAGAAAAATCGGCATGTTTGGTACACAGACCCGAACTTCTTCACAGAAGTTTGGGTTAGGTGTTGTGTAGATTGTATTTTCCCTTATAACATGGTTATAAAGGAAAATTATAGCATTCTGAATACAGAATGCAGAGTAAATTAGGGCTGGAGGGGTTCAAAAAAATATATAAATTATTTAACTCCCCTTAATCCACTTGTTTGCGCATCCTGGCTTCTCAGGACCTGGGTAAAGGACCATGGTGATGGACCATGTGATGAGCGCAGTGATGTCAGCACAGGTCCTTTTTCCTCCTGCACAGCAAAGAAGAAGAAAGAGGAGAAGCCGGGCTGTGCGAACAAGTGGATGAGGTGAGAGAAAAATAAAATAAAAAAAAATTATATATATATATATATATTATATTTTTTTTTTTAACCCCTCCAGCCCTATTTTACTAAGCATTCTGTATTAAGAATACTATTATTTTCCCTTATAACCATGTTAGAAATGAATGGGTCCGGATTCAGTGCGGGTGCAATGCGTTCACCTCACGCATTGCCTTACAACGGCCTTAGGCTTCTGTAGATTGCAGCCTTAGAGACCATTGTTAGGCCTCTGGCTGTCATGGTAGCTATTGGCATCCCACAATCACATTTGGGGTGTTTGTTTGTAGAGAGATGGGGTGACAGATGGAGCACCCTCTAAACCCACTTGGATGCAGACTGGTTTGCTACTGGTTTGAATCCAGAGGAAACGCACACTCTGGGAAGATATAAGTGAGGGACATGAACATGTGGAGTCACTGTGGGTAGAAATAGATGGAGGCAAAAACAATAATCAAATACTAATAGTTTATTATAAACCAGAATCGGCAGAAGGCGGCAAATCCTAATGAGGTGGTTATTATGGGGGACTTCAACTACCCAGATATAGACTGGGAAACTGAAACTTGTATATCTCATAAAGGAAACAGGTTCTTGGCAATAACCAAAGACAATTACCTCTCCCAACTGGTTCAGGACCCGACTAGAGGGACGGCCATACTGGACTTAGTATTAACCAATAGACCTGACAGAACAACAGACGTGCAGGTTGGGGGACACCTGGGAAATAGTGACCACAAAGTAATAACCCTCCAATTATCATTCAAAAGAGCATTTCTTCGGGAAGGCACAAAAACGCTGAGCTTCCAAAATGCTAAATTTGACCAGCTAAGAGAAGACATTGGCCTAACTAACTGGGACAAAGTCCTCCAAAAATAAAAAAATTCAGCCAGAAAAATGGGATAATTATAAACGCATCCTAATAATTTCATTGTGAGAGATACATACCTTATGGGAATAAAAGATTTAGGAAAATGAAAAAAACTAAACAATGCACATTCATGTTTTGTGCAGATCCGTTCAGAACGGATCAGTTTGTATTATCTTTAACATAGCCACGACGGATCCGTCTTGAACACAATTGAAAGTCAATGGAGGACGAATCCGTTTTCTATTGTCAGTGAAAACGGATCCATCCCCATTGACTTACATTGTGTGCCAGGGCAGATCCCTTTGGCTCAGTTTCATCAGACAGACCCCAAAACGCTCCAAACCGGAATGGAGACTGAACGGATGGATTCTGAGCGGATCCTTTTCCATTCAGAATGCATTAGATTGCAGACTGATCAGTTTTGGACCGCTTGTGAGTGCCCTGAACAGATCTCAAACGGAAACCCAAAACGCGAGTGTGAAAATTGACTTATTTGCCCTTCCTCTGATCCGTCAGAACAATAAGCCACAAAAAAAAAAAAAAAAAAAACACAAATCCTGTGTGTGGAGCATCCGCCTTCACTCGGTCAGCATTTTCTCAATAATCCATCAGTATTGCTAATGCAAAAAATAAATAAAAAATATGGATCTAAAACAGAAATGACACATAAATGGAGTATTTGCATGTCTTCTGTGTTTTGGCTACCAAATCATACGCAAACTATGATGGGACCATACAGGCCTTACAGCTGCTGCATCAGACTAGATCTATGGTGCCACACCAACACTTTGATAAAAGAGACCGATTTCTTCTGACTACCTGCCTCAGCTACTACTCTGATGCTGCAACCCGCCTGACGACACACATCTGATGCCAAGTGCTCCTTTTTGCAACCACTTTAGTCAGCAGGTAATGGTATTGCCACCCACCGCCCCACTCTGTTAACGGGTCACTGTCACCACCAGACATCTGAGAAGCTCTGACAGATGTTCTACAGAACCTCCTGCTTGAGGTTCCTTTTTGTTTTGCTTTCGTTTTCTCATCTCGTTAGCCTCTCTCAGCTGTCATGTAGTTGCACTGATTGCATCCCTTTTAATCCCTTCCCATAGTGCATCACTTTGCGGTTTATACAACTTCCTGAGTGTGCTGATGCTAGAAGCTGTTACTACTGCATCCACAAGATAAGTGTTTTCTTTTATTTCTGTTTGCCTGTGGGCTTGATCCTAGGTGACCCTGACTCCCTCCGTATTAAGTGTAGGGAGCCGGTGGTCGTGTCCCCTCACTATTATAGGGTGTTCAGGTGTTATACAGTCGAGGAACGAGGATATGCAATTTTCTACCATTGAGATTTTTGCATAGGCTGAGCAGTAAGGGAGAGAGCTAGGGCTCTTACAGGGCTTACCCTCCTGTTCCTTAGTTTTGGATGAAGTCAGTCGGATCTTCATTTGTGTCTTCTAGTTTTCTGTAACACCATCCGTGACAGTCACTTTGTGATCTCCTGATGCTGCTATGGCCAAACTGCCACCTTGCCACTCTGGTCTCCTCCTGATGCTGTTACTGTCGCCGCCTCCAGACTGTCATTGTGCCACTCTGTGGCCTCCTCATGCTGATTCCACCTCACCACTATGTCATAGGGGCAGGAGCATCTGGACCAACAGAAGATGGGAATGACAGACAGACAACTCCCTTTTGGCTGAGGCGGTGGAGCCTTGACTGGGTGAAACGTGGTGCGTGCCACTGGGTGATGCAGCAGGCTGAACCACCACTTTGGTTCTCCCAGGCCACTGCATGGCGATACTGCATATGTTGATGCAGGGCCATAGTGCCAACATTGGCACCCTGGTCTTCGGAGCTGAGCCCACAGCATATAGTACTTCTTGCGGTGAGGGAACAGCAAAAGACAGAGGCAGGTTGAGGACAGGTGAGGGCACAGGGCCTGCTCCCAGGCCTTGCCAACTAAGGGTTGTGTCTAACGAACCCACCAACTGTTGGCTGGGGGTGTCTGATGTCACTTGGGATGACCGTTAACCAATCAAGAACTGCTGGATAAGACACAACGGCTCGATTACACCGGGAGCTCAGGCCTCTCGCTGCGACAGAAACCTTGAGGCCTCTGCCACTCCTCGGTGCATGGCCTGGCACTTCTCTGCCTAACATACTTGTAGTTGAACTACACAAATTAAACGGAAATTAGAACAACCCTAAAAGCGACGAATATGTTGGTTTTTGTACTAAGTCCACTAAACGCATTCACCACAATTCACTGCAGAAATGCACTAAGAATATGTTTTTCTTGTTGTACTGAAATATGCCCCTATACGCTTTCAACAGAAATAACTGCAAAAGTGAAATGTGTATATACTTTTCTTATAGTACTGATATATGATACTAAGATATGTTGAAAAGCCTTTAGTGGCTTATAACACTTGCAGCCCAACAACAAAAAGCTGGAATGGCAGAGCTGGATCCTCAAATAATCGTTCCCTGCACGAAGATGCTTTGACATGATTCCTCCCTATCCTTTTCCTGCACTTATAAATCTTTTTTTCTGTCTTTTTTCTACTTGCTGTCCCTGCACTCTGAACGCTGGAAAATGTCTGACTGAGATGGCAGACGTATTTATAGGGCTGTGGCATCACAGGGCTGGCTGCTGATTGGCTGCATGCAGGCATGTCAATCCGCCTTCCCAGAGTTCCTTGGCCCATGTCCTCAGTCCTCACACGTGTAGCTGCCATTTTAGGAAAACTGCGATTTGTTACCACGAAGCGTGAGGAAATTCGCATTAGTTGCGAATTGAATTTTTCCTGAAATTTAGATCGAATTCCACTTTGTCAGCTTTAATTCGCTCCTCTCTAGACTCTATACTGACAGGGAATGTCCCACAGGATTGGCGCTTAGCAAATGTGGTGCCAATATTCAAAAAGGGTCCAAAAACAGAGCCTGGAAACTATAGACCGGTAAGTTTAACATCTGTTGTGGGTAAACTGTTTGAAGGTTTTCTGAGAGATGCTATCTTAGAGCATCTTAACGGAAATAACCAAATAACGCCATATCAGCATGGCTTCGTGAGGGATCGGTCATGTCAGACTAATTTAATCAGTTTCTATGAGGAGGTAAGTTCCAGACTTGACAGCGGCGAATCAATGGATGTCGTGTATCTGGACGTCTCCAAAGCATTTGACACTGTACCACATAAAAGGTTAGTATATAAAATGAGAATGCTCGGACTGGGAGAAAACGTCTGTATGTGGGTAAGTAACTGGCTCAGTGATAGAAAACAGAGGGTGATTATTAACAGTACACACTCAGATTGGGTCACTGTCACTAGTGGAGTACCTCAGGGGTCAGTACTGGAGGGGTCACTGTCACTAGTGGGGTACCTCAGGGGTCAGTATTGGGCCCTATTCTCTTCAATATATTTATTAATGATCTTGTAGAAGGCTTGCATAGTAAAGTATCAATTTTCGCAGATGACACTAAACTGTAAAGTAATTAACACTGAAGAAGACAGTATACTGTATATATACTACAGAGGACAGTATAGTATACTGTGTGTGTATAATATATGTTCCGAGATCACTCAAAAACGCAACCATCGATTTCAACGAAACTTAGTATACACATCGCTTGCTACCTGGAAAGAAATCTTGTGGGGGTCTCAGCTCTCTAGGAGATACTCCCAAAAAGTGACCTGCATTAGGCTACTTTCACACTTGCGTTTTGGCTTTCAGTTTGTCAGATCCGTTCAGGGCTCGCACCTTTGGTCCAAAATGGATCTGTTTTGCCCTAATGCATTCTGAATGGAAAAGGATCCGCTCAGAATGCCTCAGTTCCGTCTCCATTCTGCTTTCAAGAGGGACACCAAAACTGAGCCAAACTGATCCGTTTTGACACACAATGTAAGTCAATGGGGACGGATCCGTTTTCTCTGGCATAATAGAAATCTGATCCGTCCTCCATTGACTTTCAATGGTGTTCAAGACGGATCCGTCTTGGCGATTGTTAAAGATAATACAAACTGATCTGTTCTGAACGGATGCAGACGGTCGTATTATCTGAACGGATCCGCACCAAACATGTGTGAAAGTAGCCTTAGCCAAGCCAATACAAGCCTGCAAGTCTCTCTTCACGTCACATGTCCCTTATCAGCCAATAGAAGCTCGCAGGCCCTTAGTCTCCACATAAACAGTTTTACTCCAGGTTTCCATAACAACCCAGCCATATTTCTTCACTGCTTTAGGCTAGGGCTACACGACACATAAAGCACAACTACACTGCGATGTGTCGCGCAACATTGATGTTGCACCAATGTCACATGACAATTTTTATAATGATAGTCTGTGGTGTTGGACTGCGACTTGTGACATACTGTGACACGACCGTTGCAACATGTTACCACAGACTATCATTATAAAAATTGTTGAGACAAAATGTAGCGCAACACGTCATCGTGTAGCCCTAGCATTAAAGGGGCAGGCACTGTGGAGGTCACTGTTAAAGGGGCAAGCACTGTGGAGGTCACTGTTAAAGGGGCAGGCACTGTGGAGGTCACTGTTAAAGGGTTTGTCAGAGATTGGGGACATTGGTCTAATAGTACTAGACTGCCTTACCCATTACAAACATACATGTACTGCCTTTTGCACATATCTCAAGCCCCGTTTTCATCCAGTAAATTATTGGCCGGAAGTGACTGTTTTCTTGTTCTGAGTGACGTACCGGGTCCCTTGCAGGCGAGCAAAGCCTCCTCTTCTGCTGCTCAGGGAGCCCGGTGACGTCACTGGCAGCTTATGTAATTATGCAGAGTGGATGGAGGGGCGGTAACTAGGCCGGATGACATCGCACTAATATCATCGGGCATGGAGCTTTATAATGAATTGAGGCATATCGCTATGCTAGTTAGCATAGAAAACTCCTCCCATGTAATATGCATTAAGCATGAATATGAGGGGTGTGGGTGCAGGGACGCAATGTTAGAATGTAGAATCCGGGAGATGCCGCGCTGCGCTGGGCCCCGCAGTGCGGCAGGAAGTGATCGCACAGATATGTAAACAATCTGTTGGGGACTGTAGGAGCCATGCTGCAGTATAAAAGCTACCTAAAAACATCTGGGGAACATAGACTCGGCTAGTAACGGCGAGTAAGCGGTTTAAAAAAAAAAAAAGTTTAATCCCGGACAACCCCTTTAAAAAGGCATTCACTGTGGATGTTACTGCTAAGGGGGCAGGCCGCTGGGGAGGTCACTGTCAAGGGAGTGGGGTGCTGTTAAAGGGGCAGGCTTCTGTGAAGGTCAAAGATAAGGGGATAGGCTACTGTGGAGGTCACAGTTAAAGGGGCGGGGTGCTGTAGAGGTCACTGTATCTTTAAACAACACACAAACATTAAATTAAATAGATGAAATATACCCGTGCGAAGCCGGGTCCTTCTGCTAGTATGTATGTATACACACATACTACAGAGGACAGTATACTGAACATATATAATACAGCAGACAGAATATATATACACACTGCAGAGGACAGTTCTGTATATATGCACTATAGAGGACAGTGTATATAAAGTAGGGATCCGCTCTAGTAGACTGGGTAAGCGGACGCAGTACAGAGGCAAAAAAAAAGTTTGTAAAGCAAAACTTTAGTGTTTATTCACTCTAAGTTATAGCACAAAACAAGTCTTTGCAGTCTTGGTGTTTGTTCACACACACGAAAGAGTTAATAAATCAAGAAAGTCACCCTATCTCCTGGGTGTTAGTTCACACCCTGCGGGCAGTTCTGCCTCCAAGTCCATAAGCAGGCCTGTTTCCCATACACCCGGGTCTCAGCATAATCCTCAGATCCCAACACGGATCACCTCTGCTGATCCCAGCTGTCTTTACAGGCAGATAGGTGTCCCCACCTGGCCACCAATCAGTCCAGCAGCACACACTGGGAGGAAAATACCCATTTTCCCCAGACAATACCCTTCACTGTGTCACATATATACACACTACAGAGGACAGTACTATATATACACACACTATAGAGGGCAGTATGCTATATACTACGGAGGACAGTATACTATACAGATTATATAATCTTTTGTAGGGATTGTTAAAGTCCAAACCATGCTTTATTTGGTAACTGCAGCATAACAAAAGCACCAAAGTTATGTCCTTACTTTGTGAGGTGAAGCTACAACACCAGCAAAACACAAAAACAAAACCTTCCTGTCCAGGCTCTAACTAATACAACAGGTTGTTCCTGACTCGCCTAGAGATCACTGTTCACACCAGGGGAGAGATCCAACTTCATACAGCCATACGGTCTAGCAGCTTCCTGGCTGTGACCAACATAACACCTTGGTGGATCACGGTCCAACAGTCCACCTGACTGACCAAGTGATGCCTCTCTCCAGATTTCATTTTCATTCTCCCATTCAGCCTAACCGCCTCTCAGGCCTTCTTCTCTCCGGTCTCAATTCCTCCCCCCCCCCCCTCTTCCCCAAAAAAACCCCCCACAAACACTAAGGGTTGCTTTATCCCTCGGTGATTAATCACAGCTGGTCTCACCTCAGGCCCGGTTAAAACCTGTAGTGGACTAGGGGTGTGGACTGAGAAACTCCCACTACCAACCTGTCTCCCAGTCCACAGAAATCCAGCCCATATAACCTAAACAAACCATGTCCAGCAAGCTATATCTTGCTAAAGCAAAACATCTCTGGATTTTTGTTGCCTCACCCAACTAAACTGGAAAACTGAGTGAGATATACTGTACATCCCCTCCACGCATCTACTGTGCACTTCATCACAAAAAAATAAATATGTGTGTGTGTGTGTGTGTGTGTATATATGTGTGTATATATATATATATATATATATATATATATATATATATATATATATATATATATATATATATATACAGGTCCTTCTAAAAAAAAATTGCATATTGTGATAAAGTTCATTATTTTCTGTAATGTGCTGATAAACATTAGACTTTCATATATTTTAGATTCATTACACACAACTGAAGTAGTTCAAGCCTTTTGTTTTAATATTGATGATTTTGGCATACAGCTCATGAAAACCCAAAATTCCTATCTAAAAAAATTAGCATATTTCATCCGACAAAAATAAAGTGTTTTTAATACAAAAAAAGTCAACCTTCAAATAATTATGTTCAGTTATGCACACAATAGTTGGTGGGGAATCCTTTTGCAGAAATGACTGCTTCAATGCGGCGTGGCATGGAGGCAATCAGCCTGTGGCACTGCTGAGGTGTTATGGAGGCCCAGGAGGCTTCGATAGCAGCCTTAAGCTCATCCAGAGTGTTGGGTCTTGCGTCTCTCAACTTTCTCTTCCCAATATCCCACAGATTCTCTATGGGGTTCAGGTCAGGAGAGTTGGCAGGCCAATTGAGCCCAGTAATACCATGGTCAGTAAACCATTTACCAGTGGTGTTGGCGCTGTGAGCAGGTGCCAGGTCGTGCTGAAAAATGACATCTTCATCTCCATAAAGCTTTTCAGCAGATGGAAGCATGAAGTGCTCCAAAATCTCCTGATAGCGGCTGCATTGACCCTGCCCTTGATAAAACACAGTGGACCAACACCAGCAGCTGACATGGCACCCCAGACCATCACTGACTGTGGGCACTTGACACTGGACTTCAGGCATTTTGGCATTTCCCTCTCCCCAGTCTTCCTCCAGACTCTGGCACCTTGATTTCCGAATGACATGCAAAATTTGCTTTCATCCGAAAAAAGTACTTTTGGACCACTGAGCAACAGTCCAGTGCTGCTTCTCTGTAGCCCAGGTCAGGCGCTCCTGCCGCTGTTTCTGGGGAATGCGGCACCTGTAGCCCATTTCCTGCACACGCCTGTACACGGGGCTCTGGATGTTTCTACTCCAGACTCAGTCCACTGCTTCCGCAGGTCCCCCAAGGTCTGGAATCGGTCCTTCTCCACAATCTTCCTCAGGGTCCGGTCACCTCTTCTCGTTGTGCAGCGTTTTCTGCCACACTTTTTCCTTCCCACAGACTTCCCACTGAGGTGCCTTGATACAGCACTCTGGGAACAGCCTATTCGTTCAGAAATTTCTTTCTGTGTCTTACCCTCTTGCTTGAGGGTGTCAATGATGGCCTTCTGGACAGCAGTCAGGTCGGCAGTCTTACCCATGATTGCGGTTTTGAGTAATGAACCAGGCTGGGAGTTTTTAAAAGCCTCAGGAATCTTTTGCAGGTGTTTAGAGTTAATTAGTTGATTCAGATGATTAGGTTAATAGCTCGTTTAGAGAACCTTTTCATGATATGCTAATTTTTTTAGATAGGAATTTTGGGTTTTCATGAGCTGTATGCCCAAATCATCAATATTAAAACAATAAAAGGCTTGAACTACTTCAGTTGGTGTGTAATGAATCTAAAATATATGAAAGTCTAATGTTTATCAGTACATTACAGAAAATAATGAACTTTATCACAATATGCAATTTTTTTTAGAAGGACCTGTATGTATGTATATGTATATGTGTGTGTGTGTGTGTGTGTGTGTGTGTGTGTATGTGTGTGTATATATATATATATATATATCTCTCTCTACATCTACTACAGAGGACAGTATAGTGCTACAGATGGATCTGGATAGATTGGAGGCTTGGACAGATAAGATAAGTGGCAGGTGAGGTTTAACACTGACAAATGTAAGGATATGCACATGGGAAGGAATAATGCAAGTCACCAGTACATATCTAATGGTAAAACAGGGGGCACTGACATGGAAAAGGACTTAGGAAATCTAGTTTGCAGTAAACTTAAAGGGTATTCCAAGATTTTTATACTGATAACTTCTCCTCTGGAGAGATCATCAGTATCTGATCTGTGGGGTCCGACACCCAGGACCCCCAGCAATCAGCTGTTTGAGAAGGCACTGGTGCTCCTGTGAGCGCTGCAGCCTTTTCTCTGCTTTTCTTAGGCTGTGTGATGACATGTTCATGTGGCCTAGGAGCAGTACGATACCAAGTACAGTGGCTATACTATGTAAGGTATTTTGCTTGGTGAGCTGTGAGAAGACAGCTGCACTCACAGGAGCAGCGATGTCCTCTCAAAACAGTTGATCAGCGGGGGTCCCGGGTGTAGGACCCCCACCAATCCCGGAAAGCTCTTTCATCTGTCGAACTGCTGCCATGGCCAAAAAGATGATGGGTTGCATCAAAAGGACATAGATGCATGTCAAGAGTTCTCTTGACCCTTTTTCTGGAACACTTTGGAGAAATGGCCATACCAGGGATTCCACAACCAAAATAATGTAACACAGAGCTTTTAATGTGCTTGAAAGGAAGACTAGAAGGATAAAGCTACCGTATATTATGCCACTCCACACCATAATCCTGGGATCAAGACCGATGTGACATTCCCCTGTGAAAATCTTTTTTTGGTGATGGCCATGTGGTCTCCAGACCAATCTCCTGCTCTCAGTGCATCCGAGGCAAAAGCAGCACTCATTTCTGAAGAGTATAGACCTCCATTCCAGCCTTCATTGCGGTCATCCCTTTTATAGCAGTAGCATGAGGTCAATGACCATTTACACAAAGCCAAAGGCCATAGATTCCCACTTTAGACCCACCAATACCCGTATGAAAACATAACATTTACTTTAACTATTAAAAGAATTGGACCCCATCCAATGGTCTAAGATGATCAGGTAACCACCAAATTAGGACTATTCTGAAGATAAAGGATAAGCGTTGCTGATGTACAGGGATGGGATTAACAATAGTCACTGATTGGCTGATCCCCATATACAAGGTCCTTATTTATTATTTCGGATTTTTTTAGTTCCATTATTCAAAAGATACCATGTCCTAGAGGATACTTGGTAACAAATGCAGTCGATCAATCGATTTCTTCACCCTTCACTGCTCCCATCTGTCATTGATTTTCACTATACGGCAGGACGCCCAGTTCTATGACTTAGTTGACACCATCACCCTTAATGTGCTCTGCATGGATAAGATATGGGGTAATTAACGCCCTCATTAGAATGGCTGATTGATATTTAAACCGTTAAGAACCTGATGGAAATAGAGCGCGGTGTGTGGGTGGGATAGATTGCATTGTTATGCTCTATGGCACAGATTTTTTTTATGCTTCCTTCAGTTTCTAAAGTGTGATGATTCAGAATCGGGAAATGTCCTGATGTAAAAATCTCTTTAGTCAATGTTTCCAATTTCATACACTCAGTGGTGGACTGGTGGATTTACACGGCCCAATATTTAGACTGATTATCAGGAACTCGTTCCCGATAATCTGGCCATCTAAAGGTGCCACAGATCACCCGATGAACTAGCAAAACCCAAGGCTTGTTGAAAATTCAAGGCCATTGTCAAATCCCAAGGCTTGTTGAAAATTTGCATCTTGACTGATAGGAGTCACTTCCAATGGTTGGCGCTGGCGACGTGTGTGTGTGTTTTTTGTAAACACTTTTTGTAGTGAGCCACGAGTCTCTCAATTCTTCTTTTGAGGGATTTCCATCCTTTATCCCTTGCAGAAGTCTTCCAGTTCTGAGATTCCTGGGCTGCCTTGCATGCTCTGCTCTTTTGAGGTCTATCCACAGATTTTCAATGATGTTCAGAGCAGGGTACTGAGCACCATGCATGGTAAAAACTTCAGTTTATGCCTTTTGAGTTAGTTTCAGGTTACCATTTCCTCAGTTTGAAATGTAATTAGCAGTTAACAGAAACCTGGAGGTAAAGAGAATGTTTGTACTCGATGTGTGGGGCATCTCGTATTAGTGTCCAGAAATAGTCAGCCAGCATGGACAGATTCCAGTAGCCTTTAACGCTTTTCCATCGTGGCAATGTCTTGGAGAAACCACTCGCCATGTTCATCACTTACTGCACCAAAGAAAATAGATTCAATGACATGTTTTACTGCATCTCTTTGTAAGCTTTCAGAAGGTTGGCCACCAGTTTGATGTAGTTTGGTGCTCGTCCACAACTTGTGTGCCACATTTTCATGTCCTGGAGTCAATGTCACGGCTTATGGTATGTTGTGTGACACTTTCCTTCACTTGGTTGTCCGTGGCAGCGTGTGGTGTTGATTGCATGTGGTGGCAGTGTCTCAGCCCTATGGCTGATCCCCAGGACATGATTGCCACACATGCCGTTGCCCGCAGCAACAGGTGTAGTGTGTTTGTTTATGTGTGTATTCCACTTTAAGTGGCCGTCTTCCCTTGCCTTGTGTTTGAAGGGTTAATTCCCTTCTGTGTGTGTGAACACTGGGTGTGTTTGTTGGGTGTGGCCACTTTGGGCTATAAAGCCTCTTTGGAGATCAGATGCTGAGGGGTTCTTCAGCCATGCTTTGCTGGAGACACCCTCCTGGTATTTCCATCTGCCAGTGGGGGCCACCCTTGTGGTTGTAAATTGTTAAATTGAAACAAATTTATGTATTGTTTATACACGATGTGATGAGCATGTGTTTGTGTGTCATGTCTATTCTTTGCAGCGTATGGTTCCTGGTGTCCTGTGTGGTGTGTGTGCTCTGTCTATTGTGTTTGTGGACAGCAGCACTGATACTTGGGTCCCAGGCTCTGTGCCTGTGGCAGGTAGGTGTTAGTACTAGTTGCACTTACCTGCCATTGCCATATGCCTGTTTCCGTTTCCCCTGTCTTGATAGTTTGGCCATCTTTAGACTCCTCCTATTTCTCCATGTCCAGGAGGAACAGGTAGTCTACCCAGCTCCTAGCTTAGGGACCTGCGGAGGGCTAGTAGGGACCCGAGGTTCCAGAGCATGAGCCCTCCTACCTTCAAGGTCGGCTCATGTTGCTAGGAGTTAGGGTCAGATTAGGGAAGCAAAAGGAGGTGACCTGCTCCCTAATTCTGTGGTTCTGGCCAAGTCGTGACTACCATCCTCTGTCATTGCACGGCTGAGGGTTTTCCCATCCTCAGCCGTGACAGTCAACTGCTGAAGGATCCCCAGTTCTTCTGAGTGTAAAATTAGTCTCTTTATCACAGTTGTCCCATCTGCAAATGAAACAACAGTATTTGTTATATCCGAGCTGCATTCCAAGCCGCATCGCCACTACTTTGAAATCTCCACAGATGTTGTAGTTGCTATACTTGATGTGTTTCCACAATAGTTCCATGTTCTCTTTTGTTTTCTTCATGTGTGCAGCAAAACAAATATGTACTGGAGGATAGACCTCACCATTGTGTAACAAGACAGTCTTGAGCCTTGGCAATAAAGAATCAATAAAGATAGGGGTGAATTGGAAACTTAAAGGGAAATCCAAAAATGACGGGATGAGCGAATCGACTTCGGATGAAACATCCGAAGTTGATTCACATAATACGTAGTTTCGATACTGCTTGTAGAGTATTAGAATGTATTGGCTCAGATGAGACAAAGTTATGGAGACTTCGCATGATAAATTCATTTATACTGTAAAAAAAACATTTCCTGAACTCTGGTTCGGTTCCAAGATACCACTTGGAACCAAACCCCAGTTCAGGAAATGTTTTTTTTTTTTAGTTTTTCGAATTCCTGATTACTTTAATTTTTTTTATTTTCCCTTTAACACTTTTAAACAAAAACCATAATACAATCCTGCAGTTTTTGCACTGGCCACTAAGCCAGAAAATTGGTGCCACTTATTGGTCTGTACCGATCACTTTCCTGCAGTTATATATTCTTGTAATCCTGCCTGTAATGATATGGAGATATCGCCTCCGTGTATAGATCCACCATTCACAATAGTTGATTGTCAGAGCTTATCTAGTCTTTCCTTCTACAATGTCCTCTGCACAGGTCACAGAGCATGCCTAGAAAACTCTCCCATAGAAGTCAATGAGGTCCCCTCCTGACCATTGTGTCTATAGACCATGGGGCTGCCATAAAGCTATTTTTTTAATGCTTTGTAAACAAAACGCTGCCACCTTGCCGCAGTGTTCAACGGCATGACTGTCCTGCAGTTAACGGCCAGGTGCATGAGTACCTGATACTCCTAGCATTAATTACTTTTGAAGAGGGCACGGTTGACTCCTGGGCATTGGTCCACCTGCATATTTCCCTGTAGGGTCTATGGCTAATCTGCCTGTGAATGAAGAGATGCCACAGTGCTGGCTCATGCTCAACCCAAAGCTGCGAACAACCCATTATTGTGGTTGTCCACCTGTGTAAAAAACTTTGTCAAGTCACCTCTACGGGTTCGAAAGACAAACTTTCATACCAGTTGACAACAAATGCCATCCTTGAAGTCTTGAGCCCAGTAACTTTTTTTTATTTTTTTTTACAAACCTAAGTCCCTGACAGTCATTCATTTCTGACTGTGAGTTTCACCTAATCCGAAGGATAACCAGAAGAAAAGGACACAATAGATCAGGGATGGCCAACCTGCGGCTCTCCAGCTGTTGCAAAACTATAACTACCAGACTGCCTACAGCTATCCGCTTAGGGCATGGTGAGAATTGTAGTTTTACAACAGATGGAGAGCCGCAGGTTGGCCATCCCTGCAATAGATGATCGTAAAAAGGGTTCCTTTATTGTAGGAGTTGAATAAAGATTACATACAACAGGACACATAATACCAACACTTCAGATGGAGTCCTAACTGCATCCAGAATGTAGTACTTAGTAAATCAAGTAAAACAAAACACAACATCCCGGCCAACACCTCGTCTGGGAAGCCTATTTTCAGCCAAGCCAGGAATTTCAGGAAATTCTGAGCACTTCGCTCGTCCACTCCACAGATGAGGCTTCTGATGTAGCTTCAGGAAGTTCCTGCTCTTTTACTTTAGTAAAACGTCTACCCATGTAACTATTTTACATGGGCCATAAAGTTTTAATCAAACAATGTTGACATGCTTAAAGGGTTGCTGTCACCTGAAAAATGGGTATTAAGCTGGCTGACATTAGGGATGTGCTAATGTCAGCTGAACATAACTATATTAGTGCCATCTCACTGCCTGCCGCCGTTATTGAGAAAAACTAACTTTTATAATATGCTAATTAGCCTCTATGAGCGGGGGGGGCATTGCCCCTTCTAGAGGCTCCGTTCTCCCACCTCTGGCCTCGCCCTGCTACACTAGATTGACAGGGCCAGGCAGCGTTGGTCTCCTACCTCCGGCCCTGTCTGCAGTGTAAATCTCGCGCCGTTCAGTATTCGGCGCAGGCGCAGTGAGGAAGCTGGCAGCCGGTGAGCGCCCTTCACTCGCTGCACCTGCGCAGAATACTAAACGGCGCGAGATTTACACTGCAGACAGGCCCGGAGGTAGGAGACCAACGCTGCCTGGCCCTGTCAATCTAGTGTAGCATGGCCAGAGGTGGGAGAACGGAGCCTCTAGGAGAAGGGGCAATGCCCCCCCCCCCCCCCGCTCCTAGAGGCTAATTGGCATATTATAAAAGTTTCGTTTTTCTCAATAATGACGGCAGGCAGTGAGATGGCACTAGTATAGTTATGTTCAGCTGACATTAGTGATGTGTTAATGTCAGCCAGCTTAATACCCATTTTTCAGGTGACAGAAAGCCTTTAATATTTAAGTTTATTAAGGCCAGATCATCCATGACCACTGGCCAGGTGACCAAATGACCTAAGTAAATTTTAACCAGGTAGAATATGTTATCTGCCTGGTGGAATGTGCTGAATGACCAACTGGATTTACCTTCCCAGGAATACATTCAGGGTTATATGAAACCAACAGAACACTTAAATGATTAACGACATAAATGTGCACTAGCATTAGACAAGTGGCCTTCACAGCTCAGTGGGGGTCCTCTATATGCTGACTAGCTAAGTCACTGCATTCACTACATTAAAAGGCTAATAATTAAAGATAATAAGAGTAATAATTAAAGGGGAAGGAACCAATAAGAATAACTTACTGTGATGTGATTTACCAGACGTATGTGTCACCACCCCATATCTGACCCATGGACCTCATCGGCTGCTACATCGTGGCTCTGTGGCTATTGTACTGGAAGAGTGTCATATTGTGGCACTGGTCATTTAGCTGATGGGAGATTGGGATATTCAGTGGATTTCTTTTTAGAAGAAAAACCAGAGACATTGGTAAGACAGAAGTAGCCATCAGTCATGCAATTCTTCTGTTTCCGCCATATCATTGGGCCAGCGATTGGCATTGACGTGCAAGCACCCCTCAGCCAAGCTCTAACGTTGGGTTTACACATCCCGATGTAACAGCCAATTGGCGGGAAGGAAGCGTTCCTTCCTGACAGTCGGCTGCCCGTTCAGTGATGGAGACACATACATGCAGCGATCTCCTTCACAGTATGAGAATGAGGGATCGCTATCGCTCATCCCTCTACGGAATCGCTGTTTCTGGGCAGCAGAACGTGCGGTCTAAATAGTGATCTGTGAAGAAACCATAATTGGTGTGGCAGTACGAATGACTGGATCACCCAATGAATGAACGTTTGGCTAGTTAATCAGGCGATCGGCACATTTAGACAGGCAGATTGTCGGGAACGTTTATTCCGGACAATCTGCCCCAATATCGGGCAGTGTAAATCCACCATAAGATCTACAGCAGAATTTTCACTGCAGATGTGATGAGCCCAGGCTTCATCGCTGATCTCACATCCAAAGTACATCTCATCGGCTTCCATAATCGGAGCTACCATGGTGCGTCCTTGAGGTTTGTACTCGCCACAAATGTAACCTAATGCATCGTGGCTGATGCGACGCTGGCAGCACATTATAGCTACCGGTATATCACATCGTCCTGTAGCGGTTTAGAAGTGCTTAGATTTTAGGTAACCTGCATGTACAGCTCTGGCTATGCCTTAGAACCAGAGTATCAACATATACAAGCAAACTGGTACCAGTCTGATGATGGCACATGTGTGCCAGCTGCTTCTATAGCCTCTGCAGACAGCAGCCGGGACTGCCTAGACATGTCCATTAGCAATTTGACTGATATCGTGCAAATTCAATCCATTGCAAGGACTGCATGCCTGGACAAATGAAAGACCTCATATATACGGACTGAACGAAAATATGACGTTAAAACTGAAGATTTAATTTTAAAAAAAGGTTCATGAGAGGAAAGTTTTGAGGTGATTTTTTTTTTATTTTATATTAGCAGCTCAAAGTACATAAGCTACACCCTAAAATGTAAAAAAAGGGAACGCTGTGTCGATCAGAGATGCATGAGCCATATGGAGGTTTTTCTGTATGATTCTATACGTGGCACGTTCCATTGGATGTCATATGTTCAGAGTTAGGCTGGTTTCACACGGGCGTTGCGGAAAAATGTGCGGGTGCGTTGCGGAAACACCCGCGATTTTTCCGCGCGAGTGCAAAACATTGTAATGCGTTTTGCACTCGCGTGAGAAAAATCGCGCATGTTTGGTACCCAAACCCGAACTTCTTCACAGAAGTTCGGGCTTGGGATTGATGTTCTGAAGATTGTATTATTTTCCCTTATAACATGGTTATAAGGGAAAATAATAGCATTCTGAATACAGAATGCTTAGTATAATAGCGCTGGAAGGGTTAAAAAAATAAAAAAGTTAACTCACCTTATCCCCATGATCGTGTAGATCCCGGTCTGTTCTTTAGCTGTCTGCTGAATGACCTTTGGTGATGTCAGATCACATGCTCCAATCACATGGTCCATCACCATGGTGATGGAGCATGTGATCTGACATCACCACAGGTCCTTTAGCCACAGCTAAAGAACAGACCGACCGGGAACTAGGCGATCATGGGGATAAGGTGAGTTAACTTTTTTTATTTTTTTTAACCCTCCCAGCACTATTATACTAAGCATTCTGTAGTCAGAATGCTATTATTTTCCCTTAGAACCCATGCGTGGAAATCGCACCGCATCCGCACTTGCTTGCGGATGCTTGCGATTTTCACGCAACCCCATTCATTTCTATGGGGCCTGCGTTACGTGAAAAACGCTGAATATAGAACATGCTGCGATTTTCACGCAACGCATAAGTGATGCGTGAAAATCACCGCTCATGTGAACAGCCCCATAGAAATGAATGGGTCAGGATTCAGTGCGGGTGCAATGCGTTCAACTCACGCATCGCACCCGCGCGGAAATCTCGCCCGTGTGAAAGGGGCCTTAAAGGGGTTTTCCGAGACTTTATAACTGATGTCCTCTGGATGGGTAATCGGTATATAAATGGTGGGGGTCTGACACCCGGGACCCCTGCCAATCAGCTATTCGAGAAGGCCTTTTCGCAGCTTTTCCTGACACATTCATCAGTCACGTGGCCTAGGAGCAGCTCAGTCCCATAGAAGTTAATGGGGTTGAGCGTGATACCAAGCGCAACCGCTATACAATGTACTGCGCTGTGCTTGGATAAGCGTGTAGGAGGCAGCGGAGCTCACAGGAGAGCCGGTCCCTTCTCAAACAGCTGATCGGTGGGGGTCCCAGGTGTTGGACCCCTAGTGATCAGATACTGAGGACTTATCCAAAGCATAGGTCGTCAGTTATTAAATTCCGGATAATCCTTTTTAAAGAAGAACATTTTTCTAGAGGACAAAAGCTCCTTATGAATGGTAACATGGCATGCAATGTCCCTACAGCTTCATGGTACATGACTGCCACCATACAGCCTCCTACACATGCCCGCACAGAATGCCTCAGGCTTAATAGTCTAACTCTATGGCTCTTAGATTTCTTTTCAGTGAGTGCAGAGTTTCTGAACAGTGTATAATGGAGCCACTAAAAGGCAGAGGAATGTCTTAGCATGTGACATACAAATGGTATGTGTGAATCCTCAATATCACATGGACTCTGTGCTTTGTCAGGTCTATTCATCTGATGCGTAGACCTGAGGAAGTATGTGGTCTGCATGCAAAGCACACTGGGGTAGATTTATCAAAACTGGCTTAGTTGCCCCTAGCAAGCAATCAAATTTTACCTTTCATATTTCGGAGCTCCTTTGGAAAATAAAAAGTGGAATCTGATTGGCTACTATGGGCAACTAAGCCAGTTTTCACTTACACCAGTTTTATCCAGATGTGCCCCCTTCAAAGTAGTTATGTCCAGATATGTGTCCCCGTCACAGCAGTTATGTCCACATATATTCCCCCCTTCCCAGTAGCCATGGCCAGATATGTGCCCCCTCACAGGAGTAAAAAAAACTGTAAATACTCACCTAGTTCCTCTGATGATCATCACGGCTCAACCTGCACTCCCCAGCAGCAAGCAGAATACTGTCACACATTGTACCGTGTAGGGGGAGCAGAGGCTGATTCCCAGGCCTGCACCACTCCTCCTATACCATCCAGCAGAGGGATGTCCGCCCGCATCCTGCTGTGGAGCGTTGGAACCTGAGCTAAACAGTGAAGCGGGGAGCAGATGGCTCCATTACAAACAACTGTCTCTGTGCACTATGGATGCAGAGACAGCTGAGAGCAGGACATACCTCAGCCATTCCAGGACAGCCACCGAAATGCAGAACTGTACCGCCGAATCCAGGATGGTTGGGAGGTATGCTGTACAGGACAGAGCCTGCAGACAGATCAGGGCTTTTTATGACAATTGGTCCATATGGAGATTCAAGGGGAAAGTAGATGAAGGCAGCAAATGTAGCAGCTGTCCGCCCTCTCCATGGAACTCTGCTTAGGATTGCTGTACTATTAGGATGCTATCCTTATCCCACTGGTATGGCTGCAGCGCTCCAGGAGGAGTTTAGGCACTCAGTCTCAAGACCTTGTATGTTTCTGGGCCTTGATCCCAACCAGCAGGTGTTTGGTGTAGTAAGTTCTGTGGAATGGAGCTTTGAAGCTCCTTCAGTATCTAATCCAGGCCTGTGTATTGCTTGAGATTAGCACTTAATTCTACTATAGTTATCATTCTTCTCCTGCTCATGTTTTGATCTAGGAGTGGTTATCCTATACCCATGCAAGTCAGATTAAACCTGAATATAGGACTATACAGCTGGATGTAATTAAAGGCTATGTACACCTTTTTGTAGTACATTTTTGTTTATGATTGCATTTTACTAATTTTTGGCAAAAACATTTTTTTTTTTCAATTGGCCTTTATTAAAAATATTGAGCCTCTCTGTGACTGGTACTTTCACTCTCACTTTGTGCCGGTCTTCTAATAATCCTTCTCTAAACTACTGAGAGGTCATAAACACTAATTTAAGCCACATTCTTATCAGTAAGATAAGAGCTGAGCTATAATGAGTGTTTATAATGTGAGAGAGCAGAGATAAAGAGTCTGTCTGCTCCCCAGATGACGGAAAAGACAAAAAATCCACAGGCTGCTGCTAGAGCATCTCCAGCTCTGTACACAAAAAAGGATTCTATATTTTTAATAAAGGCCAATTGAAAAAAAAAAAAGATTTTTAGCTCAAAATAAGTACATTGCTATAGCCTGTGTTCAACAAGTAGATTGAGTACTTGCTGAGGGCTGATTCGTATGGCCGTGATTGGCCCTGGAATCACTCATCATGTTGGTACTGTACATTAGACTTGCCAAAAAACTGACTGCATCATAAATCTCAGAGCCACGGTCGGTTCAGGAGATTAACTGGCTAGGTTTCCTGCACATCCATATGATTCCGCTCTAAGAACCTCCTCAGAACTTTCTTTCCTTTTTTTTTTTTTTTTTTTACCCCCCCAATGTCTACGTATCCATAGGGTTCTTTATTTGACATGGTAGAATTTTTGTTTAATATGGTGTCGTGTTAGAGGTAGTGGGATTTGTTTTTAGTTATGAACAGACTTTTCTGGCTTGCGCTGTCTGCGTCACGTTTGAGCTTTGCACCTCTGATGCTCGTGCTTCGTGTCTCTAAGTTTTGGCCTATAGCCCCTGGGCTTACTGGATGGAAGACGTTTTCATGTGGCTGGCTGGAAGCGTAAAGCAACTGTGAAAAATGTCAATCTACACTACATCATAGTGGCAGAAAGAGTCTTGTGTTCTAAGATAAGTATGCAGTACTGGAGTTTTGATACTTCAGGTTGTTGACTTTAGGCGTTAACACGTCCTTTAGTTTAAGTCTCTCACTAAATTTAGCTTTTTGATATATCTCGGGTCTGCTTTCATGGAGATGACTAGGGAAATGTTCAATTACACTTACCGGTGATTGGGTTTCCTGGAAGTCTCCATGACAGAACCCATAGTTTCTCACCCTATGTCTCTCTTTTTGGGTTTTAGTATTATTATTTGAATATCTTCTGCCTTGGAGGTTCTTGGTAAATCACTGAAGGTGGAGGCCAGATTGGGGCCTTTTAACCCCTCAGCATGTATTTTTCCTGTCTCATCAGGGTAGGGTGAATTCAGATGTGAAGCCATAGAGACTTCAATGTAAGTGTACTGTAATTACTCATTTATTCACACGGCTCCCTGCCTGGGGAAAAATGGGTTGATTCTTGCCTGAGGGAGTCATGAGGACTCGTATGAAATTTCACTGTGGTAGGGAGGAAAGCTACTTTTCTGTATTTAGTGGTGTACAATTTCTTTTTTATTGTTCTGTGATATCTTTTTTGTAAGAGAGCCAAAAAGCTGGTCATAGCCAGTTCTTAAAAAAAAAACAAAGAAAACTTGGCGTGCCCTTCTACACTAGAACACGACGATCACATTAATCCGATTACAACAGTTACAGAGAGTGCAATGGCCATGTACAAGACAAAAAAAAGCGTCTGATATGTGGAGAAAGGGAATGTTTTTACAATCTTTATTATCCTTGTATGCACTAGTCATTTATGGAAGACATGTAACAATAGTTATGCCTTATTGTGGTTTTAAACAGCAGAAGTAAGCTCTAGCCTCTAGCCCTCGTGTATTCTTTCAATGTTTGCTTATAAACCTCAAAAGGTAAAGCAGACGCCAAATAGAAAACCTGTAATGATCTTTTCCTAAAGGGTCACCATGAAGCACTATTCATACCGAAAAATATACTGTATATATTTCATTTTATTACAGTTGTAACCTCTAGATCAAACAATTATGTCTCATAAATGCAATGAAGGTCTTGATTGTATCTTCACAGGTTTCTCAACTTTTTTTTTTTTTTTTTTAGCACCCCAGAAGGTGGTTCAACCAATTCCAAAATGGCTACACGAATGTTTGAGAATAAAGAGCATGCATCCTATTATCAAAAGTACAGGTTTTCTCCACCACAAGAGATACAAGACATGATCTTCAGCTATGTTCAGGAAAAGGTAAGGAACCATATCAGTAATAAAAATGTTACTTGCTTCAGGGCTATAATCCCTGACAAGTAGAGCAGAGAGGAGGATAAGGCAGCTCTTTGGCTCAGTGTTTTTGAAGTAACTTCCTCCTATGTGATTAGGACAGGTTTTGTGTGTACTAATAGGATGGCAGCCATTTTATTTCCCCTGATTGCTCCCTAGTCAAATCGAACCATTATAACTAATGATAGATGTTTGGAATATATTTATAATAAAGTTAATATTTAAGTATTTAATTCCTGGAGAAACCCTTTAAGGGTGTATGCTTTTGACCTGGGGTGCTCAGCCACAAAAGGATTCAGCATATATCTATCAGCTTAAAGATGTGGGGGGTACGATTCATTGTTAATAATCTGGATATCTTGCTGGTTTTTCTTTTTTCTTTTCTTTTTTTTTTTTTAATCTCCGGCTGTATAGTTCTAGAGCAGAATATACTAATCAACAGTTTACAGGTGATCAGGATGGGATTTCTTGGGTGATGTTAAGCTTGGAGGACAGCAAGGACCCGGAGGCTCCATTGTCTTTAAAGGGGTATGGCAAATGTGAAATGTAAGAAGTAGTGATGAGCAGACCGTGGATGTTCAGATTTGGCCAAACTTATATTTCAAAGTTCGGTTCGGGTCCCGAACTTGACCCCGAACAACGAACCCCATCGAAGTCAATAGGGACCCGAACTCTTGGGCTGTAAATGTCATAGAAAGGGCTAGAGGGCTGCAAAAGGATCCAAGATGGTGATAAGAGCAGTACAATTGCCCTACAAACAAATTGGGAAATTACTTAAAATAACATAAAATACATAAAAATAAAAAAAATTATAATTTTGAACCAGGAGTCAGAGGTCCAAGTGGAGTAGGAAGTTGACTTTTTTTTTTTTTAAATGTGTATTTTTGGGGTGCGGCCGATATATTTCTCTACTCTGCCAATATAAGACATAATAATTTTGAGCCAGGAGGTGGAGGGCCAAGTGGAGGAGAAGGCGGACGTGATGCTGCAAGCGGAAGAGGCAGAGGAGGTAGCTAATATATATTTTTTTTTGGGGGAGAAATGGCACATTGCCTGAAGAACTCCCACGCCAGGGAACTACTTTGAGCTAGCTTTGGTGTGCTCTGTCTTTCGGTGCGGTGGGTAGTAGCATGCGCTGTGTGACCCCCACCTCTTCCTCTGAACTGCACACATCACTGGCATAACCTGGATGCCATGTGAGGTCCTCGTCATCTTCCACCCACTCCTGCCATCCTGGCCGTTCTGCACACTGCAGAAAGCCGCAGCAGGTGATACCTCTCTTTCATCATCATGAGGGACGTGCTGCGGTGGTTCTCTCACGTCCTCATTCTCAAACATAAGTGGTTGGACATCAGTGCACTCAATCTCTTCCACTTCTGGGGCAGCGCTATGTGGATGGCTGACAGAACTCCCGCCAGCAGAGTCCTCAAAAAGCATAAGTGACTGCTGCATGACTTGGGGCTCAGACTGCTTGGCTGATGTTGCAAGGAGTTGAGGTGGAAGACAGATGCCTGTGGGCCGTCGGTGCCAACTCTGCACTTTGACCAGTGGCCTGGGTGGAAGACAATGTGGAGGCCATCTAATTTAGTACCGCCTCTACTTGTTCTGGCGTCACTATTCTGAGAGCGGTTTTCGAGCCTACAAAATGATGCAGAACATCTTGTCGCCTCTGTGCACCAGAGGAAGGTGTTTCCTTTGGACCCTTAGCTGGCACAGATCGACAAACTTCTCTTGGCAGGAGCTCCAACACCACTAAGGCTACTTTAACACTTGCGCTAGCGGGGTTCGAGAGGCGGCTGGACAAAAACTACAACATGCACGGCTGTCAAGGGGTAATGTGGATAATAGGTACACCAGACAAACAGACAGCATAGGATAACAGTCTAGGCCTGAAAGCTGGTGAGGGAGAGATGGTTAGCTCCTAGCAATCCCTGAGTCTCTCCCTGACTCCTGACAGTATGTGCAGGCCATAATGGTGGACGAACACATACACAGAAACCTGGACCCTGCTAATACTGTAGCAAACCCTAGGAGACTGCCGGCACCATTCCACAGTGAAGCGGCCAGTGTTTCCCTGAGACCTAGACTGACACAAACACAGAGCAAAAGCAGAACTTAGCTTGGGAAGAGTGAGGAACAAGGGATCCACAAACAACCAGCGGGAACTCCAGAAGGAAATATCAACCGCACGGTGAGAAGTCAGAGGCAGACTAAAATAGAGCCTCTAACCAGGAAACAAACAGAACCTGTGGAGAGGTGGGATCCTGCCCACAACAATAAACAGAAGGAAACACCTAGAACCTGTCAGACTCGCGTGCTGCAAGTCTCTGATCTTCTTAGATTTCTCACAGGGCAGGCAGTGACAGTACCCCCCTCCCTTCTACGGGTGACCTCCGGGCACCCAGGACTGACCTTATCTGGGTGCGCCCTGTGAAAGGCCTTAAGAAGGCGACTAGTACTGACATCAGTTGCTGGAACCCACGTTCTTTCCTCTGGACCGTAACCCTTCCAATGTACGAGGTACTGAAGGGACCTACGAAGAACACGCGAGTTAATTTTTCTGGAGCTCTGAAACTCCAGATTATCATCTACCAAGACAAGGGGAGGTGGCAAGGGAGATGGTTCAGCAGGTTCCACATAATTTTTTCAACAACGACCTGTGGAACACATTATGGATCTTCCAAGCCTGCGGAAGTTCGAGACGAAATGCAACAGGATTAACAATGGCAGAGATCTTGTAAGGACCAATAAATCTTGGGTCCAACTTCCAGGAGGGTACCTTCAACTTAATGTTCTTAGTGGACGACCACACCAAATCACCCACACACAGGTCCTGACCAGTCATACGTCTCTTGTCAGTCATACGTTTATATCTTTTCACCCATTTTTTTTTTCAAATTGGTTTGAATCTTCCGCCAGATAGATGACAATGAGGAAGAGAACTCAGTACCTGAAAACGTACCAAACTGAGGATGAAACCCATATGCTCCAAAAAATGGTGACTTATCAATGGACTCCCGTCTACGGTTATTTAAAGCAAACCCCAAAAAGACAGCTCCTCCTGATTCTCGGAGACTAAACACCTCAAATAAGTCTCCAGATTCTGGTTAGTGCGTTCCGTTTGTCCTTTCCACTGGGGATAGAAAGCTGAAGAGAAGGACAACTGAACTCCCAGATGAGAACAGAATGCCCTCCAGAACCTGGAAACAAATTGCGTCCCCCTATCCGACACCACATCAGAGGGAATGCCGTGTAATTTAACAATGTTATCAACAAACACTTGTGCGAGAGTTTTGGCATTAGGCAAAATGCGCCATCTTACTAAAGCCCTTTAGGGGTCCCAACAAAAAAGTTTATTGTATATAAAACTAATTCTTTAATTGTACCTTTAGAATTAAACCTACAGACGACAGATCATGAACAATTAAAACTATCAGGGACTGGCAATATGTCACTAGAGGACTGAGTGGGTGCTTTATTTATCTGTGTGTTTATGGATATTATTAGCACATTGTGTTATATGGAACAGACTCCCGTCCATCTGTCACCATCCACAGTAGCCACTGGGGACGGTTAGGACTTATCACAAATTGGCGATCAGGCAGCCACACTGTTTATTATAAGTCTGCGCAACACTACTTGGCAGTTTTCTGCTCAGTTCACTAGGTGCACACACAATGTGGCTGTCTGTATTGCCACATATCAATTGTTCCCTGCCAGCGTTCATACAATGTGTCTATATATCACCATCTGCGGATCAATCTGCATACGGTGATAGATTTAATCACATTGTGTGAACGCTGGCAGTGAATCTGCTCGTGGTGTTACAAATAGCTACATTGTATGAACACTGGCAGTGAACAATCCGCATGTGGTAATACAAATAGCCACATTGTATGAACACTGGCAGTGAATTTGTACGTGGTGAGACAAATGGCCACATTATATGAACACTGGCAGCGAATAATCTGCAGGTGGTGATATATAGCCACATTGTATGAACGCTGGCAGTGAGTTATTTGAATGAGGCGATACAAATGGCCACAGTGTATAAATGCCGCAAGTGAGCAATTTGTATGTGGTAATACAGACAGCCACATTGTGTGTGCACCTAGTGAATTGAGCAGAAAACTGCCAAGTAGTCTTGCGCAGACTTATAATAAGTCTGATCGCCAATTTGTGATAAGTCCTAACCGTCCCCAGTGGCTACTGTGGATGGTGACAGATGGACGGGAGTCTGTTCCATATAACACAATGTGGTAATAATATCCATAAACGCACAGATAAATAAAGCACCCACTCAGTCCTCCCAGCAATTCCAAGACTACAAGTGACATATTGCCAGTCCCTGATGGTTTTAATTGTTCATGATCTGTCGTCTGTAGGTTTAATTTTAAAGGTACAATTAAAGAATTAGTTTTATATACATTAAACTTTTTTGTTGGGACCCCTAAAGGGATTTTTTGGTCTGGATGACCTTTTGTATAATAAGTGAATTTTCATCCCGAGGGCTCCAACCTAGGGCTCATTTTGTTTATTTTACTGAAGCGATCCACCACCACCAAAATCACTGTTTTCCCAGAAGAACTAGGCAGATCAGTGATGAAGTGCATGCACAAATGCGTCCAGGGATGGGATGGACAAAGGAAGAAGAGATCCTGAAGGCCGAGTATGCGGCACCTTGGCACGTGCACAGGTCTCACAAGCTGTCGCATAACCCTCCACACTTTTACATAAACCTGACCACCAGACTCTCCGGGAAATTAGATCCACCGTGGATCTATTCCCCAGGGTGTCCAGCAAGTACGGTATCATGATGTTCCTTGAACACTTTGCGCCGAAGCCCAGAAGGAACAAATAACCTCCCTGGGGGACAGGAATCGGGTGCCTCACCTAGAGCATCCAACAAATCCGCCTCAAGTTCAGGATACTGGGCAGATACCACCACCCCATCAGCCAAAATCGGAGCAGGGTCCTCCGAATCTCCCCCTTCAGGGAAGCTACGCAACAAAGCATCCGCCTTTGACGTTTTTGACCCCAGGGCGATAAGTGACCACAAAATTAAACCTATTAAAAAATCCATGACCATCTGGCCTGCCTCGGATTCAGACGCTTCGCCGATTGCAAGTAAGCCAGATTCTTATGATCAGTAATGGGATGGATCACTCCTTCTAACCAATGATGCCATTCTTCAAAAGCCAATTTGATGGCCAGCAACTCTCTATTACCAACATCAGATTTTCTTTCAGCAGAAGAGTTTTTTAGAAAAGAAGGCACAAGGGCGCCCTTTGCCAGGAGAAGGACCCTGTGACAAAACTGCTCCGACTCCCACTTCTGACGCATCCACCTCCACAATGAAAGGTAGTGACATATCGGGTTGCACCATAATGGAAGAAGCAGCAAAACACTTCTTTATAGTAGAAAAGGCATGCAATGCCTCATCAGACCAGACTCAGACCAGACTGAGAAATCAACACCTTTCTTGGTCATATTGGTCAAAGGCTTAACAACAGTAGAATAATTCAGGATACATTTTCTGTAGTAATTGGTAAACCCCCAAAACCGCATCAGCGCTTTATGATTCTCGGGTCGATCCCAGTCCAATACCGCAGGGACCTTTTCTGAATCCATACGAAAAGCTGAGGCCGAAAGCAGGTAACCCAGGAACTGCAGCTCCTGGACCGCAAACACACATTTTTCAAACTTGGCATACAACTTATTCTCCCGGAGGATCAGTAATACTTGTCTTAAATGATCCTGATGAGTCACCATATCGGGCGAGTAAATTAGTATGTCATCGAGGTAGGGGTGGGCGATATGGCCTAAAATCTATATTGCAATATAATTTTAAGCATGTGCGATATATATCGCGATATATTGTTTTCTATATTTATTTTATTTTTTTTACTTTTTATTTAATAACTATTAACCTCCTTAAGGGCTAGAACGTAGAACCCTTGTCATATTCACCCTAATAGAGATCTATTAGGGTGAATAGGACTTTACACTCTCCCTGCTGCCCTGTGCTTTGTGCACACAACAGCAGGGAGCTGATCCCCCTCCCCTAAACGGTGCCATCCACAGATTCCCCCCCTCCCCTAAACGGTGCCATCCACAGATCCCCCCCCTCCCCTAAACGGTGCCATCCACAGATCCCCCCCTTTCCTTAAACGGTGCCATGGTGCCATCCACAGATACCACCCCCCCCCTCGCCTAAACGGTGCCATCCACAGATTCCCCCCCCCTCCCCTAAACGGTGCCATCCACAGATCCCCCCCCCCCCCCTCCCCTAAACGGTGCCATCCACAGATCCCCCCCCCTCCCCTAAACGGTGCCATCCACAGATCCCCCCTTTCCTTAAACGGTGCCATCCACAGATACCACCCCCCCCCCCCCCTCGCCTAAACGGTGCCATCCACAGATCCCCCTCTCGCCTAAACGGTGCCATCCACAGATTCCCCCCCGACGCTCACAGGAATACATTTAAAAACTAATCAGTAACTTTAACTTTATTAATTAGTGATCTCTTTACTGTATACCTTACTAGGTCTTAGCTCCGGTAACAGCAGGCAGTGCGGGGGGCGGCGCTCACTCACTGACGTCACGCGCCTGCGCCGCCTAGTGGGAGGAGCAGGCGCGTGACGTCAGTGAGTGAGCGCCGCCCCCCGCACTGCCTGCTGTTACCGGAGCTAAGACCTAGTAAGGTATACAGTAAAGAGATCACCAATTAATAAAGTTACTGATTAGTTTTCAAATGTTCTACGGTCAGCGGCGTGGCCCTGTATATTCTAACCCCCAGGCAAGCGTCCCTGTCACCATGGGAACGCCTGGGGGTTAGAATATACCATCGGATTTGAGTTTTCACGCGCTCACGGAGATCGTGAAAACTCAATGATTCCCTGTCAGTCCCTCCCCTCCTCTGTTCTCATTGGTGGTCAGCGGCAGCCGCGCACAGTGGGGAAGGAGGGACTCTCTCCTTCTCCTCTGTGCCGGTTCAGGAGAAGATGGTGCGCGCAGAGAGCGCGATCATATCGCGATCCGGCGATATGCTCAAAATACATATCGTGGCACAAATTTATATCGCATATCGTCTATATCGCCCACCCCTACATCGAGGTATATAACAACAAACCTCCCCACCAAGTGATGAAAAATGTCATTGATAAAGTGCTGAAAGACCACCGGAGCATTCGTTAACCCAAAAGGCACTACCAAGTTCTCGAAGTGACCCTCAGGGGTATTGAAGGCCGTCTTCCATTCGTCCCCTTCCCTGATTCTTATCAGATTATAAGCCCCCCTTAAATCCAACTTGGAGAACACCTTGGCTCCGACAATCTCTAATCAAACAAGTCCGGAATCAAGGGAAGGGGGTACGGATCACGGATAGTGATGAGATTGAGCTCACGGAAGTCTAAACAAAGGGTCCCATCTTTTTATTTATTTATTTTTTAAACGAAAAAGAAGCCTGCAGCCACAGGTGACTTAGATGGTCTAATATGTCCTTTTGCCAAACTCTTGGTAATATACTGTATTTTCCGGCGTATAAGACGACTGGGTGCATAAGACAACCCCCAACTTTTCTATTTAAAATATAGGGTTTGGGCTATACTCTCCGTATAAGTCTAACCCTGCCTTCCCAGCCCTCCCTGTCTCCAAGACTATCTTCTCCAGTCCAGGGAACTGACCATGGCAGCCAGGGCTTCAGTAGCGTCCTGGCTGCCATGGTAACCTCTCTTTTTTTACTTTTCACATTCCCAGTTGTCCACATAGGAACTACTAGGGGCTGGGAAAAGATGGTGGGTCCATTGCCATGGGGGATCAGTGGATGGCACTGTTATGGGGAGGGGGATCTGTGGATGGCACTGTTATGAGGAGGGGGATCTGTCTGACACTATATAGCATCTTATGCTATATATGTCATCCACAGTTGTCTCCCAATACACCGGCCCCCCGCTCACAGCAGTATAATATCTAAAGACTATTCCTTAACCGGCAGTAACTTGAACTTTAAATCAGTGCTATGATCTTTATTACCTTACAATGAAGCTCCAGAAACAGGCAGAGCAGGCGGCGGCGTAACGTCACTTACTCACGTGACGCTCCTGCTCCATTCATAAAGTGGGCGGAGCAGGCGCGTCACATGAGTGAGTGACGTTACGCTGCCGCCTGCTCTGCCTGTTACCGGAGCCTCATTGTAAAGTAATAAAGATCACAGCTCTAATTTAAAGTTCAAGTTACTGCCGGCTAAGGAATAGTCTTTAGATATTATACTGCTGTGAGTGGCTGATACCTCGCTGCGCTGTGAAGCTGTAGCAGCCCTACAGTGAATAAATTGAGAGGGGCGGTGCTGGGATCCAGAATTTGGGGCGCGGCAGCATGGGGGGGAGTGACAGGCAAGTTTCCCCCGTGAAAACTCAGATCCGATGGTATATTCTAACCCCCAGGCAAGCGTCCCCGTCACCATGGGAATGCCTGGGGGTTAGAATATACCATCGGATCTGAGTTTATACCTTATACCTTATACCTGCCGTACAAGACGACCCCCGACTTATGAAAATAATTTCTAGTGTTAGAAAGTCGTCTTATACGCCAGAAAATATGGTACTCTCACATAGCTACTCTTTCGGGTTGAGAAAAATTATACAAGCAAGACTTTGGCAATTTGGCTCCGGGAATAAGGTTGACCAGACAATCATACACTCGGTGAGGGGGTAACACCTGATCTCCACCCTCAGAGAATACGTCTGCAAAATCGGAAAGAATGGGGGGGGGGGGGGGTAACGCCTTAGTGGATACCACAGAAAGTGATGCACCAAGACAGTTGTCAATACAGAAATCACTACAATTACTGATCTTTCTTGTTTGCCAGTCAATGGTAGGATTATGTCTGGTCAACTATGGTAAACCCAGCACTAGAGGAGCAGGCAAACAAAACAAGAAATGGACTCAACATGGGAATCGCCCACCCTCAAATGAATATTGTGCACCATATGAGTCAGACACGTTTGTGATAGTGGACGGAATCAATAGCAAACACAGATATCACCTTGTTTTAATGCGCTTGTTTTAAAACCATGATTCTGAACGAACTGATAGTCCACAAGATTAACCCCTGCCACACTATCAATAAATACCTCCAAATCAATATTTTCAGAGTCTAGTGCCACCATGGCAGGCAGGAAAAATCGGGTACTACAGGCCAAAGACAAAAATACCTTCTCTGGTTCTCCACCCACACTGCCAAGAGTAAGCGGACTAAACCCCTTAGTTACAACCCCTTTTTTCTCTTTTTCACCCTGAGGTTTAATATAAGGACATACATTAACAAAATGTCCTTTTTTTACCACAAAAGAAACAAAGTCCTCTCTGGACCTTGAGTTTCCTATTATCAGGGTAAGAAGAGATCTGTCCCAATTGCATAGGCTCATCACCTGACACGAACTCTGATGTCTCTGAACCCCGAGGGACGGAAGAGGAAGTTTCTCCATATGGTAATGCATCCCGAGTGAGGGGAACCTTGCAACTCTCTCTCAGGTGTTTATCAATCCGAACGGCCCGGGACGTAGCCGCCTCCAACGAATCAGGGTTTTCGTGGAATGCCAGTGCGTCGTTTAGTTTCTCAGACAACCCTTGACTGAATTGACTGCGGAATGCTGGGTCATGCCACTCCGAATCAGTCGCCCATCTCCTAAATTCAGAGCAATATGACTCTGCACAACGTACTCCCTGGCTCAAGCTATGCAGCTTAGATTCAGCTAAAGAAACACGATCTGGATCATCATAAATCAGGCCCAGGGCTCTGAAAAATTCATCCTCTGATCAGAGGGACTGAGAACCGATCGGTAGAGAAAAGGCCCATGACTGAGCATCACCTTTTAGCAGAGACATAATAATCCCCACTCTTTGATTTTTCGTCCCCCGAAGAGAACTGACGCAGACAAAAATACAGTTTGCAAGATTCTCTGAACCGAACAAAATTATCACTCCCTACAGAAAATCTATCTGGGAGGGCGACCTTTAGGTTCAAGGCTGACCTGGTTGCCACTGACCGAACCAGACGCCAGAGAATTCTGAAACTGAGCAACAGAATCATGGAGGTCATCTACCTCCAAAGATAATCCCTGCATGCGAACCACCAGTGCATCAACCGTATCCATATCTTCACACAGCAAGGAAAATAATGACGGTAGGGGCGGTTGATATTGTCACGGGGTAATGTAGATACCAGGTACACCAGACAAACAGCATAGGATAACAGTCTACGCCTGAAAGCTAGTGAGGGAGAGATGGTTACCTCCTAGCAATCCCTAAGTCTCTCCCTGACTCCTGACAGTATGTGCAAGCCCTGATGGTGGACAAACACACACACACACACACACACACACACACACGAACTTGGACCCTGCTAATACTGTAGCAAACCCTAGATTAGGGAACGGGGAATGAGACTGCCGGCACCTTTCCACAGTGAAGGGGCCAGCATCTCCCTGAGACCTAGACTGACACAAACAACACAGAGCAAAAGCAGAACTTAGCTTGGGAAGAGTGAGGAACAAGGGATCCACAAACAACCAGCAGGAACTCCAGAAGGAAATATCAACCGCACAGTGAGAAGTCAGAGACAGACTAAAATAGAGCCTCTAACCAGCAAACGAGCAGAACCTGTGGAGAGTGGTCCGGGTTTGCTCATCCATAGTAAGAAGCTAATGGGATCCCTAGTAAGAAGCTAATTGGTATACCAGAATGGAGGCTCCATTGACTTTAGAGGGGTATTACAAATTAGAAAGATCCTGGAGAGGTTGGTATTCCAGTTGAGATTTATTAAATCTACTAGCTGAAGGACCCGGCTTCGCACGGGTATATTTCATCTATTTAATGTTTGTGTCGTTAAAAGATATCGACAATATCCACTATAACAGTGACCTCCACAGCCCCCCACTCCTTAACACTGACCCCCCCCCCCCCCCCCACAGTGCAGTGTCTCCTTAAAATGGGACGTCCACAGCAGCCCACCCCCTTAACTTTGACCTTCACTGCAGCCTGCCCCATTAACAGGGAGTTCCACAGCATACCACCTTCTTGACAGTGACCTCCACAGGGGCACGCTCCATTAACAGTGACCTCTGCAGCACCCGCCCCTTAACACTGACCATAGGTTACAGTCCCCTTAACTGTGACCTCCACCATTCCCGGCCCCCTTAACAGACCTCCACAGCGACTGCCCCTTTAACAGTGACTGCCACAGTACCCCCCTCCCTTAACAGTGACCTCACAGTACCCCTCTGCCCCTTTTAATAATGGCCCCCACAGTCCCCTCCTCCCTTAACAGTGACCTCCACAGCTGCCTGCCCCCTTAAAAGTAACATCCACAGCGCCCTCCCCTTTAACAGTGACCTCCAAAGCGGCCGCCACCTTATTAGTGACCTCCACAGTACCCAGTCTCCTTAACCTGCCCCCTTAACAGACTGTCTCTCACAGTTGAAGTATACCTACAATATAAATTACAGACCTTTCCCTTCTTTGTAGGTGGGAAAACTGTGTAAAATGACTTATTTTTCCCACTGTTTATGCCGACTTCCCGAATGTGTATAGTGAATGAGTGGTCTGCCTTGTGGTTAAAGAAAGTGACTCATTATTTTTCTAAGAGGATCTTTCACTAGCTTCTGCTGAGGTCCAGTAATTCTCTCATAAACCCATACCAATACTGAATTCTAAGTTTATTTTTCTGATGGACGTCCTCTCTTAACAACATTTGAATATTTAAACAACCATCAGGGTGAAACTTCCAGGCCTATATTTTTTGGTTACTTTATGATGGTTTAATAAATATTGGCATAAAAAAATGGCATCCACAACCTCCTCTAGAACTGCTTCTTTAAGAAAATCCCTTTATTTCAGTCTATCATAAAATTGGTGTAAGGCCGAATTCTTAAAAAGTAATGCAAGCAATGACCCTGTTCAACGCAGATTTTGTACCAGACCTGACGTTGAAAATGTGAGATTGGTTCTTGTATGGAATTTACAGAGGAAAAAAGGAAAGAACACTGAGGGGCATTTATCAATCTATTTACCTACTATTGTGGCATTAAAAAGATAATTTGCAAATTTTTGAGCTTCTCAACACTTTTTTTTGTAAAAGAGGGGCGCAGCCTACCGTGGCCTTCCAGATTTACTATAACACTCCACAAACTGGCCTAATTTACAGCTCGATCTGACTTTCTGGTGCACGAAGTGCCAGAGGTGTGCCTAACCACCTCTCATATTTTCAGTATTTTTTTTCTTCTGTCCTCTGTAACTTCCAAGCAAGAACCAATCTCATGTTTTCCATGTAATTTTTGTGTTCAGCACCACAGCATTTTATGTAAAATTTCTTAATTATGTCAAATTTTTGTAGAATAGTGTCATCTGACCAGTTTTTTTTTTCAATATTCTAAGATGTATGTCTTCTGCATTCCCAGTTGAGCAAACCTTATGAACTTGCGGTGGATGTTGGCTGTGGAACAGGACAGAGCACCATAATGCTGGCTTCACTCTTTAAAAAGGTTTTGGGAACTGATATTAGCGAAGCCCAAATCGAGGAGGCTAACAAAACACATAAACTTCCAAATGGAACATTCAGGTGGGTATTTTCGAGGCATTGGCTCTCCTTAAAAAGACCAGCTGTGCATGGAGATGTACTGGCAATTCTCCATGGGAAAACAATATGCAAAGAGGTATCGCCCATGGAAAGGGAAGAGAAGGCTCCCTATGAGTCAAAGTCTGACTTTTTAACAAGTCTTGGGCACGGCAAGAGAAATCACCAAGTTAAATATCCATCTGTAGACAGCTGTTTTGTGGTTTATGCCCCTCATCAGTGCAGTGTATGATTCTGTTTTCAGAGTGAGATGCCTTGGATGCAGGTTAGTCAGGGTACTTGATCTATGGAGACAATCCACTAAGTCTCTATACACAGGTGATCCTCTTAAGGAGAGCCAGTACCATCCTAAGATGCATTTAAAGCATCTTAGCCAGCCAGAATCCTACTCCGCACTGATGAGGGGCAAGCACCCTGAAATGGCTGTCAGCGGATGGCTATTTGGCTTGGCTATTTCCATTGTTCTGTCCCAAGGCATGCTAAAAAGTTGGAACTTATAGGGAGCCACCACCTAAGGCCTCATGTACATGGCCGTTGTGTGTACGTTCCGTGCATTGGGGACCACAATTTGCAGTCCCCAATGCACGGGCAACGTCTGTGCTGCGGCCGGGACAGATTGAGACCCATTCAACTTGAATGGGTCTGTGATTCGTCCGTACCACAAAAAAATAGAACAAGGTCTATTTTTTTTTATTTTTTTTGCGGTACGGAGGCACAGGCACGGTGTTTACCAATGAAGCACTCCGTAGTTCATCCGTGGGGTTCCGATCTGTGCTTCCGTTCTGCATCTCCGTGATTGAAGACCCTTTCAAGTGAATGGGTCCACATCCGTGATACTGAGTGCACACGGGCCGGTGCCTGTATATTGCAGAACCGCAATACGGGCACACAACGGCCGTGTGCATGAGGCCTAAATACTTTACATTTCAAGGAATATTACCATGGTCTAGGTTGCATTTAAAGGATAACTGTCATATTTACATTACAAAAAAAATCAATTTTGGCATATGTTACTGCTGCAGCAGCATTATGCATAAAGCGATCTTTAGTTTCTTCACATACCACTGTTTTCCTTGAGTTTTCCCCTTAGTTACGGCTGTTTTGAATCCTACATTATGAGGATCTTCTCAAGATGGCTCCTTTGCCAGTTCCCTGAGGCCAAAAAATGCATTCCCTCAGGTCACATACACACTTGCTGTAGCCAGCAGCTCCCTGCCGGCCAATCAGATTGGATTACTGAGAGACACGCCTCCTCACTCTGAAGCCTAATGCAGGCATGCAGTGTGGAGGACCGCCCCTCCATCTTCCTAGCCGGAGACAGATGAGCCCTGGAAAGAGACAGAGGACATTAATGAAAGCGGTTATTATAAGGTAATTACAGCTCTTTTGGCAATCATTGACGGACTAACTCAGGTATACATGCCTAGCGCTAATAAACTAGCAAATAAAAAATAAAAATGACAGTTATCCTTTAAATAAAACTATGAAATTAAAGGGAATCTGTCAGCTACTTTGGCAGTCTATAACATAAGCCAATGTAATATAGAAGTGTGTACCATCATTCCAACGATACCTTTGTGTGGGTAATCCATTTAGCTAAATGCTAAACTGTTCCAGGAGCCCAAGCCCACCTCTTCACTTGTGGCTAGTACCTCCTGTTGCACCTTCCAGTCCACCCCCTCTCCTCTGTGATGACATTGTCTTCTTTAAACTCTGCCCACTTGGTCATCCTGTCCCTCTGTGAAATCTTGCACAAGAACAGAGCAGTCAGTGGCCTGGAGCAGGGATACTTTGAAGTCTGGACATTTGTGGATATTAGCCCCCGTTTTCCCTATGCAAAGTTATAAAACTCGTACTTTTATTTCACTTGAAAGGGTTAACTTGCACTAACGTCTACTGTCTAATACTGTGTAACTGCATTTTATATGTACAGTACAGACCAAAAGTTTGGACACACCTTCTCATTCAAAGAGTTTTCTTTATTTTCATGACTACGAAAATTGTAGATTCACACTGAAGGCATCAAAACTATGAATTAACACATGTGGAATTATATACATAACAAAAAAGTGTGAAACAACTGAAAATATGTCATATTCTAGGTTCTTCAAAGTAGCCACCTTTTGCTTTGATTACTGCTTTGCACACTTTTGGCATTCTCTTGATGAGCTTCAAGAGGTAGTCACCTGAAATGGTCTTCCAACAGTCTTGAAGGAGTTCCCAGAGATGCTTAGCACTTGTTGGCCCTTTGGCCTTCACTCTGCGGTCCAGCTCACCCCAAACCATCTCGATTGGGTTCAGGTCCAGTGACTGTGGAGGCCAGGTCATCTGGCGCAGCACCCCATCACTCCCCTTCATGGTCAAATAGCCCTTACACAGCCTGGAGGTGTGTTTGGGGTCATTGTCCTGTTGAAAAATAAATGATGGTCCAACTAAACGCAAACCGGATGGAATAGCATGCCGCTGCAAGATGCTGCGGTAGCCATGCTGGTTCAGTATGCCTTCAATTTTGAATAAATCCCCAACAGTGTCACCAGCAAAGCACCCCCCCACACCATCACACCTCCTCCTCCATGCTTCACGGTGGGAACCAGGCATGTAGAGTCCATCCGTTCACCTTTTCTGCGTCGCACAAAGACACGGTGCTTGGAACCAAAGATTTCAAATTTGGACTCATCAGACCAAAGCACAGATTTCCACTGGTCTAATGTCCATTCCTTGTGTTCTTTAGCCCAAACAAGTCTCTTCTGCTTGTTGCCTGTCCTTAGCAGTGGTTTCCTTGCAGATATTCTACCATGAAGGCCTGATTCACACAGTCTCCTCTTAACATTTGTTCTAGAGATGTGTCTGCTGCTAGAACTCTGTGTGGCATTGACCTGGTCTCTAATCTGAGCTGCTGTTAACCTGCAATTTCTGAGGCTGGTGACTCGGATGAACTTATCCTCCGCAGCAGAGGTGACTCTTGGTCTTCCTTTCCTGGGGCGGTCCGCATGTGAGCCAGTTTCTTTGTAGCGCTTGATGGTTTTTGTGACTGCACTTGGGGACACTTTCAAAGTTTTCCCAATTTTTCGGACTGACTGACCTTCATTTCTTAAAGTAATGATGGCCACTCGTTTTTCTTTACTTAGCTGCTTTTTTTCTTGCCATAATACAAATTCTAACAGTCTATTCAGTAGGACTATCAGCTGTGTATCCACCTAACTTCTCCACAACGCAACTGATGGTCCCAACCCCATTTATAAGGCAAGAAATCCCACTTATTAAACCTGACAGGGCACACCTGTGAAGTGAAAACCATTTCAGGTGACTACCTCTTGAAGCTCATCAAGAGAATGCCAAGCGTGTGCAAAGCAGTAATCAAAGCAAAAGGTGGCTACTTTGAAGAACCTAGAATATGACATATTTTTAGTTGTTTCACACTTTTTTGTTATGTATATAATTCCACATGTGTTAATTCATAGTTTTGATGCCTTCAGTGTGAATCTACAATATTTATAGTCATGAAAATAAAGAAAACTCTTTGAATGAGAAGGTGTGTCCAAACTTTTGGTCTGTACTGTATGTTGTGATATATTTCCTGTTTATTTGCACAGCACCGTGGAAACGGTTAATAAACATTGAGAGACTTGTGGGACTTTTTAGCTAATAATGAGAAGTTGGTAATTTTCCATAGATGCCATAAGGTTCAAGGCTACTTTCACACTAGCGTTTGATCGGATCCGTTCTGAACGGATCCGCTCATATTAATTCAGACGGTGGCTCCGTTCAGAACGGATCCGTCTGCATTAGAACTTAGAAAATTTTTCTAAGTGTGAAAGTAGCCTGAGCGGATCCGTTCCGACTTTACATTGAAAGTCAATGGGGGACGGATCCGCTTGCAGATTGAGCCATATGGTGTCATCTTCAAGCGGATCCGTCCCCATTGACTTACATTGTAAGTCGGAACAGATCCGCTCTCCTCCGCACGGCCAGGCGGACACCCGAACGCTGCTTGCAGCGTTCAGGTGTCCGCTCACTGAGCGGAGCGGAGGCTGAGCACTGGCAGGCGGATGCATTCTCAGTGGATCCGCCTCCACTGAGTGCATTAGGGCCAGACGGCTGCGTTCAGGGCCGCTCGTGAGCCCCTTCAAACGGAGCTCACGAGCGGACACCTGAACGCAGGTGTGAAAGGAGCCTAAAGAAGAGCATGTTTTGGGTGGAAAAAGCCAGACTTTGTTTACCACCAAAACCAGACGGACTGGCCTTGTGACTGTCTGGTTTAGCTCTGTTATGTCTGGAAAAACTGCTGTGTCATTGAGTATTCACAAAGCTCTAATGTAAGTCTAAGAGAGACGGGAGTTGTAACTTTGCATCTGTTTCTGCTGAGTTACTCCACTCCATTCCTCCCACTAGACGTTTCCAGTCTAGTTAAAAATGGTATATAAGGAGAGTCAGAGCCCCCTAGTGTGCTGTAGTTAGGGAACAGTGCATGGAGGGAGAAGACTCTGCCAGACTACTGAGTGACCAGATGAAGACGCTGAGATGGCAAGACCTGCCCTGTGACCAAGGAACCACCCGTACTACTAAGCTACAGATCGTAGGCCTCCAGCCTTTGACCAGGGTACCAGCCTTCTGATAAAGGGATAGCTAGCTCAGACCTTGCCTCAGCATCAAACCCTTCTTCTGCCAGGGAGGAAACTGGAGAAGCCAGCCCAATGCCTCGCCTGTATTGTTTATACCTGAATTCCCCCAGTAATAATGCACACTGGGTTACTGCAGACCCTGACTCTATGGACGTATTTCCCATATGGGTGCACCACGCCTTACCATCCCTTCCAGAGAGCAGCAACACTTGATAACAGCTCGATGGTGTCCAGGGGACCCAGCGTAGTTTTGGGGTCACCCCAAACCCGGCCACTGCACCTACGCACTCCTTTTCCTGCACTGGGCATTTGACTCAATGAAGCTACAGCACATGTCCCGAGTGCCTCTGGTCTGCATAGACTTCACAGTGCTCAGCACATGCGATGTAGCTTCACTGAGAGAGATGCCCAGCAGAGGGAAGGGAGTGCAGAAGCGCAGGGACAAGGTGACCAGGGGGGTAGAGTTTAAAGATGATCAAAATGTCATAGAGTAAAGAGTGGACTGGAAGGTACTGGGCACAAGTGAAGAAGTGGGTTTGGGCTCTTACAGGAGGCGGTCTTGGGCTCATGGAAAAGTTGAGCGAACCCCACTGGGCACTTTGAGGCTCATTAGCATAAAGTAAAAACTTTATTTTCAGGCATTTAGCTACATGGATTACCTGCACAAAGGTATAATTTGAATGATGCTTGGCTTTAGTTATATGCAGCCAAAGTAGCTGACAGGTTTCTTGTAAACATATTGGTTCCCATGTAATCTGATTGGAGAGGGGAAGCGTGGAGATGGCTTCCAACTTTAACATTTTTTACTACAATTTTCTTCTGGCTCTGCTCACCCAGGCAGCATAAAAGCACTGACAGTCAAAGTCTACTGTTATCCCAGACATCCAGAATATTGTAATATCTCATCACCATCACTTCTACTACTACTACTACCACTACTACTACTACTACTACTACTACTACTACTACTACTACCACTGTTCTGTTGTTTAAATGGACTTGTCATCTCTACAGGGCCTTGCCAGCTGAGGAGGTACCAGTAGATGATGCCTCTGTCGATCTAATTACTGCATGTGCCGCTGTCCATTGGTTTGACATTGCAAAGTTTATGAAAGAGGTAAATGAAAATTTTATGTGGTGAAGATAAGTGAGTCGTTGATTTCTCTATAGCTTGTATATAAGGAAATTATAGCTTGTATATTTTTCTGCATTGTACTGTACGGCGGTAAGTCTGTCACAGAAGGACAAGCCTGGCAAATTTGGACTGTTCTGGTTTTAAAGTGGGTGGTGCTTATGAAATACTCACCCATAAGTGGGCATTACTGGGTAGGATTTGGGAGTTCCTTGGGGTGAGGGCGCAGTGGTTTTCTTAACAAAATACTCACCATCTGTTGGATTTCTGTCCTTTGACAAAAGCTAGACATGTGCAATGCCTTCATAAGATAATCTAGTATTTTTTGCTGCTGATTGGGCTAAATCATAGCAAAAAAGGCGATACTAAAGTAACTTGTGAATGCATCCTCAGTGTCTGTCAGAGCTGAAATCAAAGAAACGCTGCACTGAGGAGAGACGGGGCTAGTCCTTCTCAGTGATGATTGGTTGCTCTGCCGAGCACGCGTTATTATGGGAAGTAAGGGCTCCCTGCACGAGATGGAGTTCCTCAGCTATCATCCCTATGAGGAGGTGATCAACCACTTTCCTGTGTGCTGTAGTTACATCTTAGCCTGGGATCTCATAGCAAAATACACACGAGGTATGGCTTAGTTACTTTTTCCTTGGAGACTAAGAAGGGGCTTAGAGAAGACCCAACATGGAGCTAGAGGAATGACCATTTCCATTCAACATTACTATGCATGGCCTAGCCTATGAACATATTGGATGTAAGGCCTTAAAGCTCCCGCTATTAGATAAAATTCAGCTTTTTGGGTTGGTTCCACAAGTGTTGCGTATCGAATGCCCAATATGTGCTTGAACCAGACCTTAGATGGTATAAAAATGGCATCCAGTTTGATGATAGGGAGCTATTTATGCATTTCCTAACACCAATAGTATGTGAGTTGGAAGTCCAGTAATAGTATGGGTAGGTATTCGTCAGATTTGTGAAAAAAAAATTACAGCTGTGGAGACTATACATATCCCAGGGCTCATGTCCAGCTCTTCAGTAGCTACAAATGCAGATAAAATTTTTTGAAATATTCTTTGGAACCAAGCAGCACAGCACAGGCAGGATGTAACAGAGGCCAGACCACAACAGGCCTAGAAACCTTCAGAAGTCTGCCGGCAGCCATGACAATTACTCGGCAACCCGCAACATTGTGCCAGTCTAAGGACAGACGGTGCTTTCTGGCTAAATGCTCAGATAAAATGGTCACTATTTAAGGCGGCATCTGAGGAGTAAAACTGTTGGGATCAGAGTTATCTCTGATCCCAGCAGTGAGAGCCAGTTTATAGTACAGCTGGCACCCACAAGCGATGCCATGGACCCGTTCCTGAGCCTGTGCTATAACTCTGACATGCTGTTAAGACAGAGAACATTAACTCTCTGTGTTCTGTGCCATAATAGTATGTTGCAGAGTGCAAAGGGCAGTAGATGCCAGTTCTGTGTTTGTAAAATTGCAGTAAATTTATTGTATTTAATTGGATCTGTCAGAAGGAAGGAAAAATAAGACTCACAACGGATTCTTTCTGTGTTGAAGCTGTAAGGCCTGTATGGTCCCATCAGAATTGGCTTATGATTTGGTAGCCAAAAGCAGGAGTCGGTATACAAAACACAGAAGACATGCAAATATGCTCCACAGACAGGATCTGTTTTTTGTGGGTTATGGTTCTGACGGATCAGAGGAAGGGCAAATTAATCAGTGACGTCAACACAAACTTACTGCTGACACCCTCTCCACTCTGTCGGGGAGAAATACTTGTATAAGCATTTAATAAAATTTAATTTATTTGGTCAGTTTTGGCCCCGCGACTGCCCAAATAAGTCATGTGTGTGATTTTGAAAAATTTGCTCCTCTCTAGTCAACACCCTTGTACTCCTCTCCCTTTTCCTACATCTTCTGGGGTACCGGCTACAGATTCCTCTTAGAGATTTTTGAAGATTTGGCGTGATGCCAAGGTCTGCATCAACAAAGCGGTGACCCGCATTAAAACTAATGCAGACAAGAGAAGAAAAAAAAAACCCTCAGTTCTCATATGGAGATGAGGTATGGCTCTCCTCCAAAAACATCCGCTTAAGGGTTCCCAGTTTAAAGTTTGCTCCTAGGTTCCTTGGACCCTTTAAAGTATTAAGGAGGATCAACAAAGTGACATATAAGTTACGGCTGCGTATTCCCAATGCCTTCCAGTAGTCCTTAATCGCTTCTCCACGACTCCTTCTACTCCAACTCTGGTATCTGAAGATTCTGACGAGACATTTGAGGTCAAAGACATCCTGGATGTCTAGAAGCGTGGCAATAAGACCTACTATCTGGTGGACTGGAAGGGCTTTGGTCCTGAGGAGAGGTCTTGGGAGCCGGAGGAGAACATTCTTGCTCCGGACTTGGACTCAAGAAGAGGGGGCGGGTAAGGGTGGGGGAACTGTAACAGCGACTGCTGTGCGCAGCTGTTCCCCCTGCTTATCCCCGCGGTCCCGGGCGCAGTGCTCAGCTGTGATCTGTGGCCAGAGCTTCCCCTTCACCGCTGCATCTCTGGGTTCTGTTTGTGTAGATATTATGGTTTTGAGTAACCGCTCCACTGTTTCATTTCACTCCTGACCACAGCATGCTTGCTGCTGGCTTTTTGCAGCACTTCCTTTTAAAGGGGTATTCCCATCTTCACTTTTCATACATGCCTTTTGTTGTGCGCGACGTCCACTTCCTGGATTCAACTGGGCTTGAGTGACGTCTTATCCCGGCCGGGCCGCTCTTGCGCAGAAGACTGACTTTTTTCTCCCAGCCGGGCCGCGCAATGTCCTGAACGTGCACGCCGCCGCGCATGCGCCATGTTGACTTATTCCTGTGTAGTACAGAGCCAGCGTGCACGTTCGCGGCTCTGTACTATACTGGCCAGGAATGAAGTCATCATGGCACATGCGCGGCGGCGTGTGCGTTCAGGACATTGCGCCGGCCGGGAGAAAATCTTCAGTCTTCTGTGCAAGAGCAGCCCGGCGGGATTCGACAGGAGAGGTGGCCGTAACCAGGGGAGACGAGAGACCACAATCGGGTAAGAGGGGACTTATTTTCTCAAAAAGGGTGGGAATTGGGTAATTAAATGTATTTACAAAAATGATCACTGTCAAATCATTAACAGATTTAACGGTGATCATTGTGATGGGATACCCCTTTAACCACCTTAAGACCGCCTAACGCACGGATGCGTCCTGGAGGCGGTCGATTCATTCCTCCTTGACGCATCCGTGCGTCATCTCGCGAGAGGCGAGATTTCCTGTGAACGCGCGCACACAGGCGCGCGCGTTCACAGGATCGGCCAGTAAGCGAGTGGATCTACAGCCTGCCAGCGGCGATCGTTCGCTGGCAGGCTGTAGATGCGATTTTTTTATTTTTTTTTAAACCCCTAACAGGTATATTAGACGCTGTTTTGATAACAGCGTCTAATATACCTGCTACCTGGTCCTCTGGTGGTCCCTTTTGCTTGGATCGACCACCAGAGGACACAGGTAGCTCTGTAAAGTAGCACCAAACACCATTACACTACACCCCCCCTGTCACTTATTAACCCCTTATGAACCCCTGATCACCCCATATAGACCCCCCTGTCATTGATCACCCCCCTGTAAGGCTCCTTTCAGATGTCCGTATGTGTTTTACGGATCCACGCATCCATGGATCGGATCCGCAAAACACATACGGACGTCTGAATGGAGCCTTACAGGGGGGTGATCAATGACAGGGGGGTGATCACCCATATAGACTCCCTGATCACCCCCCTGTCATTGATCACCCCCCCTGTAAGGCTCCATTCAGACGTCCGTATGTGTTTTACGGATCCACGCATCCATGGATCGGATCCGCAAAACACATACGGACGTCTGAATGGAGCCTTACAGGGGGGTGATCACCCCATATAGACTCCCTGATCACCCCCCTGTCATTGATCACCCCCCTGTAAGGCTCCATTCAGACATTTTTTTGGCACAAGTTAGCGGAAATGGATTTTTTATTTTTGTTTTTTGTTTTTTCTTAGAAAGTCTCATATTCCACTAACTTGTGTCAAAAAATTAAATCTCACATGAACTCACCATACCCCTTACGGAATCCAAATGCATAAATTTTTTTAGACATTTATATTCCAGACTTCTTCTCACGCTTTACTGCCAGGGCAGTATAAATACCCCACATGTGACCCCATTTCAGAAAGAAGACACCCCAAGGCATTCGGTGAGGGGCATATTGAGTCCATGAAAGATAAAAAAATTTGTCCCAAGTTAGCGGAAAGGGAGACTTTGTGAGAAAAAACTAAAAAAATCAATTTCCGCTAACTTGTGCCAAAAAAAATAAAAATTCTATGAACTCGCCATGCCCCTCATTGAATACCTTGGGGTGTCTTCTTTCCAAAATGGGGTCACATGTGGGGTATTTATACGGCCCTGGCTTTTTAGGGGGCCTAAAGCGTGAGAAGAAGTCTGGGATCCAAATGTCTAAAAATGCCCTCCTAAAAGGAATTTGGGCCCCTTTGCGCATCTAGGCTGCAAAAAAGTGTCACACATGTGGTATCACCGTACTCAGGAGAAGTTGGGCAATGTGTTTTGGGGTGATATTTTACATATACCCATGCTGGGTGAGATAAATATCTTGGTCAAATGCCAACTTTGTATAAAAAAATTGAAAAAGTTGTCTTTTGCCAAGATATTTATCTCACCCAGCATGGGTATATGTAAAATGACACCCCAAAACACATTCCCCAACTTCTCCTGAGTACGGCGATACCGCATGTGTGATACTTTTTTGCAGCCTAGATGGGCAAAGGGGCCCACATTCCAAAGAGCACCTTTCGGATTTCACCAGCCATTTTTTTCAGATTTTGACTTCAAACTACTTTGCATGCATTTTGGCCCCTAAAATGCCAGGGCAGTATAACTACCCCACAAGTCACCCCATTTTGGAAAGAAGACACCCCAAGGTATTTCATGATGGGCATAGTGAGTTCATGGAAGTTTTTATTTTTTGTCACAAGTTAGTGGAATATGAGACTTTGTAAGGAAAAAAAAAATAAAGAAATTCATCATTTTCCGTTAACTTGTGACAAAAAATAAAAAGTTCTATGAACTCACTATGCCCATCAGCGAATACCTTAGGGTGTCTACTCTCCGAAATGGGGTTATTTGTGGGGTTTTTCTACTGTCTGGGCATTGTAGAACCTCAGGAAACATGACAGGTGCTCAGAAAGTCAGAGCTGCTTCAAAAAGCGGAAATTCAAATTTTTGTACCATAGTTTGTAAACGCTATAACTTTTACCCAAACCATTTTTTTTTATCAAAGACATGTAGAACAATAAATTTAGAGAAAAATTTATATATAGATGTCGTTTTTTTTAGAAAAATGTTACAACTGAAAGTGAAAAATTTCATTTGTTTGCAAAAATTTCGTTAAATTTCAATTTAATAACAAAAAAAGTAAAAATGTCAGCAGCAATGAAATACCACCAAATGAAAGCTCTATTAGTGAGAAGAAAAGGAGGTAAAATTCATTTGGGTGGTAAGTTGCATGACCGAGCGATAAACGGTGAAAGTAGTGTAGTGCAGAAGTGTAAAGTGGCCTGGTCATTAAGGGTGTTTCAGCTAGGGGGGCTGAAGTGGTTAAGGGCAGGCGCGCATCACTTCCTTGGTTTTATGGGTTTGGTCATGTGACCTTGCTGACCAATCCCAGCCCTCATGCACATATATAAATGGCTCAGCCCCCTTCCCTGATGCCTCAGTGTCATGGTCCTTGTGTTTGCTAAAGTTCTTGATACTCACGTGTGTTCCTGACTTGTACTTTGTTCCTGGATTCTGCTAACCATCTGATCCCTGCCTGCTTGCCTTGACTCTCCTGTTTATGATCTGGATTGCCTGACCTGTATTTGTGCCGCCTGCCCTGACCTTTTGCCTGTCGGACTACGCCCCTGCCTCATCCTTTGGTCCTGCACTGTTGCTCCTGGTGATGACCCTGCCCGACTACGTTCGTACTTCTGGTACCTACTTGGGTACCTCCTAGACCAGCTGCCACTGACTCAGGGATTTCTCTGCAGTAGCGACTGGCAACTACCCTAATGGCTCAAGTCTATCCTCACCATCTGAAGCTGTAGTGAAAACCAGGTAGTTGCTTAGACACGCCCCTCCAGAATATAACCAGTCAGTGGCACAGTGGGTTCACACCCGCTGGTTTGTGACAGTCACCAGTAAAGACCCTTTTCCCTCAGGACTCTGCATCCTCAGCCAAAATGAGTTGTTAAGATGAAAGTGCTGGTATCCAAGCCATTAGCCCAGTTCTCTACAAGCCATTGGCCAAACATTCTTTGGGTCAGATGTTATGTGACAATGAAAGAAGCATTACTTATCTGTATATTCTACTCTAGGCCAGGGGGTGCAGTGGTCATTTGGGTATATGGGCATGTCACTGCTGCAACCAAGTAACTGGTGGGGAGGGACAGAGCTGAGGAACTGGAATGGTGGGGGAATAAATGGGTAAGCAATGCTTCTTGTATTTATTTATTTTTATTACATTTCCCCCCTCCCCCCACCTGCAATTCTTTTTCCCGTGTGAACAACTCCTAAATTCTGATCGTAGTATACATTTGCATCCAGGAAGTGTTTAATTTATGATTTTATGATGTACAGTGTTGTACAATCTGCATGTCAGTTGTTGATACTTTTGTAACTGACTACATCAAGAACCTTTCTTTTTTTCACCCTGATTAAAAAAATATAAATACAGTAGGGTGCTGTGTAAAATGTAAACAGAATGCGATAATTAGAAAATTTCATAGACCCCTATTTTATTCAGAATAGATGGTACACATATCAAATGCTGAAAGCGAGACATTTTACCATTTGAAGACAACATTTAACTCATTTAAAACTTGGTGGAAGCAATGTATGTATCTCAAGGAAAGTTGGAACGGGGCAAGAAAAGATTGGAAAGATAAGTAGTACTAATAAGAAACAGCTGGAGGAGCAATTAACTACTAAGTCACATGACTGGGTATAAACCGCGCATAAGGCTACTTTCACACTGGCGTTTTGGCTTTCCGTTTGTGAGATCCGTTCAGGGCTCTTACAAGCGGTCCAAAACTGATCAGTTTTGCCCTAATGCATTCTGAATGGAAAAGGATCCGCTCAAAATGCCTCCGTTCAGTCTCAATTCCACTTTGGAGGCGGACATCAAAACGCTGCTTGCAGCGTTTTGGTGTCAGTCTGACGAAACTGAGCCAAACGGATCCGTTCTGACACACAATGTAAGTCAATGGGGACGGATCCGTTTTCTATGACACAATCTGGCACATGTGAAAGATAATACAAACGGATCCGTTCTGAGCGGATGCAGACGTTTGTATTATCTGAATGGATCCGTCTGTGCAGATCCAGGACTGATCCGCACCAAATGCGAGTGTGAAAGTAGCCTTAGAGAGGCAGAGTCCCTCAGAAGCAAAGATGGGCAAAATGCGAAAAGCTGCATTTAAAAATTGTGAAACCATTTCGGAAAAATTGGCCGTATTTTTCAAAAACATAATTTACATTTATTATTACCTATTACAATATATATATCACGTACCATATAATATGTATACCCTATAGCACAATAAAATATACTTAAAACAATATATAATCGCAGTCCCTCTTTGATATTATAGTGCAGAGCTCTCGCACTATTTCTGAAAAAAATGCAGCAAGCGGCAGTGGAGAAAAAAGTGATGCAAAGTCCTTGTTATCGCGTTCTTACCTGCTTTACAATCTTTCCGTGGCCACTTTTTCAAGCGCAATAACTATGATCATTAAATGATTATATTGTCTCTATTTCGTATATTCCAACCGTAGTATTGCCCAGTGATTGAGCAGAGTATGCCGTTGACCGCTTGTTACTCGATACGGGGTGTGCACTGTTCCTCAGGTAATTTTACCAACTACTGTACAGTCGTGGCCAAAAGTTTTGAGAATTACATAAATATTGGAAATTGGAAAAGTTGCTGCTTAAGTTTTTATAATAGCAATTTGCATATACTCCAGAATGCTATGAAGAATGATCAGATGAATTGCATAGTCCTTCTTTGCCATGAAAATTAACTTAATCCCCCAAAAAAAGGACCTGCTGAGATCATTTCAGTAATCGTCTTGTTAACTCAGGTGAGAATGATCTCCAGCCTTGTGCTCGTCAACATTATGTCAGGCTGATTGGGTTAAAATGGCAGACTTGACCTGTTAAAAGGAGGGTGATGCTTGAAATCATTGTTCTTCCATTGTTAACCATGGTGACCTGCAAAGAAACGCGTGCAGCCATCATTGTGTTGCATAAAAATTGCTTCACAGGCAATGATATTGTGGCTACTAAGATTGCACCTCAATCAACAATTTATAGGATCATCAAGAACTTCAAGGAAAGAGGTTCAATTCTTGTTAAGAAGTCTTCAGGACGTCCAAGAAAGTCCAGCAAGCGCCAGGATCGTCTCCTAAAGAGGAGTCAGCTGCAGGATCGGAGTGCCACCAGTGCAGAGCTTGCTCAGGAATGGCAGCAGGCAGGTGTGAGCGCATCTGCGCGGGTGGACAAACAAAGACCCACTAATTCTGACAAACTCCAAGAAGTGATTATGAAAGAATGGGTTGCTATCAGTCAGGAATTGGCCCAGAAGTTGATTGAGAGCACGCCCAGTCGGATTGCAGAGGTCCTGGAAAAGAAGGGCCAACACTGCAAATACTGACTCTTTGCATAAATGTCATGTAATTGTGGATAAAAGCCTTTGAAACGTATGAAGTGCGTGTAATTATATTTCACTACATCACAGAAACAACTGAAACAAAGATCTAAAAGCAGTTTAGCAGCAAACTTTGTGAAAACTAATATTTATGTCATTTTCAAAACTTTTGGCCACGACTGTACACCCAACTTATATAGTAGATCGAGCAGTCACAAAGCAAGACAAAATTAGCAGAGTATATATTTTTTTTTAACTGCTTACTGGATCCTTCGATGAGTTTAATACTGGTTAATACATACATTGAGTGCCTTTTATCTTTCCTGCAAACCGCACAGGTTTCTTCCTCAGTGGTAAAAGATATGGTAAGAATGAGGCACATCAGATACGTCTCCTATATAGGGGTCATGTGACCTATAATCCACGGACCAGACCTAGGTAGGCACTCCAGTGCTGATAGAACCTGGACCGGACAATACTTTACTTTTCATCTCAGATTTAGTTCAGACATTGCGATCCTGCATTTGGACTATATTACATGCCTTTTCTTCTGATTTCCATTATTAATCTATATTGTCTGTCCTACATATTCCATATGCCATTCCCAGGCGAAAAACTCCTATTATAACCCACGTAGCTAATTAGCTCTCATATAATCCACCCCCTTATTACTAGGAACTGGTTTACATCCTGCGGTTTTACTTCCATACTAGACATATAAACTTTGATCGTTTGATCTCTATATTTAGGTCCAAAAACTGTATTAAATGACTGCATATACTAGACGTAAATTTCAAATTCATAGGACGTCGGTACATTGATGACGTGATTTTTGATTTGGCAAGGCAACCAGGAGGAATTGACTGACTTTATATAAGACATAAAGAGGAATCAATTGAATTTGAAATTTACGTCTAGTATATGCAGTCATTTAATACAGTTTTTGGACCTAAATATAGAGATCAAAGTTTTATATTTAGCACCTATCAGAAACGGGTAGCGAAAAATAGTTTTATACTAAATACTAGTTGCCATTTACCTCTCTGGTTATTAAAATGTACCATTTTTTTTGTCTATTTCGTCGACTCAAAAGAAATTGTACACAGGAGGAACAATTTGAAAAAGAAGCAGAATCCATGAAGGTTCAACTCTTAGAGAATAAATCCCCCTTACCTCTTGTAGAGGACTCGTTGAATAAAGTAAGAAAATTAAAAAAGACTGCTATTCTTTCAAATGGCGGAAAGACCAAGAAAAGAAATAGAACATTTATGAAAAATTAATATTACCCTTTAATACCAAATATAAAAGATATTGAATATCATAAATAAATAAACATTGGCATTTAGCCAAAGAGGATAAAATATTGGCGACGATTCTTCCAAATAAACCACCAATTGTATTCACTAGAGTCCCAAATTTGGGGTTACAAATAGCCCCCACTGTAAGGAACCAAAAATAACTATTACCACACCTTGTGAAAACTTGAAAGGTTCCTATAGGTGTGGTGTATGCAGTAATTGCAAAATAACGACGTTTGGTAGGAAAACAACTACGGTAGTATCTAGGGTCAACACGTTTAAGTGGGAAAAGAGACCTTAACATGTAATAGTGAGGCAGAGATCTACATTGTGGCGTGCCCATGCGCTAAACAGTATATGGGACGCACGGGAAGACTATTAAAAAAACAGAATTTCAGAACATATAAATATTAAGAAGGGATAGGAGAAGCGCACTCTATCCCAACATTTTAATTTACATCATGCCAGGATTCCAACAGGTTTAAAATATGCGGCAATACAATCAGTAAAGAGAGATTGGAGAGGTGGTGATTTTATCTCTAAAATGTCAAGATATGAATCAAGAATGATATATTAATTTGGATCGTTGGCACCTTTTGGTCTCAATTCTGTAATGGAGATTTTTGGTTTTCTGGAATAGGGTTGGTGGTAGATTTACACGTCAGGTCGCTGCCAGGCTGTTGTATCAGCGCAGCGACATGCCCTGCATCCTCCCACCAGCCCTAGAAACGCCAAGAATCACCTGGAGTTGTAGTTTTATATATTTTTATTCTTTATTTTTTTTTGCGTCATTTTTATTTTATTTTCTTTTAGTTGTAGGTGATTTTTTTTTATTGTTTTGTTTTTTTTATGGGAATTTCTTTGATGTTCCTGCGGTCTAAATCATGTCTAGTATGGAAGTAAAACCGCAGGATGTAAACCAGTTCCAAGTAATAAGGTGGTGGATTATATGAGAGCTAATTAGCTACGTGGGTTATAATAGGAGTTTTTCGCCTGGGAATAGTATATGGAATATGTATGACAAACAATATAGATTAATAATGGAAATCGGAAGAAAATGCATGTAATATAGTCCAAATGCAGGATCGCAATGTCTGAACTAAATCTGAGATGAAAAGTAAAGTATTGTCCGGTCCAGGTTTTATCCATCAGCACTGGAGTGCCGCAGTCTGGTCCGCGGATTATAGGTCACATGACCCCTATATAGGAGACGTATCTGATGTGCCTCATTCTTACCATATCTTTCACCACTGAGGAAGAAACCTGTGCGGTTTTGAAACGCGTTTGTGAGTTGAAAGCACAACAGCACGGACAGAGTGTGAACCTTTACATGAAGATTGATACTTCGCAATTAAGAAGCAAAGCCAGCGTTACAAAGCGCACCATGTATGTATTAGCCAGTATTGAACTCATCGAAGGATCCGGTAAGCAGTTAAAAAAATATATACTCTGCTAATTTTGTCTCGCTTTGTGACTGCTCGATCTACTATATAAGTTGGGTGTAGTTGGTAAAATTACCTGAGGAACAGTGCACACCCCGTATCAAGTAACAAGCGGTCAACTGCATACTCTGCTCAATCATTGGGCAATACTACGTTTGGAATATACGAAATAGAGACGATATGATCATTTAATGATCATCATTATTGTGCTTAAAAAAGTGGCCACTGAAAGATTGTAAAGCAAGTAAGAACGCGATAACAAGGACTTTGCATCACTCTTGTGTGCTGTATTTTTTCAGAAATAGTGCGAGAGCTCCGCACTATAATTTGAAAGAGGGATTGGTATTATATATTTTTAAGTATATTTTAATGTGTTATAGGGTATACATATTATATGGTACGTGATATACAGTACAGACCAAAAGTTTGGACACACCTTCTCATTCAAAGAATTTTCTTTATTTTCATGACTATGAAAATTGTAGATTCACACTGAAGGCAACAAAACTATGAATTAACACATGTGGAATTGTATACAGAACAAAAAAGTGTGAAACAACTGAAAATATGTTATATTCTAGGTTCTTCAAAGTAGCCACCTTTTGCTTTGATTACTGCTTTGCACACTCTTGGCATTCTCTTGATGAGCTTCAAGAGGTAGTCACCTAAAATGGTCTTCCAACAGTCTTGAAGGAGTTCCCAGAGATGCTTAGCACTTGTTGGCCCTTTTGCCTTCACTCTGCGGTCCAGCTCACCCCAAACCATCTTGATTGGGTTCAGGTCCGGTGACTGTGGAGGCCAGGTCATCTGGCGCAGCACCCCATCACTCTCCTTCATGGTCAAATAGCCCTTACACAGCCTGGAGGTGTGTTTGGAGTCATTGTCCTATTAAAAAATAAATGATGGTCCAACTAAACGCAAACTGGATGGAATAGCATGCCGCTGCAAGATGCTGTGGTAGCCATGCTGGTTCAGTATACCTTCAATTTTGAATAAATCCCCAACAGTGTCTTCAGCAAAGCACCCCCACACCATCACACCTCCTCCTCCATGCTTCACAGTGGGAACCAGGCATGTAGAGTCCATCCGTTCACCTTTTCTGCATCGCACAAAGACACGGTGGTTGGAACCAAAGATCTCAAATTTGGACTCATCAGACCAAAGCACAGATTTCCACTGGTCTAATGTCCATTCCTTGTGTTCTTTAGCCCAAACAAGTCTCTTATGCTTGTTGCCTGTCCTTAGCAGTGGTTTCCTAGCAGATATTCTACCATGAAGGCCTGATTCACACAGTCTCCTCTTAACAGTTGTTCTAGAGATGTGTCTGCTGCTAGAACTCTGTGTGGCATTGACCTGGTCTCTAATCTGAGCTGCTGTTAACCTTCGATTTCTGAGGCTGGTGACTCGGATGAACTTACCCTCCGCAGCAGAGGTGACTCTTGGTCTTCCTTTCCTGGGGCGGTCCGCATGTCAGCCAGTTTCTTTGTAGCGCTTGATGGTTTTTGTGACTGCACTTGGGGACACTTTCAAAGTTTTCCCAATTTTTCGGACTGACTGACCTTCATTTCTTAAAGTAATGATGGCCACTCATTTTTCTTTACTTAGCTGCTTTTTTCTTGCCATAATACAAATTCTAACAGTCTATTCAGTAGGACTATCAGCTGTGTATCCATCTGACTTCTCCACAATGCAACTGATGGTCCCAACCTCATTTATAAGGTAAGAAATCCCACTTATTAAACCTGACAGGGCACACCTGTGAAGTGAAGACCATTTCAGGTGACTACCTCTTGAAGCTCATCAAGAGAATGTCAAGAGTGTGCAAAGCAGTAATCATAGCAAAAGGTGGCTACTTTGAAGAACCTAGAATATGACATATTTTCAGTTGTTTCACACTTTTTTGTTATGTATATATTTCCACATGTGTTAATTCATAGTTTTGATGCCTTCAGTGTGAATCTACAATTTTCATAGTCATGAAAATAAAGAAAACTCTTTGAATGAGAAGGTGTGTCCAAACTTTTGGTCTGTACTGTATATTGTAATAGGTAATAATAAATGTAATTATATGTTTTTGAAAAACGGCACTTATTAATTTTATTGAGCAGCTAGGAGTTATAGCAGGCTGAGTTATCTCAGTGAGCTTCCCCTGTTGACATTTTTGCAATTTCAGAAAAAAATTTCAACATAAAAACGTGAAGACTTTGTATATCCCACCATCTACAGTACATAATATCATCAAAATATTCTGAGAATCTGGATAAATCCACGTGGCAAGGGAGAAGACCCACGGTTAGTATTAAATGCTCGTGATTTAGGTGCCACTGCAATAAAAAAAGGCATGATTCTGTACTGAAAATCACTACGTGGGCTCAGGAACACTCGCAGAAATCGCTACGTGGGCTCAGGAACACTCGCAGAAATCGCTACGTGGGCTCAGGAACACTCGCAGAAATCGCTACGTGGGCTCAGGAACACTCGCAGAAATCGCTACGTGGGCTCAGGAACACTCGCAGAAATCGCTACGTGGGCTCAGGAACACTCGCAGAAATCGCTACGTGGGCTCAGGAACACTCGCAGAAATCGCTACGTGGGCTCAGGAACACTCGCAGAAATCGCTACGTGGGCTCAGGAACACTCGCAGAAATCGCTACGTGGGCTCAGGAACACTCGCAGAAATCGCTGCATGGACATTGCAGAAATCATTGTCTGCGAACACAGTTTGCCATGCAATCCACAAATGCAAGTTAAAGCTGTATCATGCAAAGAAGCCATATGTCAACACCATCTAGAAATGCTGCCGTCTTCTCTGCGCCAAAGCTCATTTAAAATGGAAAATGCTTCTGTGGTCAGATGAATCAAAGTTTGAAATTACTGGATGCAGTGTTCTGCAGACTCAAGTGGAGAGGGACGGTCCAGCTTGCAATCAGCACACAGGTCAAACTCCTACATATCTTACAGGCAGGGACATGGCTATAGAGGGTGCAGAGGTAGCAGTTGCTACTAGGCCCAGGAGCCTGAGGGGGCCCAAAGACCCTTGTGCCACATAAGAAGACACCAGTATTATAGAAAGTACTTGTTGGTTAAGTTACACCTCTCTGGCTTTACGGAAGGGGTTAGGTCAAGAATTTGGCATGGGGGGAGGGATGCCGTTTCAAATTTTTGCCTCAGCCAGCATGAATGTGCTCCCCTGCCCCTAGCCACAAAGCACTGAGGAAAGGGAGGCCCAAGCTGAACTCTTGCACCTGGGCCCATGAGCCTTTAGCTACGCCCCTGCTTACAGGGACAACATCTCTTACAGGGAAGGCCTTGCATATTTTAGCGAGACAATGCTTAACCACATACTGTATCCATCACAACAGCATGGCTACGCCAAAGAAGAGTCCAAGTGCTGAACTGGCCGCCTGCAGTCCAGACCCTTCACCAATAGAAAACGCCTTCTAAAATGAAAAATCCAGCAAAGACCCAGAACTGTTGAGCAGCTAGAATCCTACTTCAGACAAGAATGGGACAATGTTCCTCTCCCTAAACTCCAGCAATTGGGTCTTCTCACTTCTCAGACGTTTACATTGGGAGATGCTACACAATGGTAGACATGGCCCTCTCCTAATGTTTTTGAGATGAGTTGCTATGAATATGTTCTAAATGAGTTTATTCTTACCATAAAATAATAGAAGGCCTCACTTTTATATTTTACACAGCACCCCAACTTTTTGGGAATTGGAGTTGTATATGAGTTGCCAAAAGGCACAACATCCAGAAGGTGCCACCTGCCCACCCACATATAAAGGCAAATCTTTCCTTTTGTGACATTATTTACACTAGCAGGAAGCCATGATAGTATTAATTTGGGTCACACATTTACTAACTCATACTGTATGTTAATGATCTAGGTGGACCGGATTCTGAAGCCTCATGGATGCCTTGCTTTCTATACTTACCTACCGCATGTGGAAGTTCACTACAAAGACCGATCAGAGCAAATGTGTAAGGTGATGTCTGAGGTCAGTATTAAAGAAAGTTCAATGCGTTTCAATATCTTTTCTTCCAATATAAGTCCTCATGCACACGGCCACGTTATGTATTTGTAATGCCGTTTCCATGCATTTGAATTTTTTTTTATTTTTTTTGTCTTTATGGATTTATGCAGAAAATATGACAAGAAAAAATAATGGAGCTTTCTTTTTTTTCCCCAGAAGCTTTGTTTTTAGGCCTCATGCACACGACCGTAGTTATGGACCCATTCACTTCAATGGGGCTGCAAAAGATGCGGACAGCACTCCGTGTGCTGTCCGCATCCGTTGCTCCGTTCCGAGGCCCCGCAAAAAAAAATATAGCATGTCCTATTCTTATCCGTTTTGCGGGCAACAATAGGCATGTCTACAATGGGCCTTGTGTTTTGCAGACCGCAAAGAAACGGCACGGTGGTGTGCGTGAGGCCTTAGGGTTATGTTTGCATGGAGTTTTTGTGGTGCCAAAAAACCACACCGAAAACAAATGCAGATCTTTCCCATTGATCTAAATCAGAAATCTGCATGTGCTTTCATACTGTGCTTTTCTTCTCACTTCCGGTTTTAAAAATTGCAATGTGGAAAAAAGAGGTGACCTGTCCAGGATGAAAAACTGCATCAACAATGTGTCAAAACCCACATTTTTGAAAAAAATGCATCTAAAGTCCATGCAGACTCCTGAAGCAGATTAACCATTTTTTTCAGCCTATAAAAAGCTCTGTGTGAACATACCCTTAGGGTAGAATAGTCTGCATCCCAGAATTTCTATATACTGGCATATAGTAAAGGAATATTGCACAACAAAATAACAGCTTGAATAGTGATGACAGAACAGGAATAATGCACATCGAAATATCGCCATGCTCATAGCAACCTCACAGGAGAAAGAAAGACAGACATAATGATACGGTTTTTAATTTTCCATTGGACTTGACTCGTCTGTAGGTAATTCATGGGTGATCTGGAAGGGTGTATCTCAAAAGAAGATAGTTTAGTAAAACAGGGCAGTGTTTCTACATAATGGATCTGATTTTGTTCTCGACTGATTGTAATTAGTGATACAATGATTTCTGTAGAGCTGGTGCGTGCTGCTATGAATGGAGCTCTTAGTGGGCCATTGCTTGGATGGAATGCGTTCCTTTTTAGAGAGTGGCTTTGCTCTGTTGAAGGCTGCTTTGATAATCCCTTTAGGGCAGTGTTCCCCAACTTCAGTCCTTAGGGCCCACCTACCGGTCAAGATTTGGGAATATCCCACAGAATGAATACCTGAGGTAAGTCCTGATGCATACACTAATTGTATCACCTGATCAATACTAAGGAAATCCTGAAAACATGACCGGAAGGTGGGCCCTGAGGGCTGGAGTTGGGGGGGGAACACTGCTTTAGGGTATTTCTTCACGAAAAATCTATGTTCCATGATTAGGCTTTGGACAGGAAGTCAGAATCCCTGGTACAGTTAAGTCTGAGTCTCCTAAATTGTCAATAAGGGATATTGTTTTTCCATTTACAAAAGTGTGAACTTCTATAATCTAGTACAGCATAGTCAACTTAAAAAAATAAAATTAAAATTGATTTATGATTGCCCTTTTGTCGATGTATAGTAGGAGATCAAGATATTCAAGACTTTTCTCCAGTGATTTGCCACTGAATTATAGACCCCATTGATTGTCATTTAGATGGCTGGACATTTTCTCAAATGTCATTGGGCCATCCCATGTGTATATTAGTTATCAGGGTGTACATTTTCCCTTTCCCTGCAGTTGAGAGAAAGGTTACATGATGTTTTTTTCAGGTTAGTGATCATCTGACCAAATATCGGCATCAGAAAGTGAATATTGTTGAATCCGGGTACAAGGGCGTTTTTGAGGCTGTTCCTTATCCAGACAAACTAAGGTTAGTACATTATTATTTTTGTATTTTTAGAAGCTGTAGATTGCATTTAGATGATTTATCATTTGTCTTGTCACAAGACCATTTGTTGAATTCAAACTGATTTGCTCTGAATCACAAGTTACAAATAAAATCCAAAAAGAATTTAGCAGATTAAATGGGGTTATCAAGGAATACTTTATTTTTTTATTTTTTATTTTTTTAATTCTCCACCTCTACCCAGCAGGACCTGTGAAGAGAAGTGTTCTTAACGGCTTCTCGCTGCTCTGTGGCTCCCGGCCTCTTTTTACTGGACTTTCAGTCCCCACCTGTAAACATCCTGAACAGACAGGGTCACCTGTTCCTCTGCAACCAATGACAGGCCTCAGAGGTCCCAAGCTGAACGTCACTGCTGGGTCACGTGCCACTAGGGGACACATCATTGCTGTGGCCAGTCATTGCCGTGCCATGGGGAGCAGTTAAGTAAATTCCCTTCACAGGTCCCACTGGTTATGTGTGGGGGGTAGGGAGGGGTATTAAAAAAAATAATAATAATCCTGGACATCCCCTATAGACATGCGGATTTTGCCCAGATACTGTCATGTTTTTTCTGTAGAACGTTTGTTATGTGATACAGAATGATGTGGACTGTAATCCCTGAAATCCACTAGAGAATAACGTTTTTGTTTCATTCCAAAGTGCTGAGCGACTGCTAGATTCACTATGGAAAAGATGCTAAAGAAGTTTTCAAAACTTTTATACTGATCGTGGGGGCTGACCCCCAGGATTCGTGAAGGCACCAGCGCTTGCAGTAGCGCCACCGCCTTCTCTCAGCTCACATACATTGTACTGCGGCCGTGCTTGATATCAACCACCTCTCTCTGTCTGTTAGATAACAGGGAATTAAATATTTTTCGCAGAACTCCAAAAGTAACCCCCATTAAATTGTAACCTTTAATTGATTCCTTAAAAGAATAAATCGCCAGATACCAATAAAAGCCACTCAGAATTTAAAGGTTGAATCGCGAATAACGAGCAGTTATTGAGTCAGGGTATACATTAAATACATGGAGCTCAGACGCCTCTGAAGCAACCAGCCCGTCGTTATTCGTGATTCAACTGTATCTGGTTAACACTCCTGATTTGACTTGAGAAGTGGGATCATAACAGTGTATATCCAGGTTCATTAATATCCTTCTCTGCCCCTTTAATGTCCCCGGACTACCCCTGCCTGAAAGAGGAGGAATGCACATGGCTTCTGGTGATGCTCTCTTCCTCCTGGGCTATAGTATGAAGTGTAATAATCCAATGTTTTCCTCCATGGAGCAATCATAGCTGGAGTCATGCGTGCTGGTTCCTGCGTTCCAGCGTGGAAAGCATTCCACATCCTGGACCGTAATATTTCCCCTCTACTCCTAGATTATGTGCTTAAAAATAACTATAAACTAAGAGGGATCAAGGTACAAATGTAAGACCCTTGTAAGTCAGATATTTGTTGTGCATTCCACATCCACAAAAGAGGCTGAAGAGGGGCCTAGGTGTGGAAGAGATGAACGTACCACTTCTATTAGTGGGATAAACGAGTCCTCCAAAAGGAGGCCCAATGGATTTACAGGTCACATACTGAACTTAAAGGGAACCTGTCACTGAGATTTTGTGTATAGAGCTGAGGACATGGGTTACTAGATGGCTGCTAGCACATCCGCAATACCCAGTCCCAATAGCTCTGTGTGCTTTTATTGTGTAAAAAAAATATTTCATACATATGCAAATTAACCTGAGATGAGTCCTGTCCCTGACTCATCTCACATACAGGACTCATCTCAGGTTCATTTGCATATTTACACAATAAAAGCACACAGAGCTATGGGGACTGGATATTGCGGATGTGCTACCGGCCATCTAGCAACCCATGTCCTCAGCTCTATACACAAAATCCCGGTGAGGAAACGCATATCACTGGAAGCCATGTGCGTTCCATAGTGGAACGCATTGGATGACTGCGCATAACAGGAAACTGTGGAGGCACAAGTATGATGGATGAGGATAGGAGGAATGGAATGTGCTTCAAGCTGAGGCACAAATCAAAGGTATTGAAGAATATATGGAGTCAGGAGGTAGCTGTTTAAGGGTGTGCCTTAAACCTTTTCATCTATTTAGCAACCCCTTTTCTGGGGTCCCCTAAAAAACAGAGTTATCTAATACTGGGGAAACACATCAGGACAAGAAGCTTGATATTTATTGCAGGGATCAGCAGGGCTTGGCCACCGAGAAGTGGGATTGCCCATGTCGGGGTGCGAGCTCTGCTTTTAGGCAGGTGTACTCCAGGGGCATTAAAGGAGCTGGGAAGGATATTCCCAAATCTGTTATGATCCCACTTCTCAAGTCAAATCGGGAGTTGTTGACCGGATATACAGACAGCTGAATCATTAGTAACGACAGGCAGGATACTTCAGCAGCATCTGATCCCGATCGTAAGAGTCCGGTGTATTTATACTTCACATATTGTGGATATTCTGAGTGGGTTTTATTGGTATCTACTGATTTTATTATGTTTTGTTGTTGTGTCTAATGGGACTAAGCTGCGCCTAACCATGTGACCGATGAACGTGACATCACCTGGCCGAAGGCTACTTTCACACTACTGTTAATGTTTTCTGGTATTGAGATCCGTCATGGGGTAAAAAATGCTTCCGTTTTGTCCCTATTCATTGTCAATGGGGACAAAACGTAACTGAACACAACGTAGTGCACCAAAATGCATTCCGTTCTGTTCTCATACCGGAGAGCGAAACGCAGCATGCTGCGGTTTGCTTTTCATCCCGGGAAGTGGAGCAAGACACAATAGAAAACGGATCCGTCCCCCATTGACTTTCAGTGGAGTTCATGACGGATCCGTCTTGGCCATGTTACAGATAATACAACAGGATCTGTTCATAACGGATGCAGACGGTTGTATTGTCAGTAATGGAGCGTTTTTGCTGAACCCTGCCGGTGTGAAAGTAGCCTAAGCTGTGAGAAGGCCGCTGCGTTACTGTGAGTCTCATTGCCTTCGTAAACAGCTAGTCAACGGGGTCCTGGGTGTCAGACCCCAGCTCTATATTAGAGGTTCTGCACGATTAGTAAACCTTCTCAGATTTGTTGCATGTTTGATTGTAACATATGACTGGATGATACTGGAAAACAACTTTTATGTATTTCAGGAAGGAGAATGTGAAGGCAAAGATGACTATGCCTCTTTCACATTTACTTGGTCTTGTTCAGTCTTTTTCCATGTTCCAAAAATATCGGGAACATGAACCTGAGAAAGCGAAAGAGTACATAAAGACGACAGAGCAAAGGTAAGAAGTATGATGGATTATTTCTTTTGATATGTATTCATCTATGTTTTTATTTTATTTTTTTTAAACTGGTCGTATAAAATATGTACGGTCATAACTGAGGGTTAAGTGTCCAAGTATTGATGCCATGATTTATACACTGAGTGATGATGGCTTTATTTTTATTTTTTTCTTTATATAATTTCCCTCAAATTTACATTTTCTGTAATTTTGAGGGAAATTACATAAAAACAGCTATCCCTATAGAACTAGGGAATATGGAAATCTAAATTTGTAATTTAGAGCGGATTATGCTAATTACATCATAAAATATTATTTTCCATGATTATAGTATAATCCAGTACAGCAGATAATATTTCATAATGTTTCATCACATACAAATTCTTATCATGAGAAGATCAGCAAAGGCACAGGAGACCAGACAACTATAATGAAACCTGCCTAATGCCGGACCTGTAAAGGAAAGATTACTTGCCTACTTTTGGACGATGACTCCCTACTCTGTCTTCTCCCGGCCTACGGTGCTAGACTAGGCTCCTTCACTGAAAACATGGGGCCATTCACTGGCCACATCGGTGACCAGATCCCCTTGCCATCTTCATTCAGTTTGCCATCATCTTTCAGTCACTTTATCATTCTGCTTTTGTTGCCTGATATGTGCTTCAAATATCTTTCCTTGTGACTGTTTGGTTGTAATTCTGCTCTTTCTACTCAAGTCCTGGGGTTATCTGAGAACCAAGATAGTTAATAGATACAGTAATTAGGACTTGGGAAAAGCGAGTGCTATAGTTGAAGTTCTGCTGTCCTAGAGAAGCTAAGGTTTTGGGTAGCTGCAGTATCAAAATTGGAATTATCCGGGCCCCTCAAACTCGAATGTGAAGACCCCATTACTTCCATCAACTTCCATTTTGTGTAGCATGCCCAAGTAGGGAAATGATATAACTAGCCTGCAGCCTCGCAAACTCAGCGGGGGGAATTTATCATTCCCACCTTGCCACTTTTTTCATCATAAATATGGCAGGTTAGTTTTATTGCATGGGGAAGGCTGTTTAAACAAAACCCATAAAACTGTGGCAGAATTGCACTTCTTCCAATTCCACCCCATTTGGAAATGTTTCCAGCTTCTCACTACATTGTATGCAATAATAAATGGTGTCATTAAAAGTACAACTTGTCCTGCAAAACACAAGCCTTCATACGGCTAGCTGAACAGAAAAATAAAGAAGTTATGGCTCTGGGAAGGCGGGGAATAAAAAGTTAAAATGCAGAAATAGAAAATGGCTGGGTCCTGAAGGGGTTAAATACTGTATTTCCGTGACCAAGACTTTTAAAGGTCTTTCTTTCGCTCTTTCATACTTTTCTTTCGTACTTTCTTTTGCAATTTTTTTTTCCTTCCTGTAGAGAATGCTATAGAAAAATGGCAAGAAAATGCTTTGATTAAAAAATAAATAAAAATAAATGCCAGAGGAGCAGAAAACACGAAGAAACTGTCTAAAAATGGCACAGCAAGAGTGTTTATGGGGTGTTTTATTATTTCCTGTTGGCCAGCATGTAACATCTGGTCTTCGGGTTTTGGATCTACAAAAAGAAGAATGTAAAAAAATAAAGTACAACGTATCTTCAAAAAGGCTTAATGGAATTTACCACGCCTTTGCGTCAGAATTCTGGCTTCAAAAATACACAAAATAAGGGCTATGCAACTTTTAAGGTTCACGTGCTCAAACATTTTGTGACTTTTTACATTCTTGCACCATTCACTCCAGTTTTGAAAAGTAAATTGGATCTGGTTAGCCACATAAAAGGGCATCTGTCAGCAGTTTTGTACCTTATGATACCGGCTGACCTGTTACATGTGTGCTTGGCAGCTGAAGACATTTGTGTTGGTCCCATGTTCCTATGTGCCCACATGGCTGAGATATTTTTTTTAAATTATATGTAAATGAGCCTCTAGGTGCAACGGGCGCATGGTCATTACATCTAGAGGCTCTGCTTTCTCTGCAAATGCCGCACCCTCTGCATTTTGATGCATATGAACATGGGACCAACGCAGATGGCTTCAGCTGCCAAGCGCACATGTAACAGGTCAGCCTAGTACAGATCTGCTGAAAGATGCCCTTTTTAATGAGTTTTTACTCTGGGTTTATCACTGAGACTTTTTAAAAAGTCTCAAAAAAGCCACAGAATTCCTCCCACAGAGTGAAACCACCCAAATTGAGTCAACTTTTTATGTTAAAAGGGTTATCCCATGATTTAATGTAAAAAGTGAAAATCAGACATCATATAGTACAGGACAATCTCTTTCTAGCCAAACTAGAACCAGCCCTGCACCTCACATGGATCCAGAGATCTCTAAATTAATATCAAGCTGACAGCTCAAGGGGAGTGTCTCTTCGGCCGCAGCTAAGGGGGCGTGTCCATTCTGCTGGAGCTCTCTCCCTATCACAGCTCAGGAGGCGTGTCCATGCTCTCCCTATCACAGCTCAGGAGGTGTGTCCATGCTCTCCCTGTCACAGCTCAGGAGGCAGTTGAAGGATGAAATTGAGCATGTGCGGACATCTCAGTGAGCAGGACAAAGAAATGAGAGGGAAAAAAAACAGCAGGTGGCGCTATACAGATACATTCTATTGAACAGCTCAGTGGCTATACAAAACTTTTAATTATGTGCAATTACAAAAGTATTAAGATCCAGGTGCTGGTTTGAAAACTGTATATGATATTTTCCGTGGGGCAACCCCTTTAAGTAAATCTCTGGTACAGTCACTAGAACTGAAGCAATGACATACTGTACAATTTGCCCATCCCATTCCCAGTCTTGTCTTATACGAATTAAAGGATTTCCACTTTTTATGGAAAGTCATGGATGTAAAATATCATTATGTTTAGAATATATTTTCTTAAAGGGAACCTGTCATCACCTTTATGCTGCCCATACTAACTGCAGAATAAAGTAGAGACAAGTAAGTTGATTTCAGCGGTCGGTCATTTATAAGTTAAAAGTAAGTGGTTGCCGAGAACCAACATCACAAACATTACAGACTGGGCCTGGAAAAGAGTCACGACCACCTGAGAAGAGTCCTGGTTATTCATGAATTCCTGCTCTCCCTGCTGATGACTGACTGTCTTCTACCCAGTTTTCTCCCTTCCTCTCTAGGAGAGAACTGCCAATCAGCAGGTGGGCGGAAGAGCAGGAGATTATGACTAACCAGGACTCTTCTCAGGTAGATTTGACTCTTTTCAAGGCCTGGGCTGCAATGATTATGATGCTGGTTCTCGGCAACCACTTACTTTTAGCTGATGTGTGACACACCGCTGAAATCGGCATTTCTGTCACTACTTTATACTGCCCTCAGTACGGTCGGCATAAAGTTGACGACAGGTTCCCTTTAAACCTTGTGCCTTTCTTTCTTTTTAAGGTTCCTTGAGATTATGGGAGTGTCCTCCAGTGAAACGGAAGTCGATGTCTGGTTCACCTTTGTTATGGTGCTGGCTTCTAAGCCAAAGTAACTACAATATCAACAAAAAAAAATGCTCTATCCCATTTTACATTGCTGACAGATTAATCTAATAGTATTCAGTGAAATAAACCATATAATTTTAGTTTGTGAAATGACTGGTCGCTGTGTTTTTCTTATTCTTGTACTGTACTATTCACCATAAAATACACATAGACTATTTGTAGTGCTACAAGATTGAAGGGGGGTTTAAAGGGGTTGTCCCGGATAGTTATATTGATAGTCTATCCATAGGATAGGCCACCACTATCAAATCTGGGGTCCAACACCCCAGTTTGCTGACAATCGACTATTCCACAGTAGCTCCTGTGCCGGAACTACAGCCTTGTCCACTGTGTAATGGATGGAGCGGAGTACTGCAGCGCTTCTCCCATTAAAGTGAACGGGAACGGCACTACATGCAGTAACCAGCTCCGACTTCTACATGAAGGACAGAGCTGTGCAGGAGCTATCCAGAAGATAGATGATCAGTTAAGTCTTGAAAAAAAAACCTTTAACAGACTTGTAATCTGTCTCTCTTTCTTTTGTATGACAAGGGGCCTTAGGACCTTTACACCTAGTCAATATGCTATAAAGTCCATAAGACAAAATGTGTGCGTCACCTCTACAGACTGTCGTTCTCGCACTTCCCGTACAGGTAGGTCTATGGCAAAGCAGCAACGAGCAGGAAGATAGAAGGGAAACGGCAAGTGAATACTGCGCGTGCCTTCCCTTCATACAGCTGATCGTCGGGGGTGCCGGGTGTCGAACCCCTGCCGATCTGATATTGGTGGTCTCTACTGAGGACATGTCATCAATATTAATTGTCCGGAGAACCCCTTTAATCTTCAATAATGCTGCTTTCAGTACACAGTGTGTACCGTGCCTGCCTAGAGATTGTAACAGAGCAATAATGTTAAACCTTTCTCCTCAGCCAGGTGTCACATAACATTGCATAAATCTCTGTTTGCATTATATATCAATATGTAAAGCTACAGTACTCAGCTATCGGCCTAATTGCATAAGCCAAATCGCTCTCACAGACAGAACTCTTCCACAGTATTAATCCTGGTACTGATGGTGTACTGGCGGACATCATCATAGTTACATTGTGCATTTTTGCATTCTGAAAAAGTGCTAAAAATTTGATTACAAGAGTTCCATTTGCCAGAAACTGTTGCACTTGATCTGACATATTTTCCTGAATCATAGTTACTTCTTATAATAGTGGACCCTGTCCAATTGCACATTTGAAAACATGTTGAAAATTTCACGTCACAATGGCAGATAGATGTTGTAGAGGTGGACTCTGTTCAACTTTGTATTTTTTTTATTTATTTTTTGCGTTGAAAATGACACCAAACTTCTTTTTAGCACAACTGGTAAAAAATATTATTTTTGAGGATGACATTGGGGACTGAATGGTCCACACATCATCTCAGTCACATCAGGGTAATGTTAATGTCACCTCTGAGTCTGACACCATGACTTTGATCCAAGGCTCGATGCAATTGTAACAGAAAACTGCAGCACTCTCCAGCCTTGATCCTTAATGCTTTATTTCACCAAAACAAATGCGACGTTTCGATCAGTGTGATCTTTCTCAAGCAATCTTGAGAAAGATCACACTGATCGAAACGTCGCATTTGTTTTGGTGAAATAAAGCATTAAGGATCAAGGCTGGAGAGTGCTGCAGTTTTCTTTTACAATTGCATCTGGATTTGGGGAAGCATAGGGCTGGCTTCTGACACAGTGAGCACCACCACAGTAAGGAACCATCAATATTTTCTGTAGTGCTGCTAAATTTTTTCTTTTTATTTGATCCAAGGCTCAGCAAGTACCTCCTGCTCCTGTTCCTTGTGGCCCCAGAGAAGCCTTTTAATTATCTCTGTCTTCACTGGCTCTTTCTAGTGGGGCACATTATTTTCCTCTATGAAAGACGCTAAAGCTAGATTTCAAGTTCAATGAGTTTTATGAGAACATTCAGCATTTAGCCTTCTTTGAAGAGGTGGTTCAGAGTGAGGAGGAGGACATGATGGTCGAAATACACAGCTGCATTGTTGGTGGTAGTAGTGGCACTTTGCAGTGATGGTAATAGAGGTACTGGTAGCAAATACAGTAGTGGGAATCATGAAGGGGGCAAGGACACCTCATAATCTGATAAAAGTGGTGGGGGTGACAATGATGACTACAATGGTGATTGTGTGTTGGACAAGACCGGGGAACTGGATCTGAATGATGAGGAGGTGGTGACAACAGAAGAGGAGAGTGTTGGTGGCAAAAAAGAGAAGAGCTGACATACGGCCAGAACCTAAAAAAAAAAAAAAAAACGGCAGGGCAGATCTGCTTCTACTGTGGTCAGCTTGGGGGCAAGTGATGCTGCTGCTGTTGATGTAGGCTCCAAAGCTGTCCTAGGGGAAGCTCGAGTGGTGATAGTGGTGGTGGCAAAAATATTGTGAGCAATGCCAATGGTGGACATCTTACATGGGATAATTTTTCTCCACAGTGCCAGCCAAGAAAACCATTGCACTGTGCAAGCAAATCAGCTGTAGCAGTTTAGGCACAAATGTCATGTACTAAGGTTTTCTTTCAGCACATGAGAAGACCTGTTCAAGTGGAAAAGTCAAACTGGCCACCAATGTGAGCAAGGCCATCCTTCTTCTCCCCGTTATCATTCTAGTAGCCAGGACAAATTATCAAGCCGTACAGTGTCGTCGTTGTTGTTGTTATTATCCACATCGCCAGCTACTGCCTCTACTCCGACTTCTACTCCTTGGCTCCATCATCTGTCATCCATAACAGATGGTGTGGGCAGGAAACAACAATAGGCATCCAGTAATCCTCTTGTGTGCAAACTGAACTCCCACCTGACCAACTTTAGAAATTGATTTATACTGTAAAAAACTCGGGTTCTGGAAAGTTTTTTTTTTTTTTTTTTTACAGTATAAATCAATTTCTGAAGTTGTAATGCGTAGTCTCGCGAGACTTTGTGAAGTAAAAACTTTGGCTCATCGGAGCCAATACATTATAATACTGTACGGAGCGCTCGCTCCGTACAGTATTGAAACAAAGTTTTATGAGAATCGACTTCGGATGTTTCATCTGAAGTCAATTCGCTCATCCCTAGTACCAATCTAACCATCACCTTATCCTGCAAAATATGAGCCCCTACCTAAGATTTTTGCCCCAAAAAAAAAACTATGGCTCAGACTATGGAGACACTAAAACATGTGTTTTTTTTTTTTTGTTTGTTTTTTGTTTAAAAAATGCTTTTATTGTGTTAAGTGTAATTTTTTTTTTTTTTATTTATTTTTTTCAAGTAGACATTATGTATAGCCGCATCCATAACAACCTGCTCTATAAAAATACCACATGACCTAACCCCTCAGGTGAACACCGTAAAAAATATAAAATAAAACCGGTGTAAAAAAAGCAATTTTTTCACAAAAAGTGTAATCGCAAGTGAGCAAAAAGTCATATGCACCCCAAAATAGTGCCAATCAAACCGTCATCTCATCCCTCAAAAATGAAACCCTACCTAAGACAATCTCCAAAAAAATAAAAAAAAATATGTCTCTCAGACTATGGAGACACAAATTTTTTATTTTTGTTTAAAAAAAAAGATATTGTGTAAAACATACCGTATTTTTCGCCCTATAAGACGCACCGGCCCATAGGACGCACCTAGGTTTTTGAGGAGGAAAATAAGAAAAAAAATATTTTGAACCAAAAGGTGTGCTTTTGAACTAATTGTGGTCTGTGGGTGACGCACTGTTATGGAGGATCTGTGGGTGACGCACTGTTATGGGGGATCTGTGGGTGACGCACTGTTATGGGGGATCTGTGGGTGACGCACTGTTATGGGGGATCTGTGGGTGACGCACTGTTATGGGGGATCTGTGGGTGACGCACTGTTATGGAGGATCTGTGGGTGACGCACTGTTATGGGGGATCTGTGGGTGACGCACTGTTATGGAGGATCTGTGGGTGACGCACTGTTATGGGGGATCTGTGGGTGACGCACTGTTATGGGGGATCTGTGGGTGACGCACTGTTATGGAGGATCTGTTGTTATAGGGGATCTGTGGATGACTCACTGTTATGGGGGATCTGTGGGTGACGCACTGTTATGGGGGATCTGTGGGTGACGCACTGTTTTGGGGGATCTGTGGGTGACGCACTGTTATGGGGGATCTGTGTATGACAGTTATGGGGGGGGGATCTGTGGATGACACATATATAGCATCTTATGCTATGTGTCATCCACAGATCCCCTCCATAAGTGTGGGGGTCGCATTTGCTTTTATAATGGGGGTGGGGGTCGCATCTGCATTTATAATGACAGCGGGGCCCGTGCAGTGACTATTCTACTACACGGGCCCCGCTTACTGTATAATCATATCCCTAATAGTTAATTGTTGTGTGCATGTAAAAGCATAATGAGCGGTAATGATGAGCGCTGTCTATTACTTACAATTAGAAGCGCTCGCCGTTCAGAGCAGAGAGGAGGGAGGAGGCAGGCCGGGAGGACGGGCGCTGGCAGTGTGAGTCATCCGTCATGCGCCCACGCCGCCTGCTTCATTCATAAAGTGGGCGGCGCAGGCTCGTGACGTATGACTCACACTGCCAGCGCCCGTCCTCCCGGCCTGCCTCCTCCCTCCTCCCTCCTCTCTGCTCTGAACGGCGAGCGCTTCTAATTGTAAGTAATAGCGCTCATCATTACCACTCATTATTCCTTTATATGCACACAATTAACTATTAGGGATATGATTATACAGTAAGCGGGGCCCGTGTAGTAGAATAGTCACTGCACGGGCCCCGCTGCCATTATAAATGCAGATGCCACCCCCAGCCCCTCCTCCCTCACAGCTGATACACCCGCCGCACGGCATCGCGCCGGGTGTATCATTGAAAACTAGGCAAAATCGGCTACATTCGCCGTATAAGACGCACTGCTATTTCCCCCCCACTTTTGGGGGGGAAAAAGTGCGTCTTATACGGCGAAAAATACGGTAAATAAAAAAAAAAAGTATACATATTGGGTATTGCCACGTCCATAACAACCTTTTGTTTGACTGTTAACCCTTGCTTTGTTACTGGAAAAAGTTACTGCCAAAAAGTGACATTTTGAAATTTCATCTACATTTTCCTTTAATTCTTGTGTAACACCTGAAGGGTTAAGAAAGCTTGTAAAATCAGTTTTGGATACCTTGAGGGTGTGGTTTCTAAAATGGGGCCATTAATGGTGGTTTCCACTATGTAAGCCTCACAAAGTGACTTCAGACCTGAACTGGTCCTTAAAAAGTGGGTTTTGGAAATTTTCTGAAGCATCTTAACATTTGCTTCTAAACTTCTAAGCCTTCTAACATCCCCAAAAAAGAAAATTTTATTTGCAAAATGATCCAAACATGAAGTAGATATATGGGAAATGTAAAGTAATAACTATTTTAGGAGGTATCACTATCTGTTTTAAAAGCAGAGAAATAGAAATTTAGAAAATTGCTAATGTCTTCAAACTTTTGGTAAATTTGGTAGCTTTTAATAAATAAAAATGAAATATTTTGACTCAAATTTACCACTGTCATGAAGTACAATATGTGACGAGAAAACAATCTCAGATTGGCTTGGATAAGTAAAAGTGTTTTAACGTTATCACCACATAAAGTGACACATGTCATATTTGCAAAAAATGGCCTGGTCCTTAAGGTGAAAAATGGCAGGGTCCTGAAGGGGTTAATATTATTTTAGTGTGGTAAAATACACAACACTAGAGATGGCCTTGCGGCTCGCAGCAAACTTTGCGCGTTTGTGATTTGCGGAAGATGCAAACATATTCGCCATATTCTTTTGCATTGTGCCGAACTTCGACCCATGACGCATCTATCAGGTGGGACAGGACAGCCAATTGAAACGTTTCAACACGTGGACACCCCCCCCAACCCTATAACAGAACCTGATCTGGCAGCCATATTACATTATGTGTTTTGCCAGTGTAGGGAGAGGTTGCATTTTGGAGCAGGGACAGGCTGTTAGTAACTTAGGGACACCAAACGCTAGCTAATAGGGCCAGAAAAGTCTTTTTAAAAGGGTTATATCTGTAAAGAATAATTCAAGGCAACTGGACGTACTGTAGATTTCTTGAAAACGTTTCACTCGTTCTTCCAACGAGCTTTCTCAATTCTGAGTGATTCTACAAAAATTCTGGGAATAAATATATAACTGAATCCACATCTGGTAATTATACCCAGCATTGGGTCAAAGGTGTTGATTCCATTATCCTAATTGGAGTCAGTAGGTGATAAAGACTTCCCAGAAAAAGGTGTCAAGACAGCATTGTATGTGGCAGACAATAGAAACCACCTGTGCTTCAACCTCAGATGCCGAAAACAGGGGCTGGTACCGTGCAGCATCAGTTTGGACAGAAGCAACTACTAAATGAACGGGTACGACAGACCTATTTCACAGTTGAAGCTTTGAAACAAACTATTAGTCACCTGGAAGAGGACCTGATTTTGCGCTGAAATGTGGAGGAAAGTAGCAGATTTCACAGTACATGCACAGCTAGCTCAGCACACTAAGAGCAAGGAGAGGCAGAAGAACAAGTTCTGCAATATCCCGAACTGCAAACAGCCATACCAGTGAGGAACTGACATGGAGGCGAAAGGAGGAAACAAGGACAGTGCAAAACAAAGAGAAATGGGTGCAGAATCTTTCAGACGGGTTCTCACCCAGCCTGAGATGGATGTCCTTGTGAAAGGGTTGAATTTCGCAATCACACCAAGAACCATACCAATAGTTGATATTATTTCAGCCACTGAAGCCTCAATCCACAGCAACAAAGTACCCCAGGGTGAGGCTGAACAACTTCGCCTTAAAGTGTCTGCAGCTCTGGCCAGTGCCAAACCACCTCCTTCAAACTTGACTGGAGAAGAAAGGAAGGCGGTTACATCCCTGAAGAAAGACACAAACATCACCATCCTGCCTGCAGATAAAGGAAGATGCACAGTTGTACTTAATACGTCTGACTACGATGCCAAGGTGACCACACTCCTGGATGATAACAACACTTCTTTTCACTATTTGGAGTGCTGCCTTCTTTTTTTGCTTTTTTGTCTACACTTGGGACCTTGGTCTCTGGTCCCCCAGGAGGATTTTTGCACCCCCTTACAGTTTTGTGTGCTGCTTCTTTTCTTTTTTCTTCTCTCTCTCTCTCTCTCTCTCTCTCTCTCTCTCTCTCTCTCTCTCTCTCTCTCTATCTATCTATCTATCTATCTATCTATCTATCTATCTATATATATATATATATATATATATATATATATAATATAGTTGCAAGAAAAGGTATGTGAACCCTTTGGAATGATATGGATTTCTGCACAAATTGGTCATAAAATGTGATCTGATCTTCATCTAAGTCACAGCAATAGACAATCACAGTCTGCTTAAACTAATAACACACACAGAATTAAATGTTACCATGTTTTTATTGAACACACCATGTAAGCATTCACAGTGCAGGTGGAAAAAGTATGTGAACCCTTGGATTTAATAACTGGTTGAACCTCCTTTGGCAGCAATAACTTCAACCAAACGTTTCCTGTAGTTGCAGATCAGACGTGCACAACGGTCAGGAGTAATTCTTGACCATTCCTCTTTACAGAACTGTTTCAGTTCAGCAATATTCTTCGGATGTCTGGTGTGAATCACTTTCTTGAGGTCATCCACAGCATCTCCATCGGGTTGAGGTCAAGACTCTGACTGGGCCACTCCAGAAGGCATATTTTCTTCTGTTTAAGTCATTCTGTTGTTGATTTACTCCTATGCTTTGGGTCGTTTTCCTGTTGCAACACCCATCTTCTGTTGAGCTTCAGCTGGTGGACAGATGGCCTTAAGTTCTCCTGCAAAATGTCTTGATAAACTTGGGAATTCATTTTTTGTTCAATGATAGCAATCCGTCCAGGCCCTGATGCAGCAAAGCAGCCCCAAACCATGATGCCCCCACCACCATACTTCACAGTTGGGATGAGGTTTTGATGTTGGTGTGCTGTGCCTCTTTTTCTCCACACATAGTGTTGTGTGTTTCTTCCAAACAACTCAACTTTGGCTTCATCTGTCCACAGATTATTTTGCCAGTACTGCTGTGGAACATCCAGGTGCTCTTGTGCAAACTGTAAACGTGTAGCAATGTTTTTTTTGGACAGCAGTGGCTTCCTCTGTGGTATCCTCCCATGAAATCCATTCTTGATTAGTGTTTTACGTATCGTAGATTCGCTAACAGGGATGTTAGCATATGCCAGAGACTTTTGTAAGTCTTTAGCTGACACTCTAGTATTCTTCTTCACCTCATTGAGCAGTCTGCACTGTGCTCTTGCGGTCATCTTTACAGGACGGCCACTCCTAGGGAGAGTAGCAGCAGTGCTAAACTTTCTCCATTTATAGACAATTTGTCTTACTGTGGACTTATGAACAGAGAGGCTTTTGGAGATACTTTTATAACCCTTTCCAGTTTTATGCAAGTCAACAATTCTTAATCATGAGTTTTCTGAGAGCTCTTTTGTGCAAGGCATCATTCACATCAGGCAATGCTTCTTGTGAAAAGCAAACCCAGAACTGGTGTGTGTTTTTTATAAGGCAGCTGTAACCAACACCTCCAATCTCATCTCACTGATTGGACTCCAGTTGGCTGACACCTCACTCCAATTAGCTCTTGGAGATGTCATTAGTCTAGGGTTTCACATACTTTTTCCACCTGCATTGTGAAGGTTTACAAATAAACATGGTAACATTTAATTCTTTGTGTGTTATTAGTTTATGCAGACTGTGATTGTCTATTGTTGTGACTTAGATGAAGATCAGATCACATTGTATGACCAATTTGTGCAGAAATCCATATAATTTAAAGGGTTCACATACTTTTTCTTGCAACTGTGTATATATGTATGTATATGTATATATATATATATATATATATATATAAGACTCACACCTGAGAGTTGCCATCCTGTCTTCTGCTTATATTGCAGTTTGCACTTGCACTTTATACTTGATGATATTATTTGCACTCTCATGGATAGTGGATACCTTTTTAATATATATCTTATATGGCAGCTTTCCCGCTCATAGGCTTTTATGTTTAGGTCACTTGCCTCATTATATTGTTGTACTCTACAAATTCTCCCAGTATTGTACTGCACTTTTTGCATTTGTCTGTCATCTCTTTTGTATGTTTTAAATCATGTATCCAATAAAATAATATTTTTATAGCTTAGTAGCTCTGTGTCCGTTTATAGGTTTCCTTGTGGATGATATACCAGCTTCAGCTAACAACCAATTGAGGCCTTCAATATATCAGCTTTCACAAAATAGTGGTAGAGGTTTTCTATATACCTGTGTCCACACAATACAGATTGCAGGTTTTGATATACCTGCTTCAACTAACAAGTGATTGAGGCCTGCCATATATCAGCTTCCACAAATACTGCTCTTCTCTAGGGACTTTGGCACAGGGTCATTTTGAAAATGATAGGCAGAGGAAGAGGCAGGCCGTTCCGCAAGGGGGGGTAGGGTCGGGCAGGTGCACCAGGCCGGAGTTTAAGTGGGAAGTTGGAGAAGGTGCGTGCGATTATGTCAAAGGACGCACCACAGTTGGTTGAGTGGCTCATTCAGCCTTCCGCTTCTGCACCCTCCTTACTCTCTGCTGTGTACACCCCCAAAGACACCACCATAACCCCTCCAGTCAAAGGAATTATTTTCCCATCTATTCCCAGACATTAGCGATGCGCAGCCATTCTTGGCATCGGATGAGGAAGAGGAGGTAACAGCGGCCAGCACCCAGCGGTCTGATGACCGTGCCCAGATAAGCCCAAGGAGGGTGGTCCCCGCTGTTGCTTCCTACTCCGAGATCTCTAATGTCAACAGTGGTGAAGTTGACGATGATGACTTGTCGATGGACGTCACGTGGGTGTGTAGTGTCCCACTAGGTAAATGTGGCCACTACACAAGGATTAATATGACTATTGTATTGATATGATGGTTTATGTTCATTTCCCTGTGTTATCTGGGTAGCAGGCTTATTGGGGTGTAGTTCAGCCTCCTAGACACTAGAGGGAACTAGGGAACCCTTAGTATATATAGCTAGGCCCAGACAGGTAAGGGTAGTGTAGTCCAGGAGGCTAGTAAGTGCAGTCTAGCCTGCCTAAAGTTCTTGAGCCACAGTTAGCTCAGAAGATTCACCCCAAGAGAAGAGTTTACCTCCTGGGAGAAACCTGCAGTTCCCACAGAGCAAAGAGCAGAGCAGAAGAGTATTCCGGCTAGACAAGTAAGCTGAAGGGCAGAAGGATTATTAACTCAAAGCAAGGGATATATACCTGAGGAGAATTGTTACCAAGGATAAAAGCCAGCATTAGGGCATATGGGCCTTGGGATACAGACAGCCAGGATATCTGAGGAATAGTGCAGCCTGGTCTGTGAGTGTTGTTTTTACCCTCTGAGTATCTTGCAAAGAACATTACCTGCCATTGATGTAAAAGCCTGCTATTGATTGCTGCTGCAAAGTGGAACTGAACTCAATCTGTATAAAGTTGAACTTTTTCCAGTAAAGAAAGTTTGGTTCACCACAACACCGTGTTCCTCACTTATTACTATAAATCGGTGTGCCACCGTTACAGGCACTGGCATCACAAACCTTAATGGGACCTTGCCCCAGGCACATTAAACACCTGCAACATCCAGGGCACCTCATCCACCATCAGGCCTGGTCCCTAAATACAGAGAGTGCCCCAGAGGACCCCTATGTCAGCCTCTCCATCACTGCTGTACGCCTGCCCAGGGTCTCCCTAGAAACGGAGTAACCCTCATTTACCCATTAACCGTGACCTCACATCGCAATACCCTGCATGGCAGCGTACTGCATATTTTGGCATCACAAACAGGATTTACGGATTATTCCTGCGCCATTGTGGAATTAAACTGTGTGCCGTTATTTGCCCATAAAGTGACCAAGCCCTACTTGTTTATTGGAAAAATTGCTGGGCCAAAGAACTGTAATAATTGTGGTGTGAAAATTTTATTGCATGGACTGTTTGCCGTTTATTTAAGTCGCCGCTTGCTGTCAGTGAATAGACAGCGATGTGCACAAAGATGGCCGCTTAACCTGACTAGATTATTTGTGCGCCTCGTTGTGTCCGTTTGGCGCGAAAAAGACAAAGAGAAGGTACCGCCCAGCCTGCAAGAAGGAAAAACGTCGCCCTGTCTCTGAAGAAGAGACCGTCTACCTTGAATCCCGGAGCTCCAAGAGGCCGCGCCTACCTTCTGACGCCGTGCGTGGAACTTCCGTCTGACGTAACCACGCATCTCGCGAGATTTGGAGCGAGCACCACCGGAGTAAGTACAAACTTTCGTATTCAACGGCCCCTTCATATATCTGTACCGGGGAGGTCCCGATCCTTGCCAGGAGACTGGGGAAGGTTCCCTACTAGGAATAAAAGACTTGACCTGGGGGAAAAATACGTCCACCTTAGCTCCGGTCTGCACCAGAGTTTCTTAAAGGGCCATACTCAATCCATAGCCCCCTTAGTAACGCTATGTCCGCACCTCAATAAGCGGAGCAGGCGGCCCATGATGTGCCTTCTGAAGCGCACGCAGCTGATAATAGGATGCCTGCCACTGCGGCAGCATCAAGCCTAATGCTACTGACCATGCCACATTATTTTGGGGCCCTCTGGTTCCCACGATATTCCGGAGAAGCCCATAAATTTAAGGATTTTAGAGACCAGATCCTGGCCCTATTCCGGCTATACCCTATCTCTGCTGAACAACAACTGGAGATCCTCCTAGCCCAGTTAGAAGGCGCCGCCTGCAGGGAAGTCATGTCCTGGCCCCATTTTGAAAAGGGTAGCCTGAAACAGATATTTTATTGCCTCGTCACCACGTTTGAGGCCAGAACGGTGTCCGAAGTTAAGATGAGATTTTTCAGCAGGAAGCAACAGCCGGGCGAGTCACTCCGTGATTTTGCTCTGTCCCTGCAAGAGACCCTGAGGGCCGTGGTCCAGGTGGACCCCAAGGAGGCTGAGGATCAGGTCCGGACTCTGAGAGAGCAATTCATTGCGGGTATAAACACTGAACACTTAAAGGGCCAGCTGAGGATGCTGTCGGCCCAACACCCCATTTGTGCGTTTTTGGACTTTAAAAAGCTGGCCATCAGTATCCTAGGCCAAAACCCGCCCACGGGGCCAGCGGCCTCCCTTGAACCTCAGACCTGGCAGTCAAAAACTGTCAATGTGAGGCCGTCTGGAGTCAGTCAAGCCACACAGGCTCCAGTAACAGGTGTGGTGGCGGCACTAATGGAGCAGGTAAACCATCTCACTAACAGCCAGGAGAAGGTGTGCAGGAAAATAGAGGAATGGGAGAGACCATTGCTACTGGAAGATGAAAGCCCCCTTCCTCCAAGGCTCCCGCCTGCATATAGAGATGTTCCCTAAGGAACCTGATGGACGACCGAGTTACCGGTAAAGAAATCGCAAGCAGCCTGTCTGTCATTATTGTAAAAAATATGGCCATACTGAATCAACGTGTTGACAGTTAAACGGGCCACCCCCGAGGCTGAGGACCACCCCTCGGGAGGTAGAACAATAGGTCCAAAGGATTCAAGCTGGATGCCCAGATACGTAGGATCCCGTCCAAAAATTAACATATGTATCAATGGGATACCTTTCAAAGCCCTACTGGATACTGGGTCTCAGGTCACCACCATTCAACGACCTGCCTTTGACAAGTTCTTGGATTCAAGTCTCCTCACCCAGCCACCAGAGTCCTGGCTAGATATCATCGCCAGCAACGGCAAGCCAGTGAAAGTCCATGGGTATTGGGAACCTACCCTTCAGGTGGGAGAAGCCACCTTACAACAGCAAGGTGTGATTGTGGTACAAGCCGGAGGTAAAGGAGGACACCCTGTGATCCTAGGGACTAATTGTAAAAATTGTTACTCCGAAGTGCTTGAAGCTTTAAACCAAACTATACCTTCGGCCTCACCTGCTTCCAAAAGGGTCATTCAAAAGACTATCAGTGTGCTGTGTGCTCAGCAAAGGTTCGCAAATGGAAAAGGAGAAATCTGTACTGTCCGGATCCGAGATAACCGGCCAGTAATTCTGCCTCCAAATTCCCAGATCATCCTGTGGTGCCGTGCTGTTAGGGGTCCAGGGCCAGGACTATCAAGCCCTAGTGGAACCTATTCAAATTTAGAATCATCCCTTTGTGCGAACAGCCAAGAGTCTGGTGACCGTATCTCAAGGTAAAGTGCCTGTCCGTTTGATTAATTTTGGTGATCACCCCGTTACTCTTTTCAAGCACTGCCCCGTTGCTCAGCTTTTCCAGGTGTCCTTCCAGGATGTTATCTGTCTGCCTGCCACGGAGACGTTCCAGACCGCACAGAGCAGCAGCGCCCCTGCCAGCGCCTCTTCAGTATCCTGGTGGGAAGAACTTCATGTGGGAAACGAATCCACCCCGAAGGAGCAAATAGAGGGAGTCCTGAGTCTGGTGAAAGAGCACCACAAGGCCTTTAGCAAACACTCCACAGACTACGGAGAGGTCAGTGTAATCGAACACACCATACCCACTGGCTCTCATCCTCCTATCAAGGAGAGATACAGACCCATACCACCTACTACCTATCAGTCTGTGAAAGAGATGATACAAGAGATGAAGGACTCTAATATAATCCGGGACAGTCATAGTCCCTGGGCTGCGCCCCTCGTTCTTGTCCGAAAAAAAGATGGCAGCATAAGGTTCTGCGTGGATTATAGAAAAATCAATCCACCCACAAAGATGCTTTTCCGTTACCACGCATTGAGGAGTCCTTGACTGCCCTGGGGTCATCAGCCTACTTCTCCACTCTGGACTTAACTAGCGGGTACTGGCAGGTACCTATGACCCCAGAAGATCGGGAGAAGACCGCTTTTACTATGCCTATGGGCCTGTTTGAATTCAATGATATGCCTTTCGGACTGTGTAACGCTCCAGGGACGTTCCAGCGGTTGATGGAGCGTTGTTTAGGCCATAGAAACTTTGAGACTGTACTACTATACCTGGATGACGTCATTATATACTCCAAGACGTATGAGGACCATTTAAAACACCTGGCTGAAGTGTTTCAAGTTCTTGTTAAATATGGCCTTAAAATTAAACCGTCCAAGTGCCATCAGCTGAAACCAGCAGTAAAGTATCTGGGGCACGTTGTTAGTGCCGAACGAGTCCAGCCTGATCCTGATAAACTTGCTGCTGTCCGTAATTGGCCTACTCCCACCACCGTGAAAGAGGTGAGAAGTTTCCTCCGCTTTGCAGGATATTATAGGCGCTTCCTCCCGCATTTCGCACAGATTGCAGATCCGATCCAGGAACTCCTAAGGGGGCATCCCAAGAAGAGTCCAAAGACTCCTATCCCTGTTGAATGGATTGAAGAACGGGAAATTGCCTTCCAGCTCCTAAAGAAGAAGCTGACTGAAACCCCTGTCCTGGGTTACCCGGATTATCAGAAGCCATTTCACCTCTACACGGATGCCAGTAAAAGAGGCCTGGGAGCCGTGTTGGCTCAAGTGCAAGACAACAAAGAGAGGGTGATTTTGCCTACGCCAGCAGATTCCTGAGGGGAGCTGAGAAAAACTATCAGAATTATAGTTCTTTAAAGCTGGAGTTCCATGCTTTAGTATGGGCTGTAACTGAAAAGTTCAAAGATTATCTTGCTGCCACCCCGTTTGTCGCCTTCACGGACAACAACCCTCTGGCGCATCTGAATACAGCCAAGTTAGGGGCGCTGGAGCAAAGATGGGCCTCCCGCCTTGCCAACTATGACTTCACTGTGAAATACCGGGCAGGCCGCTCCAATGATAATGCTGATGCCCTGTCCTGGCTCCCCACTACAGAAGCACCAGATGAACCAAAGGATGCCTGGGAAGAAGTGGAGATGCCGGCGTTCTACAACAAATTTGGTCAGCAAGATAATATTCGCACTGAAAATCACTCAGCTGCTGATCCCTCTTCATCAAATATTCCTGAGTCCAGGGGCAAACAAGAAAGGTGGATCAAGCTCCAGTCAGAAAGTAGAGTCCTCTGTGAACTGCTCGACTTCCTTACCAGTGGGAGAACTCCTGAGAGAGTCCGCAGGAAGAGTGCAGACCCAGAACTAATGAGACTGTGGAGACATCGCCACCAACTCTTCCTCCAAAAGGGCCTGTTGCTAAGGAGGAGCCTGGATCCAGTGTCCTGCGATAGGGTGTACCAGATCCTCATACCACGTTGAGATGCCAGTCTGGTGTTAGAGATGTATCATGACCAATCCGGACACTTCGGCATGCAGAAAACCGAGGCCACCATTCGCAGGAGATTCTATTGGATCGGGATGAGAGAAGACATTGAGAAATGGTGCCGGGAATGTACTACCTGTGCTGTTGGGAGAAGTGAACGCCACAACCAGAGAGCACCTCTCCATCCTATCGTGAGTAAAACTCCTTTAGAACTTGTTGCCATTGATCATGTGAAGTTGGAGCCAAGTCGCTCAGGGTATACTTGTGCCATTAACATTATTGATCACTTCACTAAGTTTGTCGTAGCAGTGCCTGTGAAGAACCTGACAGCCAAGACTGCGGCGGAGGCGTTCTGGAAGCATTTACTCCTGCCCTACGGCTGCCCAGAGAGGATCCTCACCGACCAAGGGTCAGCGTTTGAATCACAGTTGTTCCAAGAGATGTGCCTGCTGCATAATTGCCAGAAAGTCCGGACCACCGCCTATCATCTGCAAGGTAACAGACTGATGAATCAAACTCTCATTGAAATGCTGAGACAAGGGGTAATTGGCCTACGCTGCTGCCACAACTCATGCATACCTATAACAAAACTATTCACTGCTCCACCGGTTACACACCCTTCTATCTGATGTTCGGCCGTCAAGGAAGGTTACCTGCTGACCACTCTCTGGATGTACAGGTGCCTGATGTCATCAATCCACTACCAAAGACTGATTGGGTGGTGGAGCATCAAAGACATCTCCTCAATGCTAAGGAGATTGTTCAGGAGCGCATGGAAAATGCACGAGAATGACAGCAGAGAGACTATGACCTGGCTGCTCATGCGGAGCCTCTAGCTTTAGAAGACATGGTGTGGTTGAAGAATAACCACCGCACCAGTAAATTAGACAGTAAGTGGGAAAGGACTCCCTACGTCATTTCTTCTATGCCTAATGCTGAGGCCCACATGTATCAAATTTCCAGAGAAGGTAAAGGCTCCCAAATTGTACATAGGAATCGATTAAAACTCTGCATAGAAGGAGAAATTGTAGCCGAGGACATTGAGCCGGAGTCTCCTGCACCCAAGTTGCCAGCCCAACCTGCTGATCCTATGCAGGCTGTTGAGAACATGATACATGACAAAGAGCCACTTCATTGGTTTCTCACACCCTGGTTGAACTTGGTAATACCAGCTCCGGTTCCTGCTAGTCCTCAACCCCAGGATAACCTGTCCCAGAGTGTACCTGAAAGAGCTCCAGAGCCTGTCTACTCTGACCCTCCGGAACAAAGGCAGGAAGAACCTCTGCCAGTAAGGAGATCCACACGGTCTACTAAGGGGCACCCACCTGTGAGATTTGGAGACTACATTATGGGGCCAGGTAGCCCCTCCCTGGAAAAACCCCTGTTTAACTATTTACAAGACCCGGGTACGGACTCATTTTTGTTCTTTGAGCCTCCAAGAACTTATGTTACATTTGCATTTTCTATTATTATCATTATGGACTATCCTGGTTATCCTTGATACGCTGCACCAGGTCAGCGCCCCCTGTTCCCTTATACTATCCTGAGAGAAGAGAATGACGCCCATTTTCACCAGGACTTGTTCCTGAGCCAGCGGAGCTGCCTGATATATATGTATGTGTATTTGCAAATGTAGATGTGTGTTCCTGCTTTGCATTATTTTTTCTTTCAGGTGCAGTTTCCAGCTGGGCAGGGCCCCTTATGTTGCGCCGAGGACGGGCAACGTCAAAGCAACAGTGTATGTAGTGTCCCACTAGGTAAATGTGGCCACTACACAAAGGTTAATATGACTATTGTATTGATATGATGTTTTATGTTCATTTCCCTGTGTTATCTGGGTAGCAGGCCTATTAGGGTGTAGTTCAGCCTCCTAGACACTAGAGGGAACTAGGGAATCCTTAGTATATATAGTTAGGCCCAAACAGGGAAGGGTAGTGTAGTCCAGGAGGCTAGTAAGTGCAGTCTAGCCTGCCTGAAGTTCTTGAGCCACAGTTGGCTTAGAAGATTCACCCCAAGAGAAGAGTTTACCTCCTGGGAGAAACCTGCAGTTCCCACAGAGCAAAGAGCAGAGCAGAAGAGTATTCCAGCTAGACAAGTAAGCTGAAGGGCAGAAGCATTATTAACTCAAAGCAAGGGATATATACCTGAGGAGGATTGTTACCAAGGATAAAAGCCAGCATTAGGGCATACGGGCCTTGGCATACAGACAGCCAGGATATCTGAGGAATAGTGCAGCCTGGTCTGTGAGTGTTGTTTTTACCCTCTGAGTATCTTGCAAAGAACATTACCTGCCATTGATGTGAAAGCCTGCTATTGATTGCTGCTGCAAAGTGGAACTGAACTCAAACTGTATAAAGTTGAACTGTTTCCAGTAAAGAAAGTTTGGTTCACCACAACACCGTGTTCCTCACTTATTACTATAAATCGATGTGCCTTCGTTACAGGCACTGGCGTCACGAACCTTAAAGGGACCTTGCCCCAGGCACATTAAACACCTGCAACATCCAGGGCACCTCATCCACCATCAGGCCTGGTCCCTAAATACAGAGAGGGCCCCAGAGGACCCCTGTGTCAGCCTCTCCATCACTGCTGTACGCCCAGGGTCTCCCTACAAACTGTGAGTAATCCTCGTTTGCCCATTAACCGTGACCTCACATCGCAATACCCTGCAGGGCGGCGTACTGCAGGTGTCCACAAGAGAGGAAGAGGAGGGGAGTTCAGAGGGAGAGACTGAGCAGCAGATAAGGAGGAGAAGCTGGCAGAACTCAGTGCACAGGTGGCAAAAAGCAGACTGCAAATGTATCTGTAGTGAGCCATCCACCATGCACGGTCACATCTTGTGCTTCCAGGACACCGGCACATGACTCCGCAGTGTGGGCTTTTTATAACGTGCCAGCTGCTAACAATAGTGTTGCCATCTGCAGCCTGTGCTGTCAACGCGTAAGTCGCAGTAAGCCCAACACTCACCTAGGGATGACAGCCTTAAGAAGGCACCTGGCCTCCCATCACCGAGCCCAGTGGGGGCAACGCCGTCAGAACCCACCAAGCCACACTCCCGGCGCTCTATGTCCTGTCTCTTCTCCTCTCTCCTCCTATTTGTCCTCCACCTTCCACCGTGCCGTTGTTGCGTTAATCTGGCACATAGCAAAATGTTTGAGCGTAAAAAAAATTATGACGCTGGATAATCCTCTTGCCCAATGGCTGATCGCTGGCTTTTTGGAACTGCTAGTCCGCCAACTACTGCTATATAAATTGGTGGACTCGGCGGGCTTTAGAAAATTTGAGGCCATTGGCACACTGCAATGGTAGGTCCCATGAAGGAAATTTTTCTCCCAAAAGGGCATCCCTGAACTATATGGCCACGTTCAGCGGCAAGTTAATATTTCTCTGGCACAGTGTCGGTGCCAAGATACATCTAACCACAGACACGTGGTCTAGCAAACACGGGCAGTAAAGGTACATAACTTTTACTGCCCACTGGGTGAACCTTCTGATGGCTGTCAAGCATGTAACCCATGGCACTCATGTGGATGTGGTGTTACCGCCACGGATTGCATACAGGCCTGCCTCTTCTTCTCCTACTCCATCCTCTGTCTCCTCCTTGTCTGACTCCTCCTTTTCCACTGCAACCGCCTCTTCCGCTGCACCCGCCAAGCTCCCCTGAACCTATTTGATGTGCCAGGTGAGACTTTGCCATGCTGAGCTGTGGCTGTTGTGCCAAGAACCACACCCGTCCTGCACTCCATTCAGCTCTGCGGTCACAGGCCGATCAGTGGCTAACCCCGCTCAATTTGACAGTTGGTAAAGTGGTGTGCGACAACGGTGCCAATCTGATGAGCGTTCTGAAACAGGGCAAAATGACACGTGTGCCGTGCATGGCACACGTCCTGAACTTAGTCGTGCAGCGATTCGTTGCCAAATACCCCGTGGTCCAGGATGTCTTGCTGCAGGCCAGGAAAATATCTGGCCATTTTAGAGTGGTTACCATGGCTGCCGGGACGCTAAAGTCCTGGCAGCCATGGTAAAGTGTAGTGGGGAGCGGGGGAGCAGCATACTTACCGTCCGTGCGGCTCCCGGGGCGCTCCAGAGTGACGTCAAGGCGCTCCAAGCGCATGGATGACATGATCGCATGGCACGTCATCCATGCGCATGGGGCGCTCTGACGTCACTCTGGAGCACCCCGGGAGCCGCGCGGACTGTAAGTATACCGCTCCCCTGCTCCCCGCTCCTACTATGGCAACCAGGACTTTAATAGCGTCCTGGCTGCCATAGTAACACTGAAAGCATTTTGAAGACGGATCCGTCTTCAAATGCTTTCAGTACACTTGCGTTTTTCCGGATCCGGCGTGTAATTCCGGCAAGTGGAGTACACGCCGGATCCGGACAACGCAAGTGTGAAAGAGGCCTTAGACCCCCGGTACAAACACAAAATGATGGACATGTTACCAGCAACACAGAGTGCTGTCAGAATGCAGCAGTTCCAGGCCTTGCTACGAGAGATGTTGCATTCTGCTGGAATTTCCTCCCACAGAAAAACAGTTGTGAGTACCAATCCTACAGCGCATGCAAGAAGAGGGCGGTTTTAAGAGGTGTTCGTCGCTTCAGATATGAGATCATGCTTAACAATATAATGGTAGCAAAAACAGATGCACTCTGCGGTCTTCCTAAACCCTCAAACTGATGTTGAACTTGAGACATTAGCCAACATATCCTACTGTGGAGGACATGTCTGAGCCTGAGCACCGCGCCAAGGTTTTTCAAGTAGCTTGGGTCCTAACACTCACCTACCTGAGCCGTATGGGCAATACGAGGGGCCAGTGGGCGAATTACAGGAGCGTGGGGTCTGACTCACAGACACCTCAGACATGTCCTGCACAGTATGATATGTTGGCTAATCTCTCAATTTAAACATCAGTGCAGGATTTGCTCCCCTGTGTATATATATATGCGCAATTGCTTATGGGTTTGAGCACTTCCTGCCTGTTTAACATCACACCATTTTTTTCAGTTTGTGTGTATAATGAGATCAATGTTGCAGCCAACCCATCGACAGCTGCCCTCCGGATCCAGCCTCAGGGAACACCTAGACCGACAGGTGTCTGACTACATCGGGTTAACGACCGATGTGGACGCTCTGAGAAGCGAGGAACCCCTTGACTATTGGGTGTGCAGACTTGACCTGTGGCCAGAGCTGGCACAATTTGCCATGGAATTTTTGACTTGCCCCTTGTCGAGTGTCCTGTGCGAAAGGATGTTCAGCGCAGCAGGGGGGATCGTGACCGATAAGTGCACTCGCCTAGCTCACGACAGTGCGGACTACCTCACATTTCTATAAATGAATGAGGCATGGATCTCGGAGGAATTCAACACCTGTGACGACCATGTTTAATTGAATTTCCTCATGACAGCGCACAAATATCAGCCACCACCCAGAACAAATAATGGTCCCTTTCTTAGGTAAATACAGCGGCATAAAAGGCCTTTTCTGTCCGGTGAATGCCTAATGTTTGGGACCTCGGAGGAATTCAACACCTGTGACGACCACGTGTTATCAAATTTTAACTATTATCATTTGGTGTTGTTTTTTTTTCAAGAGGAGGGATTTCGTTAGCCATGTTTTTAATTCAATTTTATATTTTTTGTTCTTCTAAACATATGTATTTGACATCTATTTGTACTGGCCTACAGTAAAATTTATATCCAGTGACCGTCTAATATACCTCCAGCCACAACATAATTACTTGTTCTTTTCTGTCCGGTGAATGCCTAATGTTTGGGGCCTGCACTCCAGTGGCCTACATTAAAAATTTTATCCATTAACCACATAATGTACCTCGAGCCAAGTAATCACAATTTCTTTTATGAGAGGATAAAGTAGTAGGGCACACCACCACTTGATACCACAAGGAGAATTGATATAATGTATTTATTCGTTGTAACATATATTATTATCAAACACACTAAATTACTTAAAATTATTACTATAAAATACCTAAAACATATAACATCCTTAAAACATATATCATCCAATAGTAAAAATTTATAAGAAGCAGTCTCTCTTAAGGGTTAATTGACCCAAACAATGTCTCTGGCAGGGGTAAAGAGATTATTCAATTGAGATTATTTTGAGGATAGTCATTTAAGTCATGTGTGGTTTTAATTACCACTTACCAAAAGAATCGCACCAGTACCGCTGTAATACCGCTGCCTATTTGTAGACATGAACCGGAATGATATTACTCACTGTTTCAGATGATACCGGTTTTAATTTCTCACTCGTGGCGTCCCACGTATAGTAGAGATCTTTATAGGCTGCGGTGCGATGCGATTTATCTTTCTTCGGTGCGATGCGATTTATCTTGCTGCGGTAATGGGATCTTCGGTGGTCGTATGTCGCTGTGTTTTCCTGGAGATCACCTGGTAACAAATGTCCTCAGTGCGGTTCAATTCCGCAAGGTTAGTTAACACCAGGAGAATGATCTCAACAAAGGACAGCAGATATCCAGCTTTTCCTCGTAACAGAGCGAAAAAACACCGATCCCTTTCTTGAAGCACTTTATATCCTTAGGTCCTGTACTTTGGTCTCATGGGAATAATTACCAGACGCGTTTCGGAGTGGACTACAACTCCTTCTTCAGTGGTTGAATTACCCATGGGAATGATCTGTCTTTATATACCTGAACAGGTGTGGTTTAAATCAATTATCCATTGGCGTTTGTCGGAAGTGACGTGAATTTCCTTTTAAACTTCAGGATAATAAACTGTGTTTTTTTTCATTTAAAAGCGTTTATTTCTCATAGTAAAAATATATTAAATCACTTTAAATATATATGTTACCAAGTATTACAATTATATGCTATAAAACTGAAGTTCGTATCATAAATGTATCAGTCGGAACGGCATCTAACTATGTTTCCAAATACCTCTATATAGACTAGTTCAAAGAATACAATATATAGATTTCATCTTTGATGATAATGTAAAGCAGACGATAGAGACTGAGAATATGTATGTTATGCGCGGTGCATCTGCGTTTTTTTATTCATGCTGCGTTTTCGCTACAATTCACTTCTCTGTCCATATCGATACTGCTAGACATATATCAACTCTCATTTGGACTTTATAGTTATATGTTAATTCTATATAATACATACATATATGTAAAAAGTATAAAAAAACATAAAAATATATAAAAATATAAATATGTAAAAAATACGAAAGATATTATAATCATTGTTACATCGAAACAGCTCTAATTATTTATTTTATTAGAGATTATTTATTTTATTAAAATTTTAAATAATTTAGTGTGTTTGATAATAATATATGTTACAACGAATAAATACTTTATATCAATTCTCCTTGTGGTATCAAGTGGTGGTGTGCCCTACTACTTTATCCACAATTTCTTTTATGTCAGGTGAATGCCTAATTTTTAAGGACTTTACTCCGTGGCCTAATATAAATGTTTTCTAGTCTCCAGCTGGGCATATTTCTGAGAATTTCCCTTTAAGACGCATAAAACTGGCCCCTGATTAAAATACATATTTTTGGGGGAAATTTTTGCCATTGATCCTCCTCTGGTATGTCACTGTCTATGTTGTGGGACTATTTGTGCACTTCTTGTAAGTATTTGGTGGCTGCAAATATGACCTGAAGGTTTTTCAGGTTCACTTGCCATTAAAGTGAATGAGGCCCGCTGCAAACTTGCGGTTTGCGAACATTTGATCGCTTTCGCGCATCATCCCGGGCCGATGTTCGTCCATCACTAGTCAGAGGTGTTTAAGTTTATTTTTGGTGTTGCTGAGGTCTGGTGGGTGTCCATTCCTGGGAACACATTCCTGCTTCAAACAAAGAACCTGCTGCTGTGTGTTCCTGATGAGGCCGAGCTATGTGTAGGCCTTAGACTTGACCATTACCATGTAACTGCTGCTGCTGTCTGTCCTGATCATGTTGACTTCTGTGTAGGCCTTATACTCCAAGGTTACCTTTATCTGCTGCTGCTGTCTGCCCTGATCCTGTTGAGTTTACACCAGGACTAAAGGGGCCTCCCTGCAACCTTATAGGTTAAAATTAATCAAAAACATAACACTATCTAAAAACGAAAGCACACGTTAGAACATAAATAAATATTTATCAACAATGTATAGGAACAAACAAGCATCTAAGGCAACTGTTTCAGCTGCTTCTGGAGGTCCAGCAACTACTGGAGCCCCTTTTGGTGCTGCTCCTCCAGCTGATTGACCTTCTCCATAAACCGATGCTGCTGTTGAATCCTCCTTTGCTGCTCCATAATTATTATTTTGCTGGTTTTTGATATCCTGTATTGCGACTTGCTCATCCCACTGCAGCTGGATCAAATTTTTATAATTGTTTTTATTTAGCAAGACCTGTTAGGATTTAAAAAAAAAAATACAAAATTACTTTCAATTAAGAGCCAAATAGTGCATTGTGGGAAGTATTTGTTAAAGCACTGATTATTTACATTACAATTCATTAGTTAATGGTATTTATGAGGATTATATAGTTGGTTAGATAATGATAGTTCAGTATAGTATAATGTTACTTAGTTGGTTAGTTAGTATTAGTTCAGTAGAGTATAATTATATTTAGTTGGTTGTTTGTAAGTTATGTAGAGTATAATGTGATTTAGTTAGTTATTTAATGGTTTTTATGTAGATTACAGAGTAAGTGTCTATTGTTGTTGTTTTATATTACTGTAGTGTGTGGTTTTGCCTTCATTGTTGGCCCTTTTTTTTCTGTACATGTTATCGATACAAAATTATAATTCTGTGTGCACATATTTACCCTCCTAGAGGGGGCAGTAGACAACTTCCTCCTCCTTTTCTTCCTCATCAGGAGCTGAAACGGGGAATGCTGCTTCTGACAGGGAGAAGCCTCTTCGGCATCAACCTCCACATTTTCCCACACATCAGATGGTGGTGGAGCATCTACATGCTGGCAGGGTCCTGCCTGCTCTCCCTCGTCCCTCTCCTCTGCTGACAATACAACCAACTCCATCTCCTCTGCAAATGTCCTCCGCCCTACAGAGGGAAGTGAAACCCCTGTAATCACACTATGTTCAGAATGTAGACAAACAACTCAGAACTCATAACAAATGCAAATTTACCACTTAATGACCGGGCCATTTTTCACCTTTCTGCCCAGGCTATTTTTAGCAAATCGGACATTTATCATTTATCATAGTACATAAGGCCAAAAAAATACATTTGTCCATCCAGTTCGGCCTGTCATCCTGCAAGTTGATCCAGAGGAATGAAAAAAAAACTCTGTGAGGTAGAAGTCAATTTTCCCCACTTTAGGGGAATTAAAAATTCCTTCCAGACTCCAATCAGGCAATCAGAATGACTCCCTGGATCAACGACCCCTCTCTAGTAGCTATAGCCTGTAATAGTATTACACTCCAAAAATATATTCAGGCCCCTCTTTAATTCCTTTATTGTACTTACCATCACCACCTCCTCAGGCAGAGAGTTCCATAGTCTCACTGCTCTTACCGTAAAGAATCCTCTTCTTTCCTTTAGACACAGAGGATATCCCCTCGTCACAGCCACAGTCCTGGGGATAAATAGATAATGGGATAGATCTCTGTACTGACCCCTGATATATTTATACATAGTAATTAGATCTCCCCTCAGTCATCTTTTTTCTAAAGTGAATAACCCTAATTTTGATAATCTTTCAGGGTACTGTAGTTGCCCCATTCCAGTTATTACTTTAGTTGCCCTCCTCCAGACCCTCTCCAGCTCTGCTATGTCTGCCTTATTCACAGAAGTCCAGAACTGTACACAGTACTCCATGTGTGGTCTGACTAGCGATTTGTAAAGTGGTAGGACTATGTTTTTATCACGGCATCTATGCCCCGTTTGATGCAACCCATTATCTTATTGTCCTTGGCAGCAGCTGCCTGACACTGTTTTTTGCAGCTTAGTTTGCATTCCTAGATCCTTTTTCATGTCAGTGTTACCGAGTTTTACCATTTAGTATGTACGGGTGACTTGCATTATTCCTTCCCATGTGCATAACTTTACATTTGTCAGTGTTAAACCTTATCTGCCACTTATCTGCCCAAGCCTCCAATCTATCCAGATCCCTTTGTAGCAGTATACTATCCTCTTCAGTGTTAATTACTTTACACAGTTTAGTGTCATCTGCGAAAATTGATATTTTACTTTGCAAGCCTTCTACGAGATCATTAATAAATATATTGAAGAGAGTAGGGCCTAATACTGACCCCTGAGGTACTCCATTAGTGACAGTGACCCCTCCAATACTGACCCCTGAGGTACCCCACTAGTGACAGTGACCCAATCTGAGTGTGTACCGTTAATAATCACCCTCTGTTTTCTATCATTGAGCCAGTTACTTACCCACTTACAGACGTTTTCTCCCAGTCCGAGCATTCTAATTTTATATACTAACCTTTTATGTGGTACGGTGTCAAATGCTTTGGAGAAGTCCAGATATACGACATCCATTGATTCGCTGCTGTCAAGTCTAGAACTTACCTCCTCGTAGAAACTGATTAAATTAGTTTGGCATGACCGATCCCTCATGAAGCCATGCTGATATAGCGTTATTTGCTTATTTCCGTTGAGATGCTCTAAGATGGCATCTCTTAGAAAACCTTCAAACAGTTTACCTACAACAGATGTTAAACTTACCAGCCTATAGTTTCCAGGCTCTGTTTTTGGACCCTTCTTGAATATTGGCACCACATTTGCCATGCGCCAATCCTGTGGGACATTCCCTGTCAATATAGAGTCTGCAAATATCAGAAATAAGGGTCTGGCTATGACATTACTTAATTCCCTTAGGATACGGGGATGTATGCCATCCGGTCCTGGCGATTTGTCTATTTTAATCTTTTTAAGTCGCTGTTGTACTTCTTCCTGGGTCAGACAGGAAACTTTTAATGGGGAATTTATTTCAACATTTAGCATGTCATCTGACAGTTTATTTTCCTCAGTGAATACATTGGAGAAAAAATATTTAACAGCTTTGCTTTCTCCTCGTCGCTCTCTGCGACTCCCCCCTTATTACTCTTTAAAGGGCCGACACCTTCAGATTTATACTTTTTAACATTTATGTTCAGATTTATACTTTTTAACGTTTCAGGGTTAGTTTTACTCTCTTTTAAAATGAATCTCTCGGTCTCTAGTTTGGCCGCTTTTATTTGTTTTTTTTTACGTGTTCTATTTTTTTTTTCCTTATAGTTTTTCAGTGCTTCCGTGCTACCCTCCTGTTTTAGTGATTTATATGCTTTCTTTTTGTCATTTATTGCTTTCTTTACAGTTCTATTTATCCACATTGGTTTCTTTTTGTTCCTTAACCTTTTATTCCCATACGGTATGTACCTCTCACAATGAGATTTTAGGATGCTTTTAAAGATATCCCATTTTCTTATGGCTGTATTTTTATTTTTGAGGACTTTAGTTAGGCTTCAAAAATAGGCCCATTTAGTTAGGCAGTTTGGTATTTTTGTCCCCCCCTCCCCCCCCCCCCCTGTAGAAACGCTCTTTTGAATGATAATTGGAAGGTTTTTACTTTATGGTCACTATTTCCCAGGTGTCCCCCAACCTGCACATCTGTTGTTCTGTCAGGTCTATTTGTTAATACTAAGTCCAGTATGGCCGTCCCTCTAGTCGGGTCCTGAACCAGTTGGGAGAGGTAATTGTCTTTGGTTATTGCCAAGAACCTGTTTCCTTTATGAGATATACAAGTTTCAGTTTCCCAGTCTATATCTGGGTAGTTGAAATCCCCATAATAACCACCTCATTATGATTTGCCGCCTTGTCTATCTCGTTTAGTAGTAGATTTTCTGTGGACTCTGGTATATTAGGTGGTTTATAGTAAACTCCTATTAGTAATTTATTATTGTTTTTAGCTCCATGTATCTCTACCCACAGTGACTCTACATTTACATGTCCCTCACTTATATCTTCACGGAGTGTGGGCTTTAGACAAGACTTTGCATAAAGGCAGACCCCTCCTCCTCTCCAGTTTTGACTATCCTTTCTAAACAAACTGTAACCTTTACATTAACTGCCCAGTCATAGCTATCATCCAGCCATGTCTCAGTTATTCCCACTATGTCATAGTTCTCCTCACACATCACTAATTCCAGTTCACCAGTTTTATTAGTCAGGCTTCTGGCATTAGTGTACATATATTTGAGAGGTGTATGTATATTTTTTACCCTACACCTTGCCTTCTGAACTGTTCTAGTCCCTCCTTCCATTCCTCCCCCAGTCTCACTACCTTTCCCCCGGTCTCTATCTGCACTATCTTCCCCTTCTATAATGTATTTTCCCTACCCCACAGTCCCTAGTTTAAACAGTTCTCCAGCCTTCTAGCCATCTTTCTCCCCAACACAGCTGCCCCTTCCCCATTTTTGCGGTAGTAACTTTAAAACGCTTTTACTTATCCTAGCCATTCTGAGATTGTTTGCTCCTCAAATATTGTATTTTATGACGGTGGTAAAATTCAGTCATAACAGTTCTTTGTTATTTTTAAGAAAAATTTAAAATTTACCTAAAATTTGATCAGTTGGTATTACACTTTTTGTGATTGTAAGGTGACAAAAAATTGCTTTTTTGACACTGTTTTTATGTAATTTTTAGGGGTTAGGTCATGTGATATTTTTATACAGCTGGTTTTTACGGACGTGGCAATACCTAATATGTATCCTTTTTTGGGGGGATTTTAGTATTACATAAAAATAGTATTTTTGAACTGAAATATTCATGGTTTAGTGTCTCCATAGTCTGAGAGCATTATTAGTTCTATTTTTTGGGGGCGATTTGTCTTAGGCAGAAGCTCATTTTTAGCTGGATGAGGTGACGGTTAGATTGGTACTATTTTGGGGGTTATAAGCCTTTTTGATCACTTGGTGTTGCACTTTTAGTGATGTAATGTGCCAAAAATATGGTTTATTTAGCACAGTTTTTATATATATATTTTTTTTAACTGTGTTCATAGGGTTTGTGATATTTTTATAGAGCCGGTTGATACGGATTCGGCGATAGATATGTCTACTTTTCTTTTTTTTCCCTATTTTTACCAATTTTTATTTAACTTTATTTTGGGAAAAGGACATTTATCTTTCATTATTTTTTTACTTTTTTTTTCCTGTTTATTTTTTGTCCCCCTCTGGGACTTTAACGTTTGGGGGTCTGATCTCCTTTACAATGCATTACAAAATTTCTGCTTTGCCATGCATTGGCTGTAAGTGTATTACACAGTGTAATACATGGGGCTGGATCTCATAGGGCCTCCTGGAAGGCAGCCACAATGCATCGGGCTACCTTTTCTGCCTTTGGGTACCCGTCGCAGCGGCGCGGAATCCCGATGGACACCCCGCACATTTCTGAAGCTCGCACGTGCCGCGGTCAGCTCCTGAACCTGCCCGATCACCATGCAGTACATTTATGTCACTGGGCTTTAAGTCACTTCTAGATCTGACGTACATGTATGTCGTCTGGCGTTAAAGAGTTAAGTGTGGGATGTATCTAATGTAATGATGGATGGGGCCTTTTACTGAAATACAGAATTAGGATTGCATTTTTTCATATACATACACACACACAAATATATATTTATGTGTGTGTGAAACTTACTGCGACAGACCACCTAGTACCCTGACTGGGTACCTCCGTCATGAAACAGCTTCCCCTCCGCTGGAACCCGAATTCCAGTGTACTTAGCCCAAACATGCCTAATAATTGGACAGATTTTCTGGGGGAAGTGATATATTCATTTTGTTTAGGGAGGCGTGTAAATTGTATTTTAGGCTACATCCACACTCATCTGGGGATGATAAGCAGAGAGTTGGTGCAGTTATTTCGTTGCTTAATAGGGAAGCTCAGTCATGGGCTTTTTCTCTGCTGACCGGATCACAGTCTCTCAGGTCGGTGGATGAATTTTTTAAAACTCTGGGTCGTATCTATGATCAGATAAGATAAGATGCCTTTATTGTCACTGTATAATACAATGTAATACAATGTACAATACAATGAAATGTTGTTTGGAGCAATCCTAGATGCCATGGACAGAGGAACAAGAACTAAAGCATTACACTAGAAAAAAACAAAACATTGCACTAGAAAGCATTACTATTCACAGTTCACAGCATATATATAGCAAGAGCAAAGTAGGAAGTGCTTATGAGTATATATACACACTGATTCAGACACCACTGCAGACAAGAGATCATCATGGGTTCATGAATGCAGGAAGGGGCAATAATCTCCGAGCATTTAGGAGACTGATTGTTTTGGGGTAAAAGCTGTTCTTCAGGGGGGCGGAGCTTGCGCCGGTCCGCACTTCCCTGAGCTCCGTAACACTGATCTCTATAAGCTACTGATACAGCCATTAAACTGCCTGAACACAGCTAACAATGGTAAAGATCGGGAACGCTAAAGCTGGAGAACATCCTACCTCCAACAAATTACAAGCCACATCGGGAGAAATGGATAGTTTCATAAAAAGGCTGCCTCCTCATTCGTAGAGCGGGACTCAAATATGGCGCCTGCACACTCTCAGAAAAATTCGGAGCGGTCGCTGGAAAGATCGGAGGAAGACAGCGACACGGAAGAACCACAGAGCAAAGGTTTGCTCCCCATCACCAGGCACTATTTGAAATATGCCCTCTGCAAGGCTATGGAGCCTGTGCTTGACGAAATATCCGCTCTACGTCAAGAAATGAGGCAAGTGGGGGACAGAGTAGAGACACTCGAATCGCACCAGGCCGCAATTCTGGAGCACCAGACGGCCACCACTAACTCCCTACAAAAGTGCAGCACTTCAACGACCTGCACAACGCCCTGGAAAACCAGGAGAACAATCTGCGCTTCAGAGGGATCTCTGAAGCAGTTCAACCAGGTGACGTACCCTTCATAGTTAAATCTATATGCTCCCAGCTTGTGGGCCCTGATTTTAAACATGAGATAATATTAGAGCGTGCTCACAGAGCGCTCCGTCCCAGGCCTAAACCAGAAGAACCCCCCAGGGACATAATTTGTAAATTCTTGAATTTTCAAGTTAAAGCGGCGGTCCAAGAGGCAGCAAGGAATCGCACCGATTTTTCCTACGAGGGATCCCAGATCTCAGTCTATCAGGACTTAGCCCCATCCACTCTCAAAAACGCAGAGCCATGAAAACTCTGACGGAGTGTCTGCATTCTCATAAAATCCAATACAAGTGGAACTTTCCTTTTGGCATATCGTTCTCCCAGAATGGCCGACGATTTAATATCTCCACTTACTCTGATTTGGAAGACCTTTACGAACAGCTACAAATTCCCCCTTTCAAAGTGGAAAACTGGGAACTATTTCAAGATCTTGCCGTGCTCCCTGCTGTTCCTACAATCATTCCGTTTGCGCTGCAAAGTACCCCCAAAGCACAAAGATCTGGGAAAAGAGGCCGTCAGCTAACACCAAAAAGACACTCTCAAGTCTGATGTGAAATCTATTTAGTAGCCTCTTGCTATATTCTCCTTATTCTCACATTGCTGATTGCTTGTTATAGTGATTGTCCCAAAATCCTTTCTGAAATGTGATGTTTTCTATCTTTTCACGTGTCCTATCTATCCTGTCCTTTCAAACCTTGCTCTATATAGATATGAACAACACCATTTCCCACACCCTTACCCTCTGTTTTTGCTTAGAAAATTGTCTACAATTGTTCAGGTATCAGCTTTCTGTTGGTAGAGATCATTTCTCAGGTCTGTTGACCTTTTCCTCCCTATGCCTAATCGATTGGCCTACAAGACTGTAGAGGAATGTGAATTTCGTTCACTTAACGTTTTAATCCCTCTCCTTTTACATTCCCCTTGTTTTTTGTTTTACCCCAGGTACAGGTATTATGTCCACTCTTCAACTCTGAATTGGTGGGTTGCTTTTGGTTCTTGTGCGCCCCATCTGAGGCAGCGGTCCCTGATCCCATGGAACGGTGCGTCTTTCTGGAGAAATCTTGAGTTTTGCAAAAGTAGCTATAGACACCCACACCATCATGGCTGACATACATATAGCTTCCCATAATGTGAAGGGTTTCAATTCCCCCTCTAAGCGGAGCCAGAGTTTCTCCATGATGCGTAAGTCAGGGGTTAATGTCCTCTTTCCCCAGGAGACTCACTTCAGGTTTAACCATTACCCCAATCTGACATTTTCCTACTTTCCTCAATGGTTCCATTGTGGAAGGGTTTCTGCTGCCTCGGGTGGGGTAAGCATAGGATTTCAGAGAGGATTACCCTTTAAATATATTAGTCACCTTCAAGACCCGGAAGGAAGGTATATTTTAGTCAAAGGCCACAATGGCTCTCAGATATACACTTTCATCAATTTATACGCTCCAAATGTTAAACAACCACAATGGCTATCTTCAATTATCCCAATTGTTGAATCCTTCAAGGAAGGATTGAGTGGTCCTGGGGGGGTATCTTAATTCAACCCTGAATCCTCAAATAGATGCTTCCTTGCAAAAATCAGCCCTTTCCTTATGCTCCTTACGTACTATGAGGGAAGGTTTGTGGAACCTGCATCTAGTAGATTCCTGGTGTGCCTTCCATCCCGATTCCACAGATTTCACTTTTTTCTCGCATCCCCATAACACCTACCTTCGCCTAGATTAAATTTTTGTGTCTAAAGAACACCTTCAGATGTGCTCAGAGGCTAGCATTGGATCCATCCACTTATCTGATCATGCCCCAGTCTTTCTCTCCATTGTTGGGCCTTCACACCCTCCGAGAACCTTCAGTTGGCGTCTCAACGAATCCCTACTGGGAGACGCGGACTCTAGGAGCAAAATTGAGGCCCTTCTAATGGAATATTTTCTCCTAAACAAACAACCTTCTACTTCACCTCAATCTCTCTGGGACGCCCACAAACCTTACATTAGGGGACACTTCATTAGCATAGGTACATTCCTGAAGAAAGTTAGAGGAGAAAAAATTGATTCCATCCAACTAAAAATCAAAGCCCTTGAGACGCTCCATAAGACGCTCTTTTTCAGACCTCCAACTAGAGGAATTATCAAAACTTAGGGCTGAAATGAAAGCACTTTTACAAACTAAGGTAGCCAAATTTTATTTTAATTCCCAACACAAATACTTTGCACATGGAGACAGGGCCTCCAAATTCATGATGCACAAAATAAAAAAAAGGAGAGCCAATAACTTTATACATCAGCTAACCTCACCGCTGGGAGAACCAATATTCGCTACCTCCCAAATTGCAGTCCAGTTTCGAGATTTCTACGAAGCCCTTTATAATTTATCTCCCTCAAAAGACCCTGATGCCCACAAATCCCTAATATCCTCCTTTTTAGACTCAGTCACCCTCCCTTCTTTGACAGATTCACAAAAGAAGGCCCTGATCTCCGCTTTACTCTAGACGAATTAACAACTGCCCTACTCCAGATCCCAGCAGGTAAATGTCCTGGCCCAGACGGTCTACCGGCCTCATATTATAAAACTTTCCAGAGCCAACTACTACCCCACCTCCTAGATGTCTGCAACCTCACGCTAAAGGGGGGCATCCTGTCTAGGGACATGACGGTTGCACACATTACTCTGATTGCTAAAGAAGGGGAAGACCCAAAACAATGCGCCAGCTACAGGCCAATTTCTCTTCTCAACATAGATTTAAAACTGTTGCCAAAAATGTTAGCCAACCGTTTAGCCAACTTCCTCCCCCTTTTGATTCATAGGGACCAGGAGGGGTTTGTTCGTAACAGGGAAGGCAGGGATAATACATCTAGAGTCATCAACATGCTATGTCATGCATCAGCACTCTCAAAACCTTAACTTTTTCTGAGTACTGACGCAGAAAAAGCGTTTGATAGGGTTAATTGGCTATACCTTAGAGAAACTCTGTCGCGCTTTGGCCTCCCTGATCTCTATGTACAAGCTGTTTTTGCAATGTACTCATCAGCTACCGCCAAGGTTATGATCAATGGCACCCTCTCTGCCCACTTCAATATCTGTAACGGCACTAGACAGGGCTGCCCCCTTTCGCATCTACTCTTTGTTTTAGCATTAGAACCCCTACTGGTTTTAGGGAGAAGCGATTCACTCATTAGTGGTATTAAACTGGGTGACCAAGAGCACAAATTAGCGTCCTTTACGGATGATGTCATGATTATGACCACTAACCCCATGACCTCCTTCACTGTCATTCAAAAACATTTACAAAACTATAGCACAGTCTCTAATTTCAAAATAAACAGACCCTAAAAACGGACTCACCCTTTGACTGGTCTTGCCCTTTCCTGACCTACCTGGGAGTTAGGATAAGTCCATCCACCCCAGACCTCTTCTTGCTTAACTATCCTCCCTTGCTCCAATCTATGTTTAAGGCTATAGATGATTTCAACCACCGTACCCCTTATCTGTCTTGGTTTGGGCGTAAGAACCTCCTGACATCCTTGATTATACCTCGTCTTACATACCTCCAACAAGTTCTGCCCATCCCTATACCTAAGTCATTCTAAGAACAGATGAGGAAAAAATTCAGGTCCTTTATATGGAATGGTAAGATATCGATGTTAGCTTACTCCCAGCTTTCAAAACCGGTGGCCCTGGGTGGTATAGGCCTTCCTGACCCTGAGATTTATGGTAATGCAATACTGCTCTCTAGGGTAATTGAGTGGTTAAGGAATATATCTGATAAATCATGGGTTTCTCTGGAAGAACACTTGATGGGCAGATCCTTTCGCTCACTTCTCCTAGGTAGCCAAAACCCAACTTTTACAACCCTCTTTTCTTACCCAATATTAAAAGCAATACTTAATGCGTGGAAATGGTTACTTTCCACTCACTGTTCTATACCGTTCCCCTCTCCTCTCCTACAAGATGGAGATGTGATTGGAACAATCTCCCCAGACAGATTGTCATCTACACCCAGGGAACTAAGAGGGTCACTTATCCTTATTACATCCTTTCTGGAGCCAACGGGTGAAATAATAAGCACTAACGAAATTATTGAGATCTTAAAACCTCAACCCGCTGGTCTAACACTGATTACATTCGTTAGACAGTTCATATCCCTCAACACACATGAGGGTGAACTGCTCAGGCCCTTGGTTTGGATGGAGTCCATTATTAACTCTCCGAAACAGCCTAAAAAGCTTATATCTCAAATTCACAACAGGCTCAGGGCAACTCCCTTATTAGTTAAACCATCTTTCATCCGATACTGGGAGAAAGACCTAAACAGAGACTTTCCCCTAAACATGCTCCCCAAACTGTTCACGTCCACCACCAAATCTTCTAGGTGTGTTCGGATTCAGGAAAATGGTTACAAATTGATATCTAGATGGTATATAACCCCAGAGAAATCCAGCTTATTCTCAGAAAATTCTTCAGATATCTGTTGGCGGTGTGAGAGGAACAGGGGCAACTTTTTCCACATTTGGTGGGACTGCCCCTTAATACAAGATTGGTGGAGAACCATATTTGAAATCAGTAACGAGATCTGTCACACAGATGTACAGGCCTCTCCCTGTAAGGCCCTACTTGCCTGGTTTGATGGAAAGGACCCACCCTTCTCCGCTTTCCTTTTTAAACAACTATTGATAGCCGCAAGGCTTCTTATACCCAAATTTTGGCTGCAAACCTCTCTTCCATCTATTGCACAATGGAAGCAGAAGGTTGATCAGTTATACCGTTTTGAGGAGATTTCCTCTTAGGAATCTGGGAACCATGCACATTTAGAGACAAATGGTACCTATGGATCGTCCACAGGTTTGCAACTCCACATTTGGGTCTAGCCTAAATGGTGAGATAACTCTCCTTTCTCACATTATATAACTAGTTGTATCTTTATGTCTTTCTCAAATACTACTTCCATGTGTCCTGTATTAATATTTGCAAAATTGTGTTATACGTACAAAGTGACTTCTCAATGATTGCCATCTTTGCCCGGGATTAAGAGTTAGATTACTCCATTTCTTGTACATATGCTATGTATGCTAATATTCTTGTTCCCTATGCTACAACTCCTTGATATATATGTTCCTTCTAGGATCTATATAACTTGCCCTTTACTTCTTACCTTTTGTAATACAATTTGTCTTGACATATTGTGGATACCCTATGATGCTGAAATATGTACAACGTCGTCTCAACCTGTACCAAGTTACCTTGTTATGGTAGTCATGGTTTATGTCTACTTATAAAAATAATAAAAACTTTATAACAAAAAAAATAAGCTGTTCTTCAGCCTAGTGGTGCGGGCATGTAGGGATCTAAGACGCCTACCAGAGGGTAGGGGAATGAAAAGGCTGTGGGCAGGGTGAGTTGGATCCTCGCAGATAAGATGTCATCCAGTGATAGTAACTGAGTACCAGTGATTCTGCCAGCCATTCTGATGATGCGCTTGAGGGTCTTCTTGTCCTCAGAAGAGCAGCCGGAGTACCACACTGTAATGCAGTATGTGATAACAGATTCTATGGTGCACCTGTAAAAATTGACTAGTAGCTGTTTTGGGAGTTGTGCTTTCTTCAGACTCCTCAGAAAATAAAGCCTCTGAAGGCCTTTTTTGGTAATTTCTGTTGTGTTTTTTATCCATGACAGGTCCTGACTAATATGAACTCCCAAGAATCTGAAACTTTGAACTATCTCCACATTTCCACCATTAATGCTAATGGGATGGTGTCCATTTTGTTTCTTTTTCCTAAAATCCAGAATTAGCTCCTTTTGTTTTTTTGGTATTGAGTATGAGGTTGTTGTTCTTACTCCATCTCTCTAGGTTCTCAACCTCTTTCCTATAGGCTGTTTCATCGTTGTTGAGAGCAGCACGTGCCATGTCAGTAATGACAGAGAGCAAGTTACGCGGCCTTCATCAGGGAGAGCGTTCTGCTGAGATATAAGGAGGTGGGCTACGGATACTGAGTGGGACGATCCAGCTCTCCATAGTCAGTTTTGTCAGGGATTAGCAGAGAGACTGAAGGATGCTTTGGCCTTTCATGAGAATCTGAATCTCTGGAAGCCGCTATGTCTCTTGCAGTACGCATTGATAGACGCCTGAGAGATCTAGGGGGCCCCACTCTTAGGATGTACTATCACATAACGTATCGTCTTCCTCCTACACTTTGGGTGAAGGTACTCTAGGGCTTATGTCTGGGGACGAACCCATGAAGAGTCAGAAAATGTGAATTTGTCTTTGACTGGTAATTTCTCCTGACTGCTGAGGTGGCGCTAGAGTCCAAGACTGTTGGGATTGAGGTGTTTATCAACAGTGGGGCAGGGGTGAACCTGATTGATGCTCAGTTCGTCCATATGCCTGGGTTGTCTCCAAGTGCATTAGAGAAAAACATTTCCATTTTTGCTATTGATTCTGCACCTCTAACTCAGAAGTGTTTATCTCAGATGGTGCATGACATCCGATTAAGAGTGGGTGACTTTCATCAGGAATTTATTTCATGTTTTGTGTTGGAGGGTCTCCCTGCTCCATTGGTTCTGGGTTTACCATGGTTAATCAGGCACAATCCAACCATGGATTGGCAAGCTAGACAGATTCTGGAGGTGATTATTGCGTTGACAATTGTCTGAATACATCTTTTTCTGCTTTAACCACTAAGACATTAACCTCTTTTATATCTGATTTTGCCAATGTATTTTCTGAAAGTGGATGCCAGGATTTAGCTCTGCATCGGGAATATGATTGTTCCATCAACCTTATTCCCGGAGCTAAGTTGCCCAAATCTAAGTTGTATAACCTTTCTGGACCTGAAAGAATGGCCATGAGAGAGTATATTACAGAGAGTAATGGCTAAAGGACACATAAGACCTTCCAAATCTCCAGTGGCAGCAGGGTTTTTCTTTGTTTAAAGGGTTTCTGTCACCTCAGGGCTCCAGATGGCAACCAAAATGGTCGCAAATGCGACCTAGAATTGCTAAATGGCGACAAGACTTGCGCCTAGACCTCCTCCGCTTTCACATTACTTACATGGCATGCGCTGCTCTCAGCGTGTGGCATGTTCTCAACAGCACAAGGGAGAAGGAGGCAGTCCCACCCCCCTGCACCGTTGCTGCCGCTGCCACCAATGGACTGATAGCAGGGAGGAGGAGGGGAGGGGCTATGGCCACTGCGCCACCAATGAATATCGTTTGAGGACCTTTCATTACAATAAAAAATCTAAACTAACTATGGTGACATGGAGAGCGGTGCCCAGGGATCTCCCTACACTTACTATTATCCCTGGGCGCCGCTCCGTTCTCCCGGTATAGGCTCCGGTATCTTCTGATTTTTGGCTCAACTGGGAGGAGCCTGCTCTTTTTCTCCTGGGCGTCTCTCAGGCTATGAGCTGAGCACTGCGATTGGCCAGTGCTACAGCCTGGGAGAAGGAGACGCCCAGGAGAACAAGAGCAGGCTCCTCCCAGTTGAGCCGAAAATCTGAAGATACCGGAGCCTATACCAAGAGAACGGAGCGGCGCCCAGGGATAATAGTAAGTGCAGGGAGATCCCTGGGGGCGCCGCTCTCCATGTCACCATAGTTAGTTTAGATTTTTTATTGTAATGAAAGATCCTCTTTAACCCCTTAAGGACACAGCCTTATTACACCTTAGGACCAGGCCATTTTTTGCAAATCTGACCAGTGTCACTTTAAGTGCTGATAACTTTAAAACGCTTTGACTTATCCAGGCCGTTCTGACATTGTTTTTTCGTCACATATTGTACTTCATGACACGGGTAAAATGAAGTGAAAAAAAATATTTTAATACCTAATTTAACAAAAATTTGGAAAAATTTGCAAATTTCAAAGTTTCAGTTTCTCTACTTCTGTAATACATAGTAATACCCCCAAAAATGTAGATGACTTTACATTCCCCATATGTCTACTTCATGTTTGAATTATTTTGGGAATGATATTTTATTTTTTGGGGATGTTATAAGGCTTAGAAGTTTAGAAGCAAATCTTGGAATTTTTCAGAAATTTACAAAAACTAAATTTTTAGGGACCAGTTTAGGTCTGAAGTCGCAATAGAAACCACCCAAAAATGACCCCATCTAAGAAACTACACCCCTCAAGGTATTCAAAACTGATTTTTACATACGTTGCACAAGAGTTATTGGCAAATGGGGATGAAATTTGAGAATTTCATTTTTTTTGTCTAATATTTCATTTTAACCCATTTTTTCCACTAACAAACCAAGGGTTAACAGCCAAACAAGACTGTATCTTTATTGCCCTGACTCTGCCGTTTACAGAAACACCCAATATGTGGCCGTAAACTACTGTACGGCCACACAGCGGGGCGTAGAGTGAAAGGTGCGCCGTTTGGTTTTTGGAGGGCTGATTTTTATGGACAGGTTTATTTACACCGTGTCCTGTTTCAACCCCCCTGATGCACCCCTGGAGTAGAAACTCCCTAAAAGTGACCCCATCTAAGAAACTACACCCCTCAAGGTATTCGAAACTGATTTTACATACGTCGTTAACCCTTTAGGTGTTGCACAAGAGTTATTGGCAAATGGGAATGAAATTAGAAAATTTCATTTTTTTGCCTTATTTTCCATTTTAACCCATGTTTTCCACGAACAAAGCAAGGGTTAACAGCCAAACAAGACTGTGTCTTTATTGCCCTGACTCTGCCGTTTACAGAAACACCCAATATGTGGCCATACACTACTGTACGGCCACACAGCGGGGCGTAGAGTGAAAGGTGCGCCGTTTGGTTTTTGGAGGGCTGATTTTTATGGACCGGTTTATTTACACCGTGTCCTGTTTCAACCCCCCTGATGCACCCCTGGAGTCGAAACTCCCTAAAAGTGACCCCATTTTGGAAACTATGGGATAAGGTGGCATTTTTTTGGGGAGTATTTTTAGGGTAAATATGATTTTTGGTTGCTCTATATTACATTTTTGTGAGGCAAGGTTACCAGAAATTGAAATTCTGATATTTCATCTCCATTTGCCATTAACTGTTGAGGAACACCTAAAGGGTTAATAAAGTGTGTATAATCAGTTTTTAATACCTTGAGGGGTGTAGTTTCTTAGATGGGGTCACTTTTAGGGAGTTTTTACTCTAGGGGGGCATCAGGGGGGCTTCAAAAGGGATATGGTGTCAATAAAAAAGGCCATCAAAATCGGCCTTCCAGAAACCATGTCGGTCCTTTCCTTTTGCGGCCTCCCTTTTACTGATACAGCAGTTTATGACCACAAATGTGGCGTTTCTGTAAACTGCAGTATCAGGGTAATAAATTTTAACTTTTGTTTGGTTGTTAACCCTTGTTTTGTTACCGGAAAAAACTGATTGAAATGGAAAAGTGCCAAAAATAGCGGTTTTGGCATTTTTTATTTTTTTTTAACCGTGTTAATCTGGGGAGTTAGGTCATGGGATATTTTTATAGAGGAGATTCTTACGGACGCGGCAATACCTAATAAGTCAACTTTTTTTTACAATTATTTAGGTTTTATATTATCTTTTTTGCTACAAACTTTTTTTGGGGGTATCTCTAAAGTGTCATTTTTTTATTTTCTTTTATCCAATTATCTTATGTGGGGGCTCATTTTTTGCAGGATAAGCGGATGGTTTTATTGGCACTATTTTGGGGGCTATATGACTTTTTGATCGCTTGCTATTAAACTTTTTGTTATGTAAGGTGACAAAAACATTATTTTTTTGCACCTATTATTTTTTTTGGACTGTGTTAATCTGGGGGGTTGGGTCATGGGGTATTTTTATAGAGCAGATTCTTACGGACGCGGCGATACCTAATACCTAATAAGTTTTTGGTTTTTTTTACAATTATTTAGGTTTTAGACTATATTATCCTTTTTGATACCCAAACTTTTTTTTGTATCACTATTTTGGGGGCTATATGACTTTTTGATCGCTTGCTATTAAACTTTTTGTTATGTAAGGTGACAAAAAAATAACTTTTTTTGCACTTTTTTTTTTTTTTTTTCTGGACCGTGTTAATCTGGGGGGTTAGGTCATGGGGAAGCAACCGTCAATGCAGTGGCCCGGATGATCGGGGCACGTGTCGCACTGAGTAGTCGTGTCCTTCCGTATCCCCCTCCTGCGACACACTCTGCACTTTTTTGGGGTTCGTCCCTTCTTTCCAGTATGGGGGACCACACCTGGAAAGTGTTGGCCAGGGACGATCCGGGCGCCTACAGTTCCCGAGGTACTCCGGCCTGCTCTTTCCCGGTCCGAAAAGGTGGTAACCCTTATCCAGCAGTGGGTGCATAAGGTCCCACACAAGTTTCCCTGTAACACCCAGAGTGGGGGGACATTCTGGGGGTTGAATCCGGGAATCTCGGCCCTCGTATACACTAAATTTGTAAGTGTACCCTGAGGTACTCTCACAAATTTTGTATAGCTTCACGCCATACCTCGCCCGCTTGGAAGGCACATACTGGCGGAAAATGAGTCTCCCCTTGAACGCAATGAGAGACTCATCAACCACGACCTCCCTTCCAGGTACATAGGCCTCCATGAATTTGGCCCCAAAGTGATCGATGACCGGCCGTATCTTATACAGACGGTCATGGGCAGGATCATCTCGGGGGGGACATGCTGCATTATCGGAATAATGCAGACATTTCCGGATGGCCTCAAACCCGGAGCGTGTCATGGCCGTACTGTAAAGTGGGGTCTGGTATAGGACGTCGCCCACTCCAGTACAGCCTGGCACTGGGTTTCTTGACCAGGCCCATATGCAGCACGAGGCCCCAAAATGTCCTCATTTCGGCTGCACTGACCGGCGTCCAGCCACCGGGCCTGGCCAAAAAGGAGCCCGGGTGTTGAGCGACGAACTGTTGGGCGTACAGATTTGTCTGCTCCACCATCAGATTTACCAATGAGTCACTGAAAAAATGACAAAAAAAGTCATATTCAGTGTAGCCCACTGTAGAAATCTGGATTCCTGATTGGCCTACAAAATCAGGAATCACGGACTCGTATCGCTCTGGGCTACACCAGACTAGTTCACCGGCAGGGTGCTCCGGTGGATTTAACTGGTGGGCCGGGAAACCAGTACGAGCCCCAGAGCTGCTCGTACTAGTGTGGGCCACAGGGTCCCTAATATGGCGGTCCCCTTGCTCCGCCTGGCGGCGTCTCCGCCGCCTTGGGGGCTCATCATCATTGCTAGATGATGAGGAGGATGCGGATGACAACAGGAATGTGGGGTCATCCTCATCCTCACTGGGACTCTCGGAGTCGGAGGCGAGCTGGGCGTATGCCTCCTTGGCCGAGAACGTCCGGCGAGCCATAGGGGAGTGTGTGTCTGCGTGTATATGTGCGTGTGTGTAACTCTTTATTTGGTGTGCGTGTGTGTGGGGGCATGGGTGTTCACGAACTCACCCTAAAACTAACAGAAAAAAAAAATTAACTAACTAAAAAAAGGGCAAAAAATTTGAGAAAAAAAATTCAAAACCATTGATCAACCGTCCGAAGTTGATCAGCGGTGGGGTGTGCGATGCGCTAACAGTGGCCGGACACTAAGTGCCGGCCACAGTCAGCGTACACAAAAAAAAAAACACCCCAAAAAAGGTGGGAGGGGGCAAGTGGCGGGGGGAGGTGGGCAAGTGGCAGCACCCCTGGGGGGTCTAGGGTCACACAGCTGTGCTGTGGACCCCAGACACCCTAACGTGGGGTGATGCAATCAAAGTTCAAAAAACTACCTTTCCCTTTTTTTTCCCTGCCTAACCCAAACTTTCCTATGCTGTCCCTATGTACCTGATGGGGTGCTGGGGGCAGAGATCGGGTCCTGGGGGCACAGATCGGGGCGCTGGCAGCGGTGGCAGACACGTGCAGGCAGCTCCTCTCTCCTCCGGCTCCGGAACACAAAAGGAGGAGGAGAGGAGCGCCTGCCTCTTTTGAATATCGCGCCGGACCGCCCACAGACCAATCAGAAAGCGATCCTGAGTGGTGATGTCACCATCACCACTCAGGATCGCTGGATGGTGATTGGTGGGGTGAAATCACACCACCATCACCATCCTGTTCCGGGTTATTGGGTCTTCAGAGACCCGAATAACCCGGAAACGCAGAAAACCTGAATTGACCTGCGGTTTTCTGCGATCGCATACATGGGGGGGTCACCGGACCCCCCGACGCATTTGCCCCAAGTGCCTGCTCAATGATTTGAGCAGGCATGTGGTTCCGATCACCGCCCGCCGCACGGCGGTGATCGAAAATACACAGGGCGTACATGTACGCCCTGTGTCCTTAAGTACCAGGGCACAAGGGCATACCTGTATGCCCTGTGTCCTTAAGGGGTTAATACAAACACAGGCTGCGGGTGCCGGACATATCCGATACCCAGCCTCTATGACTGCACGCTGCAATCCACAGCTATTAACCCCTCAGGTGCAGCAGTGCGCCGCCAACCCCCATCCCCCAAGTATTATCATTGGTGGCAGCTTCCGATCGGAGCCCCAGCAGTGTAATCCTGGGGCTCCGATAGGTTACCATGGCAGCCAGGACGCTATTGAAGTCCTGGCTGCCATAGTCGGCTCCATGCTGCTGTGTGCACAGGGCACAGAGCAGCAGGGAGAGAGTAAAGTCCTATTCACCCTGATAGAACTCTATCAGGGTGAATAGGACAAGGGTTCTAGCCCCTAAGGGGGTAAATAGGTATTAAATAAAAAGTTTAAAAAAAAACTAACACCAAAATATTAAGTTTAAATCACCCCCTTGCCCAATTCTACATATAAAATATAGAAACAATAAAAAAAAATTACATATTACATATCGCCACGCCCGAAAAAGTGTGAACTATTAAAATATTTAAAAATATCTCCTATGCGGTAAACGCCGTAACAGAAAAAAAAAATTAGGTTAGGACTGTTCTATTATGGTCCAGACGTTCAATAAAATCTGCAATGCACGCGGCTTTTTTGGTGTTTTATTTTTTTTCACGTGGTATCGAGTATCGCAATACTTTTTTATGGTATCGAAATAGAGTCAAAATTTGGGTATCGTGACAACCCTAGGTAAGCCATGTGTTTTTTTTATTTTTTATTATACCGTAATTATATGTATTTTAAGTTTGGCGACTAAAAATTTTTGTTTGGCTCCTGAATTTTTGAGGTTAGGAGCCAATGGCTCCTTGATATTTTTTTTAGTCTGGAGCCCTGCACCTGAAAAATGGGTATTAAGCTGGCTGACATTAGCGATGTGCTAATGTCAGCTGAACATAACTATATTAGTGCCATCTCACTGCCTAAAGCCTTTATTGAGAAAAATAAACTTTTATAATATGCTAATTAGCCTCTAGGAGCAGGGGGCTGCTCCTAGAGGCTCTGTTTTCCCACCCTTTTTTCGTGCCCTTCTCTTTATTGACAGGGCCAGGGCAGCATTGCTCTCCTACCTCCGGCAGTGTCTGCAGTATAAATTTTGAGCTGTTCAGTATTCGGCGCAGGCGCAGTGAGGGAAGGTAGCTCGGTGGCTGCTGAAGATATACACTGTAGATGTCAGCCAGCTTAACCACCTCCCGTCCGCCCATAGGATATAAACGTCCGGGAGGTGGATCTCTATTTCTGAATGGACGTTTTAAAACTTCCGTTCAGAAACTGCAGCTGCACGCTAATCGTGCAGCTGCTGATCGGGTTGCCCGCTGTCAGTGACAGCAGGGCAACCCTAAGAGAAGGCAGGGACAGTGCTCAGGTGTCTCTGCCTTCTAGATCGCTGCATACACAGCGCTCGCCGAGTGTGTGTACAGAGCAGGAGGCGCTATGCGCTTTCTGTTCCGGCCCGGCGGTCATGTGACCGCCGGGACCGGAGAGTGCAGGAGCTGTGTGAGGTCTTTCACAGACCTCGATCAGCCCTGCACTGAGGCTGTACAGCGCTGTATTGCGCTGTACAGCCTCTCTGGGGGGTGTATTTCTGCTGTAACTGGGGCTACTATGTCAGCCCCAGTTACAGGAGAAATCAACAGTGAAAAAAAATAGAAAAAGTGAAGTAAATGTCCCCCAGAGGTCTTGTATGACCTTATGGGGGACGAAAAGTGTAAAATAAAGAAATAAAGTGTTGAAAAAATAAAATTAAAAAAAGGTTTCACATGTAAAAAGTAAGGAATAAAAAAAAATGTTAAAAATAGAAAAAATAAAATAAAATTGACATATTTGGTATTGCCGCGTCCGTAAAAACCAGCTCTATAAAAATATCACATGACCTAACCCCTCGGGTGAACGCCGTAAAAAAAAAAAAAAAACTGTGTCAAAACAAGCAATTTTTGTCACCTTACATCACAAAAACTGCAACACCAAGTGATCAAAAATGTGTATGTCCCACTAAATGGTACCAATAAAACTGTCACCTCATCCCGCAAAAAATGAGCCCCTACATAAGAAAATCTCTAAAAAAATTAAAAAACTATAGCTCTCAGAACATGGACACATTAAAACATAATTTTTTTGTTTCAAAAATGCTATTATTGTGTAAAACTTTAATAAATAAGAAAAAGTATATATATCGGGTATCGCCACGTCCGTAACAATCTGCTCTATAAAAATGTCACTTGACTGAACCCCTCAGGTGAATGCTGTAAAAATAAATAAATAGAAACTGTGCTAAAACAACCCATTTTTTGGTCACCTTGCCCCATAAAGTGTTATAATGAATGATAAAAAAATCATATGTACCCAAAAATAGTAGCAATTAAACTGGCACCTTATCCTTATTTCCAAAATGGGATCACTTCTTGGGAGTTTCTCCTGTAAGGGTGCATCAGGGGGCTTCAAATGGGACATGGCATCTAAAAACCATGTGGAGTTCCTTTTCCTCTGCGCCCTGCCGTGTGCCCATACAGCAGTTTATGACCACATGTGGGGTGTTTCTGTAAACCGCAGAATCTGGGTAATAAATATTGTGTTTTGTTTGGCTGTTAACCATCGATGTGTTAAAGAAAAAATGGATTAAAATGGAAAATCTGCCCAAAAAGTGAAATTAAAAAAATTTGATCTCCATTTTCCTTAAATTCTTATGGAACGCCTAAAGGGTTAACAAAGTTTGTCAAATCGGTTTTAAGTAACTTGAGGGGTGTAGTTTCTACAATGGGGTCATTTATGGGGGTATCCACTATGTAGGCCCCACAAAGTGACTTCAGACCTGAACTGGTCCTTAAAAAGTGGGTTTTGGCAATTTTCTTAAAAATTTTAAGAATTGCTTCTAAACTTCTAAGCCTTCTAACGTCCTAAAAAAATAAAATGACATTTCCAAAATGATGCCAACATAAAGTAGACATATGGGGAATGTTAAGTAATAAATATTTTATGAGGTATCACTTTCTGTTTTAAAAGCAGAGAAATTGAAATTTAGAAAATTGCTAATTTTTCAAAATGTTTGGTAAATTTTAGATTTTTTCATAAATAAAGGTGAAATATATTACTCAAATTTATGACTATCATGAAGTACAATGTGTCACGAGAAAACAATCTCTGAATGACTTGGATAAGTAAAGGCGTTTCAAAGTTATTACCACATAAAATGAGATATGTCAGTTTTGCAAAATTAGGCCTGGTCAGGAAGGGGGCAAATGGCCCAGATGGCAAGTGGTTAATACCAATTTTTCAGGTGACCGAAACCCTTTCACAAAGAAAAATACTGCTGCCACATGACACAAGTGACTTGCAAACATATGTAGATGATGATGTAGCTGATCACACGTGGGAGCCAGATGAAGAGAGGGCTTTGCCGTGATCAGTGGGCGAGGATGGCAGCGTGCCCATAAGACAGTAGGGTGGAAGAGTGCCTGAGAGATAGCAGGGCAGAAGCATGCCCGAGAGAAAGCAGGGTTTTAAGTGTGCCCATGAGACAGCTGGGTGGAAGCAGTGGCAGATCTGAAGCCAATGCAGGAGGGGAACACCGTCTGCTACTAGGGAGACTACCTGTGAGGAATATACTAGCAGTGCATGGGTTTATAAAAGCAGCGGCAGGCAGGCATCACGCAGTGGTGGAGAGAAAATACTATACTCGGCAGTGTGGGAATATTTTGCAGTCACTAGGCGATGTTAGTAGGGCAGTATGCAGGATGTGTGGGCAGAAAGTGAGGTGAGGCCATGGTGCTAATGTTGGCACGATGGCCCTGCATCAACACTAGTGTTGAGAACGAATATTCGAATAGCAAATTTTTATCGCGAATATCGCCACTTCGAGAAGCTGAACGTGCTCCTGGCCAAGTTGCTGGTACTACAGTCCTCCATTTCCATGCAGTTGACTATGGATGTAGTATGTAGTAGAATATGCAAATTATTTTTTATTTTTTGGCACCCCATAGGGTTGACCATCTTTATCTTTTTCTGGCATTACTTTTATAAATTATCCTTCGTCTCCATGTCCAAGAAAAGTCAGCAAGATGCAGAGAGAGGAGGAGCTGGATATTCCTGAAGACATTGTCATCTGTATTAGATGATGTGAAAAAGGAGGAAAAGCAGATGGCAGAATAAGCACTCTTCAAACTGTAGGGCAGAGAGCGGTGAGTTTTGGAGAAGTAGGTTCACTACTAGGCGAGGGAATCACTACTAGTGGAGGGGCTTTCTTCTTGTGTCACTCCGGGAATGCTCCATTACTATTTTTCTCTCCTCTTTTATTGGATCGTTGGATCTAACTGCCGGTCACCTGCTGCGCCTCGAGGTACTCTTCATATGTAGTTTCAGGATGCAAGGGTTAGAGGTCACCTGAGTGGGTAGGTCATGTGATATTTTTATGGGGTTGTGTAAATATCTAATATCTATGTTTTTATTTAGTTTATAAAACACTTATTTTATTTATTTTTTACTTTTTTGTATTTTTGTCCCAGTACAGAGACTTCAACATTTCAGGGTCTGATTCCTGTTTCAACGTAGTATAATACATACATTGACTGTCAGTGTAATACACTGACAGAGTGCCTGTGAGACCCAGCCTTGGGGCTGGGCCTCACAGGCTTCCAAACATGGCAGACCATGAGACCTTTGCGTGGCCTGTGGTTGCCATGGCAGCGATCGGCCCCCTATCACAGCAGTATGAGGGACTGATGGACAGACAGAGGGAGCCCCCTCCCACTGCGGTCCTCTTATATGCCCGGTCAGTGCTGATCGTGGCATAGAAGGGTTAATCTGGCAGAATCAGCATTTACAGTGATGCTGGCAGATGCAGCAAGGGTCCCTGCTGTCACTCACACCAGACCCCTGCATTGATCGGGTGTGCACAGCTACGGTGTCTGCTGAATCATCATGACGTACTAGTAAGTTAATTTGCGGGAAGTCAATTTCCGCTGTGACATGGTGGTACGTCAAATGTCAGGAAGGGGTTAAAGGATTCTATATTTTTTTTATAATTTCTCCACCTTCCTGGGCATATTCCCATCATCACTCAAAATTAAGGGAGCTTGACCTCCAAAACATCGCAAGTAGTGTTGAGCGAATCAATGTATCAAAAGTGGACTTCTCTACAAATTTCAGGAAAAATGTTATTCTCCGGCAAGCTAAATTTTTTGCGCTTTGTAGCAAAACAATTTTTGCTAAAATGGCAGTAAAAAAAAAACAATAACAACATAGTCCTCTTATCCACCTGTGTGTGAAGTGGCCATCGTGGGCATCTTGATTGCAGAAACCATGCACAATCTTGAGTGGGGTGATTTGTACGTCACTGCGCTGGCCGTGTGCGGTGACATCATCATGTAAGGTGGCTGTGACGGCCTCTCCACGATCAAATGGATGAGGTGAATGTTTTTTCTTTTTTAACTGTATTAGCCCCTGAAAGATCTTCATTTTAATCTCAGATGCTGCGAACAGCGATGAATTAACGAAGAAGAAGTAATTTGTCACAAATTGAATTTCTATGGGAAATTCGTCAAAGCAGCCGAATCAAATTTTTCATAACTTCGCTCATCTCTGGTCGTGAGGATGGGGCAGGAAACCTGGCGTTCTCTGTATGCTGTATGTAACTAAAGACTGAATATAGGAAATTACCAAAACCAGATAAAGAAAAAGACAGGACTGTGACGTTCCTCGTGCTCGTGAGTCATGATTTTACTCTCACTGTGCATTGAAATAAGTTATTGCTGTGCGGCATTTATTGGACTATAACGTTACGGCGTACAAGGCGACCTGAAAGAATCAGCGCTCGAGAAACTATCATCTAAGATTAATCTACAAAGCCATAAAATAAAATCAACTCCTGTAGGTGAACATTTCTTCAGATAAGACCACAATAGGACACAAGTTTAATGCAAACAGGTAAAGTTCATAATTCCAAGATTAAAAATGGAAAATTTGAAGCAATGTAAAGTTTCAGTTTTTTTTATTAAAACCTTGCAAACTCCGCTATCATGGAGAAAATATGTTGTTTATATTGGATAGTTTTACAAACAGTTAAAGGGGTTATCCGAGTTATGGGGGAAAAAAAATATAAAACTAATCAGGACTTACATATACATTACTTAAGCTTGATTTCTTAAGAGAAAGCCCCCATACTTACATATTTTCCTGGTTGTGTTATTGCTGTGTTTACATGCTGAATGACATGCTGAGGGGGCGTGTAACAACAATGCCTGAGCCCTCCCTCATAAATATTTGTGGGCGTGAACAATCTGCCATTCCCCGCCCCCCTCTCTGCACATCCTAACTGCACATGATTAGAGTTGAGCGAACACCTGGATGTTCGGGTTCGAAAAGTTCGGCCGAACATCCCGGAAATGTTCGGGTTCGGAATCCGAACCCGATCCGAACTTCGTCCCGAACCCGAACCCCATTGAAGTCAATGGGGACCCGAACTTTTCGGCACTAAAAAGGCTGTAAAACAGCCCAGGAAAGAGCTAGAGGGCTGCAAAAGGCAGCAACATGTAGGTAAATCCCCTGCAAACAAATGTGGATAGGGAAATGAATTAAAATAAAAATTAAATAAATAAAAATTAACCAAAATCAATTGGAGAGAGGTCCCATAGCAGAGAATCTGGCTTCACGTCACCCACCACTGTAAGAGTCCATTTTCATAATTTAGGCCCAGCACCCAGGCAGAGGAGAGAGGTCCCGTAACAGAGAATCTGGCTTCATGTCAGCAGAGAATTAGTCTGCATGTCATAGCAGAGAATGAGGCTTCACGTCAGCCACCACTGCAACAGTCCATTGGCATATATTTAGGCCCAGCACCCAGGCAGAGGAGGGAGGTCCCGTAACAGAGAATCTGGCTTCATGTCAGCAGAGAATCAGTCTGCATGTCATAGCAGAGAATGAGGCTTCACGTCAGCCACCACTGCAACAGTCCATTGGCATATATTTAGGCCCAGCACCCAGGCAGAGGAGGGAGGTCCCGTAACAGAGAATCTGTCTTCATGTCAGCAGAGAATTAGTCTGCATGTCATAGCAGAGAATGAGGCTTCACGTCAGCCACCACTGCAACAGTCCATTGGCATATATTTAGGCCCAGCACACACACAGGCAGAGGAGAGAGGTCCCGTAACAGAGAATCTGTCTTCATGTCAGCAGAGAATTAGTCTGCATGTCATAGCAGAGAATGAGGCTTCACGTCAGCCACCACTGCAACAGTCCATTGGCATATATTTAGGCCCAGCACCCAGGCAGAGGAGGGAGGTCCCGTAACAGAGAATCTGGCTTCATGTCAGCAGAGAATCAGTCTGCATGTCATAGCAGAGAATGAGGCTTCACGTCAGCCACCACTGCAACAGTCCATTGGCATATATTTAGGCCCAGCACACACACAGGCAGAGGAGAGAGGTCCCGTAACAGAGAATCTGTCTTCATGTCAGCAGAGAATAGTCTGCATGTCATAGCAGAGAATGAGGCTTCACGTCAGCCACCACTGCAACAGTCCATTGGCATATATTTAGGCCCAGCACACACACAGGCAGAGGAGAGAGGTCCCGTAACAGAGAATCTGGCTTCATGTCAGCAGAGAATCAGTCTGCATGTCATAGCAGAGAATGAGGCTTCACGTCAGCCACCACTGCAACAGTCCATTGGCATATATTTAGGCCCAGCACACACAGGCAGAGGAGAGAGGTCCCGTAACAGAGAATCTGGCTTCATGTCAGCAGAGAATTAGTCTGCATGTCATAGCAGAGAATGAGGCTTCACGTCAGCCACCACTGCAACAGTCCATTGGCATATATTTAGGCCCAGCACCCAGGCAGAGGAGGGAGGTCCCGTAACAGAGAATCTGGCTTCATGTCAGCAGAGAATCAGTCTGCATGTCATAGCAGAGAATGAGGCTTCACGTCAGCCACCACTGCAACAGTCCATTGGCATATATTTAGGCCCAGCACACACACAGGCAGAGGAGAGAGGTCCCGTAACAGAGAATCTGGCTTCATGTCAGCAGAGAATTAGTCTGCATGTCATAGCAGAGAATGAGGCTTCACGTCAGCCACCACTGCAACAGTCCATTGGCATATATTTAGGCCCAGCACACAGGCAGAGGAGAGAGGTCCCGTAACAGAGAATCTGGCTTCATGTCAGCAGAGAATCAGTCTGCATGTCATAGCAGAGAATGAGGCTTCACGTCAGCCACCACTGCAACAGTCCATTGGCATATATTTAGGCCCAGCACACACAGGCAGAGGAGAGAGGTCCCGTAACAGAGAATCTGTCTTCATGTCAGCAGAGAATTAGTCTGCATGTCATAGCAGAGAATGAGGCTTCACGTCAGCCACCACTGCAACAGTCCATTGGCATATATTTAGGCCCAGCACCCAGGCAGAGGAGAGAGGTCCCGTAACAGAGAATCTGGCTTCATGTCAGCAGAGAATCAGTCTGCATGTCATAGCAGAGAATGAGGCTTCACGTCAGCCACCACTGCAACAGTCCATTGGCATATATTTAGGCCCAGCACCCAGGCAGAGGAGAGAGGTCCCGTAACAGACAATCTGGCTTCATGTCAGCAGAGAATCAGTCTGCATGTCATAGCAGAGAATGAGGCTTCACGTCAGCCACCACTGCAACAGTCCATTGGCATATATTTAGGCCCAGCACACAGGCAGAGGAGAGAGGTCCCGTAACAGACAATCTGGCTTCATGTCAGCAGAGAATCAGTCTGCATGTCATAGCAGAGAATGAGGCTTCACGTCAGCCACCACTGCAACAGTCCATTGGCATATATTTAGGCCCAGCACACCAGGCAGAGGAGAGAGGTCCCGTAACAGACAATCTGGCTTCATGTCAGCAGAGAATTAGTCTGCATGTCATAGCAGAGAATGAGGCTTCACGTCAGCCACCACTGCAACAGTCCATTGGCATATATTTAGGCCCAGCACCCAGGCAGAGGAGGAGAGGTCCCGTAACAGAGAATCTGTCTTCATGTCAGCAGAGAATTAGTCTGCATGTCATAGCAGAGAATGAGGCTTCACGTCAGCCACCACTGCAACAGTCCATTGGCATATATTTAGGCCCAGCACACACAGGCAGAGGAGAGAGGTCCCGTAACAGAGAATCTGTCTTCATGTCAGCAGAGAATTAGTCTGCATGTCATAGCAGAGAATGAGGCTTCACGTCAGCCACCACTGCAACAGTCCATTGGCATATATTTAGGCCCAGCACACACAGGCAGAGGAGAGAGGTCCCGTAACAGAGAATCTGGCTTCATGTCAGCAGAGAATTAGTCTGCATGTCATAGCAGAGAATGAGGCTTCACGTCAGCCACCACTGCAACAGTCCATTGGCATATATTTAGGCCCAGCACACACAGGCAGAGGAGAGAGGTCCCGTAACAGAGAATCTGGCTTCATGTCAGCAGAGAATTAGTCTGCATGTCATAGCAGAGAATGAGGCTTCACGTCAGCCACCACTGCAACAGTCCATTGGCATATATTTAGGCCCAGCACCCAGGCAGAGGAGGAGAGGTCCCGTAACAGAGAATCTGGCTTCATGTCAGCAGAGAATCAGTCTGCATGTCATAGCAGAGAATGAGGCTTCACGTCAGCCACCACTGCAACAGTCCATTGGCATATATTTAGGCCCAGCACCCAGGCAGAGGAGAGAGGTCCCGTAACAGAGAATCTGTCTTCATGTCAGCAGAGAATTCAGTCTGCATGTCATAGCAGAGAATGAGGCTTCACGTCAGCCACCACTGCAACAGTCCATTGGCATATATTTAGGCCCAGCACCCAGGCAGAGGAGAGAGGTCCCGTAACAGAGAATCTGGCTTCATGTCAGCAGAGAATCAGTCTGCATGTCATAGCAGAGAATGAGGCTTCACGTCAGCCACCACTGCAACAGTCCATTGGCATATATTTAGGCCCAGCACACACAGGCAGAGGAGAGAGGTCCCGTAACAGAGAATCTGGCTTCATGTCAGCAGAGAATCAGTCTGCATGTCATAGCAGAGAATGAGGCTTCACGTCAGCCACCACTGCAACAGTCCATTGGCATATATTTAGGCCCAGCACCCAGGCAGAGGAGAGAGGTCCCGTAACAGAGAATCTGGCTTCATGTCAGCAGAGAATCAGTCTGCATGTCATAGCAGAGAATGAGGCTTCACGTCAGCCACCACTGCAAAAGTCCATTGGCATATATTTAGGCCCAGCACACACAGGCAGAGGAGAGAGGTCCCGTAACAGACAATCTGGCTTCATGTCAGCAGAGAATCATTCTGCATGTCATAGCAGAGAATCAGGCTTCACGTCACCCAACATTGGAACAGTCCATTGGCATATATTTAGGCCCCGGCACCCAGACACAGGAGAGGTTCATTCAACTTTGGGTAGCCTCGCAATATAATGGTAAAATGAAAATAAAAATAGGATTGAATGAGGAAGTGCCCTGGAGTACAATAATATATGGTTAAGGGGAGGTAGTTAATGTCTAATCTGGACAAGGGACGGACAGATCCTGTGGGATCCATGCCTGGTTCATTTTTATGAACGTCAGCTTGTCCACATTGGCTGTAGACAGGCGGCTGCGTTTGTCTGTAATGACGCCCCCTGCCGTGCTGAATACACGTTCAGACAAAACGCTGGCCGCCGGGCAGGCCAGCACCTCCAAGGCATAAAAGGCTAGCTCTGGCCACGTGGACAATTTAGAGACCCAGAAGTTGAATGGGGCCGAACCATCAGTCAGTACGTGGAGGGGTGTGCACACGTACTGTTCCACCATGTTAGTGAAATGTTGCCTCCTGCTAACACGTTGCGTATCAGGTGGTGGTGCAGTTAGCTGTGGCGTGTTGACAAAAGTTTTCCACATCTCTGCCATGCTAACCCTGCCCTCAAAGGAGCTGGCCGTGACACAGCTGCCTTGGCGACCTCTTGCTCCTCCTCTGCCTTGGCCTTGGGCTTCCACTTGTTCCCCTGTGACATTTGGGAATGCTCTCAGTAGCGCGTCTACCAACGTGCGCTTGTACTCGCGCATCTTCCTATCACGCTCCAGTGCAGGAAGTAAGGTGGGCACATTGTCTTTGTAGCGTGGATCCAGCAGGGTGGCAACCCAGTAGTCCGCACAGGTTAAAATGTGGGCAACTCTGCTGTCGTTGCGCAGGCACTGCAGCATGTAGTCGCTCATGTGTGCCAGGCTGCCCAGGGGTAAGGACAAGCTGTCCTCTGTGGGAGGCGTATCGTCATCGTCCTGCCTTTCCCCCCAGCCACGCACCAGTGATGGACCCGAGCTGCGTTGGGTGCCACCCCGCTGTGACCATGCTTCATCCTCATCCTCCTCCACCTCCTCCTCATCCTCGTCCTCCAGTAGTGGGCCCTGTCTGGCCACATTTGTACCTGGCCTCTGCTGTTGCCAAAAACCTCCCTCTGAGTCACTTCGAAGAGACTGGCCTGAAAGTGCTAAAAATGACCCCTCTTCCTCCTCCTCCTCCTCCTCCTCCTGGGCCATCTCCTCTTGCATCATCGCCCTAAGTGTTTTCTCAAGGAGACATAGAAGTGGTATTGTAACGCTGATAACGGCGTCATCGCCACTGGCCATGTTGGTGGAGTACTCGAAACAGCGCAACAGGGCACACAGGTCTCGCATGGAGGCCCAGTCATTGGTGGTGAAGTGGTGCTGTTCTGTAGTGCGACTGACCCGTGCGTGCTGCAGCTGAAACTCCACTATGGCCTGCTGCTGCTCGCACAGTCTGTCCAGCATGTGCAAGGTGGAGTTCCACCTGGTGGGCACGTCGCATATGAGGCGGTGAGCGGGAAGGCCGAAGTTACGCTGTAGCGCAGACAGGCGAGCAGCAGCAGGATGTGAACGCCGGAAGCGCGAACAGACGGTCCGCACTTTATGCAGCAGCTCTGACATGTCGGGGTAGTTGTGAATGAACTTCTGCACCACCAAATTCAGCACATGCGCCAAGCAAGGGATGTGCGTCAAATTGGCTAGTCCCAGAGCTGCAACGAGATTTCGCCCATTATCAGCACACCACCAGGCCGGGCTTGAGGCTCACCGGCAGCAACCACTCGTCGGTCTGTTGTTCTATACCCCGCCACAACTCCTGTGCGGTGTGGGGCCTGTCCCCCAAACATATGAGTTTCAGAATGGCCTGCTGACGTTTACCCCGGACTGTGCTGAAGTTGGTGGTGAAGGTGTGTGGCTGACTGGATGAGCAGGTGGAAGAAGAGGAGGAGGAAGCCGAGAAGGAGGAGGTGGCAACAGGAGGCAAAGAATGTTGCCCTGCGATCCTTGGCGGCGGAAGGACGTGCGCCAAACAGCTCTCCGCCTGGGGCCCAGCTGCCACTACATTTACCCAGTGTGCAGTTAGGGAGATATAGCGTCCCTGGCCGTGCTTACTGGTCCACGTATCTGTGGTTAGGTGGACCTTGCCACAGATGGCGTTGCGCAGTGCACACTTGATTTTATCGGATACTTGGTTGTGCAGGGAAGGCACGGCTCTCTTGGAGAAGTAGTGGCGGCTGGGAACAACATACTGTGGGACAGCAAGCGACATGAGCTGTTTGAAGCTGTCTGTGTCCACCAGCCTAAATGACAGCATTTCATAGGCCAGTAGTTTAGAAATGCTGGCATTCAGGGCCAGGGATCGAGGGTGGCTAGGTGGGAATTTACGCTTTCTCTCAAATGTTTGTGAGATGGAGAGCTGAACGCTGCCGTGTGACATGGTTGAGACGCTTGGTGACGGAGGTGGTGGTGGTGGTGTTGGTGGTACATCCCCTGTTTGCTGGGCGGCAGGTGCCAACGTTCCTCCAGAGGCGGAGGAAGAGGCCGAGGCGGCAGCAGCAGAAGAGGCCGAGGCGGCAGCAGCAGAAGAGGTAGCAGGGTGAGCCTGAGTGACTTCCTTGGTTTTAAGGTGTTTACTCCACTGCAGTTCATGCTTTGCATGCAGGTGCCTGGTCATGCAGGTTGTGCTCAGGTTCAGAACGTTAATGCCTTGCTTCAGGCTCTGATGGCACAGCGTGCAAACCACTCGGGTCTTGTCGTCAGCACATTGTTTGAAGAAGTGCCATGCCAGGGAACTCCTTGAAGCTGCCTTTGGGGTGCTCGGTCCCAGATGGCGGCGGTCAGTAGCAGGCGGAGTCTCTTGGCGGCGGGTGTTCTGCTTTTGCCCACTGCTCCCTCTTTTGCTACGCTGTTGGCTCGGTCTCACCACTGCCTCTTCCTCCGAACTGTGAAAGTCAGTGGCACGACCTTCATTCCATGTGGGGTCTAGGACCTCATCGTCCCCTGCATCGTCTTCCACCCAGTCTTGATCCCTGACCTCCTGTTCAGTCTGCACACTGCAGAAAGACGCAGCAGTTGGCACCTGTGTTTCGTCATCATCAGAGACATGCTGAGGTGGTATTCCCATGTCCTCATCATCAGGAAACATAAGTGGTTGTGCGTCAGTGCATTCTATGTCTTTCACCGCTGGGGAAGGGCTAGGTGGATGCCCTTGGGAAACCCTGCCAGCGGAGTCTTCAAACAGCATAAGAGACTGCTGCATAACTTGAGGCTGAGACAGTTTCCCTGGTATGCATTGGGGTGATGTGACAGACTGATGGGGTTGGTTTTCAGGCGCCATCTGTGCGCTTTCTGCAGAAGACTGGGTGGGAGATAATGTGAACGTGCTGGATCCACTGTCGGCCACCCAATTGACTAATGCCTGTACCTGCTCAGGCCTTACCATCCTTAGAACGGCATTGGGCCCCACCATATATCGCTGTAAATTCTGGCGGCTACTGGGACCTGAGGTAGTTGGTACACTAGGACGTGTGGATGTGGCAGAACGGCCACGTCCTCTCCCAGCACCAGAGGATCCACTAACACCACCACGACCATGTCCACGTCCGCGTCCCTTACTAGATGTTTTCCTCATTGTTATCGTTCACCACAACAAAAATATTATTTGGCCCAATGTATTGTATTCAAATTCAGCTGGATATAAATTTGAGGCCTAGTATTTAGGCGCTGGGTGACAGGTATGGGTTTAGTGACAGAATTAGACTTGGAAATGCACAGTAGCGGGTGTGTGAAGTTATTCTGAATGACCCTATGTGCACCTTCAATATGATCTACCCTTTTAGGGCTAGATTTCAAATAGCTCTGATACAGCAGAAACCACTAAATTTTTAAATTGCTAAATTGGGAATTGTATTTCAACCCAGAACAAGAAATGTGCTTTGACGGACACTAAATAACTTTCCCAGCCACAACAGGACAGCGGTAACGAGAGATTTAGCGGGATATCAAATTGAGGCCTAGTATTTAGGCGCTGGGTGACAGGTATGGGTTTAGTGACAGAATTAGACTTGGAAATGCACAGTAGCGGGTGTGTGTGAAGTTATTCTGAATGACCCTATGTGCACCTTGAATATTATATACCCTTTTAGGGATAGATTTCAAATAGCTCTGATACAGCAGGAACCACTAAATTATGAAATTGCTAAATTGGGAATTGTACTTCAACCCAGAACAAAAAATTTGCTTTGACGGACACTAAATAACTTTCCCAGCCACAACAGGACAGCGGTAATGAGAGATTTAGCGGGATATAAATTTGAGGCCTAGTATTTAGGCGCTGGGTGACCGGTATGGATTTAGCGACAGAATTAGACTTGGAAATGCACAGTAGCGTGTGTGTGAAGTTATTCTGAATGACCCAATGTGCACCTTGAATATTATATACCCTTTTAGGGATAGATTTCAAATAGCTCTGATATAGCAGGAACCACTAAATTATGAAATTGCTAAATTGGGAATTGTACTTCAACCCAGAACAAAAAATGTGCTTTGACGGACACTAAATAACTTTCCCAGCCACAACAGGACAGCGGTAACGAGAGATTTAGCGGGATATAAATTTGAGGCCTAGTATTTAGGCGCTGGGTGACCGGTATGGATTTAGTGACAGAATTAGACTGGGATATGGCCAAAAAATAACCACACTATTGCTGGTTAAATGCACTTGGTGACGGGCGCAGCTTGCCCCTGATGTAGTATATGGCCAAAAAATGAACAGACTATTGCTGGTTAAATGCACTTGGTGTCACAGCTTGACGAACCACACTACTGAGGGTTAAATGCACTTGGTGACATCAAGTGAAGTCCTTTGGAGGAGTTAATCTGCCTAATCTCGCCCTACTGTCGCATCCGCAACCTCTCCCTACGCTAATCAGAGCAGAGTGACGGGCGGCGCTATGTGACTCCAGCTTAAATAGAGGCTGGGTCACATGGTGCTCTGGCCAATCACAGCCATGCCAATAGTAGGCATGGCTGTGACGGCCTCTTGGGGCAAGTAGTATGACGCTTGTTGATTGGCTGCTTTGCAGCCTTTCAAAAAGCGCCAAGAAAGCGTCACAAAAGCGCCAAGAAAGCGACGAACACCGAACCCGAACCCAGACTTTTACGAAAATGTCCGGGTTCGGGTCCGTGTCACGGACACCCCAAAATTCGGTACGAACCCGAACTATACAGTTCGAGTTCGCTCATCCCTACACATGATCATTTCCGAGCCCAGACAGGCAGACGATCTAAGATCTAAGCAATATGACACTTATATGTATCTAAGCTATATGGCACCTATATGTATCTAAGCTATATGACTGCTATATGTATCTAAGCTGTATTACACCTATATGTATCTAAGCTATATGACTGCTATATGTATCTAAGCTATATCACAGCAATATCTATATTATGGACAATGATTTCCTCTGTGATGTTCCTGGGGGTGGTTTGTGAGCTACCAGCTGGGGCTAGTACAGATCGCCAGACGCAGGGCAGCGGGCACACTGGTGGACCGGTGGGAGGGATCTTTGGAATCCATGGAATCTTTCTTCACGGCTGCCGGCACTGATGAGGATCGCGCATGAGCGATCCTTCACAGGAGCCGTGGCAGCGAGATACAGAGAGACAGGGGGCGGGCACCAAAGGCTCTGACGTTTCCTTTACAGAGCCGGGCCCCTACCTCAAGCAAGGATAAGCCTGTAAACGAGACGTCACCGCCGGAGCCTGTCTGGGTGCATGGGTTTATAAAAGCAGCGGCAGGCAGGCATCACGCAGTGGTGGAGAGAAAATACTATACTCGGCAGTGTGGGAATATTTTGAGGTCACTAGGTGATGTTAGTAGGGCAGTATGCAGGATGTGTGGAATCCATGGAATCTTTCTTCATGGCTGCCGGCACTGATAAGGATTGCGCATGAGCGATCCCTCACAGGAGCCGCGGCAGCCAGATACAGAGAAATGGGGGGCGGTCACCAAAGGCTCTGACGTTTCCTTTACAGAGCCGGGCCCCTACCTCAAGCAGGGAGAAGCCTGTAAACGAGATGTCACCGCCGGAGCCTGGTGAGTGACGCCAGGGGTCACGTGACCCGAATCGGGCGTGTGGAAACACAGCAGAATAAATAATGAATGTACATTAGAAATGTATTTTTAATAATGTTTTAAGCCACCTTAACATATATTGATTTAACTCGGATAACCCCTTTAATTAAAAACAGATTGAGGAAGATCCAGACCGATACGAGAGTAGATATATAACTAAATAATACAAATATAAAAGAGTAATAAATACAGATGCAGCCGAGCTAAACTTGATGGTTAACGCATTAAGTAAAGAATAGGAAGAAAAGGTAACTAACTTTTCAATGGATTTCAATGGCATTTGTCACGAGAAAACCAACCAAGATAAGACTGTGCCATGTGTTATCAGAGTCAAGTTTAGCTCGGCTACAACTGTACATTGAAACACAAATCAAAATTCTCCTGTACAATGTCTTCTTATGACCCTTATATTGGACTTTGTGTTGAGTTCTGGTCTCAGTAGGATAATGTAACATTTGGGAATGAAGATACAGCCCAGAAGTCCAGCACTGGAACATGAGATGGCAAAAACTTCCACAGCCACCATGTACTTCCCCTTGGTGCTGAGGTAGGCCGGGATGAAGGAGATCCACACACTGCAGAACACCAGCATGCTGAACGTGATGTACTGAGCCTCATTGAAGGTGTCTGGAAGTCTTCTGGCCAAGAAAGCTACAATAAAGCTCATCATTGCCAGAAATCCAATGTAGCCGATGGACAAGTAGAAAGCAATGGCAGATCCCTCAACACATTGTAATATTATCTTTCCAACCTCTATTCCAGTGTTATAATCTGGGAATGGTGGAGAATAAAACAACCAGAGGACACAGATCAAAACTTCTCCAGATGAACCTATAACAAGTAAGGATTTGGAGAGGTGTCTCTTCATCCACTGCCTCAGTGTCCTGCCTGGTTTAATGGCTTGAAAAGCCAAGACTACAGTCACTGTTTTAGCTAAGACTGAAGAAACGGCAAGGCTAAAAATGATTCCAAAAGCCACTTGTCGGAGGAGACATGATATATCTGAGGGACGTCCAATGAATAAGAGAGGACATAAAAATGAGAAGATCAGTGAGAGGAGAAGTGTGAAACTGAGATTCTGGTTATTGGCTTTCACAATCGGAGAATCTTTATTATTTATAAATATCCCAAATACAACTATAGTAACAAGGCAAAATGTAAGATTTATAATAATTAGAGATGACCCCAGTGTGTCTCCATAAGACAGGAATTCAATCGGTCTTGGAACGCAGGAATCTCTTCTTCCATTTGACCAGTGATCGTTAGGACACACTAAGCATGTTCCCATGTCTGCAATCAAGAAATTATTATATTTTACCATTGTAAATTTGGCGGAAATGTAAATTTATAGTAGTAGTCATGACATCACTGGCCTGCGGGAAACAGCAAGAAGGCAGCTGATCGGCAGAATTCCCGGGTGTCGGACCCCCACCGATCAGATGCTGATGATCTCTGCAAAGGATACATGCCCAGTAATAAAAAGCTACAGAACCCCTTTAATGACCCACATTTTGTATCCTTTGAGGATGTAGCCAGGTTTTCTCATTTTGCCTCTTTGCATTGGGGCTCCCAGATTCTTTGAACCTTTACCCTTATAAAGCTTCATGAGGTTTTGATTTTTAATAGGATTAGATGAACTTTCCCATGGTGCTGAGCTGGATTACATATCCTTTCATTACATGTATTTATTTATTTATCTCAAAAGGAAATTTTAATTGTGATACTTATTTTATGACTATAATGAAATATACAAGTGTTCTGATAGTATGTAATCGGTTGTTGGGATATTTGGAGAGGACATCTGGACACTGCACTGCAGACCTTCAATAGCTATACATAATTTTTACCAAACCTAATTATATGATAATTCCCCTGTTACACGGGCGGCTCAAGCTCACTGCTGCTGCTTTACATCCTAATCTTCACCAACCAATGACTAGCAACCAGTAGATATTTAAGGCACCTTCCCTGGTAGGTGTGCCTACCTCTGCCTGTTTCTTGATTGGTTCTCTGTTGCCTAACCTGACCTGTGCATGATTTTTTTATATTGATCCAGTGCCGCTTGCTGTGACCTTGGTTATGGTTCTCAGATTTCCATGTATTCTGCCTGTCCTGACCTTGGCCTGTCACTGACTATGAGTTTGATTGATCTCTCGGTGCCCTGCACCAGTGTCTCTGAATCCCAAAAGTCAGCTGCTCAACCACATTGGGACTATTCCAGAAGGTAGCGGCCTGGTGGTTCCCTGCAGTGAAGTCTAAATCCCTGTTTGGGGATAAAGGGTGAATACTTGTGGACTGGCTGGATAACACCCTTAGATCTAGCTCAAAGTCAAACCGGTTGGTTGGTACAGTGTTTCCACACCAACTGCCATAACATTCCCTTGATTACAATTTCTTTGTATTTCATGGCCAGTTTTTATACTGACATGTTATGGTGTTAGAACAACTGGCCCATTTACTCACATTCATCTTAGGATACATAGACATTTATCATCAGTTGCTTCATTAGGTTGGTGATAAACATCTACTGTCAACAATAGCAGATCTATTCATTGTCATCATGGTAAAATGTGTGAAAATCCTCATGCATCCATGTGTCTGCTTCATTTTGATAAAGGTAATGTTTTTTACAATGGTGCAGGACAATGTTGCCTATTTGTGTGTAATAACGGCACCTGCCGAGCTGAAAACGCTCTCTGAAATTACAGTGAAGTATTGACAAGACAATTCAGCAATAGCAAAGTGGGCTACTTCTAGTCACTGTTTCAATTTTCCTCCCCAGAAGTCCATGGGGTCAGGAAATAGTGTTGTACTGATATCCTTTGCCCACCGCTGCCTCACTCCTTCCTGTAGGCACAGGCACTGCACTACTCACAGTGGCCCCACTCCTCTTCCTTCCACAGCTCTGGTTCCACTCGCCATGGTCTTCTGTGAGCCAATCCTACTTTAAAGGCTTCCAGGTCTGCTCTATAGTGCACATGCATGCTTACTCTCAGCCACTTGAAAGGTCAGCATGTGCACATCCAAATCCTTTCCCACCCAATGGGTGATTGTCCCTAGGTATTTAAGTTGCCCTCCCCTCTGAAAGTGAGAATGAGTTTTAGGTTTTCTAGTCTCTAGTAAAAACGCAAAAGTGTATTTTCTGTCTGACTATCCATTTACCTTACTCCAGCCTCACTATCGACTCTGACTTCTCATTGCCTTCCCTGACCTAAAACTGTTTCTTGGATTACCCTACTGCCACCTGTCCTGACCTTAGCCTTGTATGCTGCCTGCTCTAACCTCGGCCCATCTCCTGACTACACTTATTACCTGATCCTTCAGTGCTTTTCACTGGTGTGTCCGACCCTGTTGGTCAGCCACCAAATGCACTAGAACTATCTGAATTAGTAGTGGTTTGGTGGCTCCTCCTCAGCAAAGTCCGGATCCAGGGGGTAAAGAGCGAATACCACAGGACTAACAGGATCATGCCCTTAGTGTTACTTCTAACCAAACTGGTTCATTGGTAAAATGGATCCACACCCACTGTATGTTAACAGAGTATGTGCTGGAGGAAGGGCACACTCAGTCATGTAGACAACGAGACAATTTTAATGTACATAAAAATGTACAGATGGCTAGAAGTTACATAGTTACTATGGTTGCAAAAATACATAAGTCCATCAAGTTCAACCAAGTGTGATTATCATATAGCATCATTAAAAGAAATCAATTTTACAGGAAAAATTGTTAGGAAACATTCTTTCCTGTATATTTAATTGTATATAAAGTGCAAGTGCTGTAAAAAATTACAAGCAAAGAGGCATTCCGAAACAGCCTGTATATCACATAAAGTAGGGCCTTATTCACATTGTGGTAAAATTGTTCAGGTAGTGGGACTCCTACACTCATAAAGCCTATGCACTAAGTGAAAGGGCTGCCAAAAATTACAAGGAACCGGCGCTGCAATACACCCTTTGTTACACATAAAGGAGGGCATCATACACACCCTTGAGAAATGATGATTGATGGCCTGCTGGTGACCCTCAAAAACATTTGGAGCAAGGGCCTGCTGATCTGACCATCTATAACCTTAGGGGCGAGGGCCTGCTGCTACATTAGTGACTCTAGATAACCTCTGGGCGATTGCACGTCCCTGTGACGGCGACGATCCATTTGGATGTCTGCCCTATCAACTTTCAATGTTCTTTTCTGCGCCTACCATGGTGATCACGGGTAACGGGGAATCGGGGTTCCACGCCGGAGAGGGAGCTTGAGAAAGGGATACCACATCCAAGGGAGGTCAATGGCTGAAATCTGATTGGCTGTTGTTGCCTTTTAGTGTTGATCACAAATATTCGAATTGCAAATTTTTGTCGCGATATCGGCACTTCGAGAATTCGCGAATATTTAGAATATAGTGATATATTCGTAATTTTTAAAATTCTATATTTTTTTATTATTCAGTACATATGATCCCTCCCTGCTTCTAGATTCTGGGCCAATGAGAAGGCTGCAATATCTTTGACTTTAGGAGTAGTGTTGATTGCAAATTTTCTTAATAAGAATTTACGTAATTAAAATGTTCGTAATGAGAATCAATGAGATTGTGAAAACTCATCAATATAGCGAATTGTTCTACATGGTTTTTTTTTATATTCGCTATATTGCTATATATTCTGGGGGTTAGATTATACCATCGGATCTGAGTTTTCACAATCTCATTGATTCTCATTACAAAAATTTGCATTACGAAAATTCACAATCAACACTACTCCTTCTCATTGGCCCACAAGCTAGAAGCAGGAAGGGATCATGTGTACTGATTAAAAAAAAATCTCGAATATTCGAAATTATCAATATATATCACTAAATTCTAAATATTTGCAAATTCTCGAATATTTGCATATTACGCGATCATTACCTTGCCTATTTTTAGAGTAAAAAAAGTCGAATATAATGAATATTCAAATTTGCGAATATTCGACAAATATTCAGCGAAATATTTGCGAAATATCGCAAATTCGAATATGACCCCTGCCGCTCATCACTATTGCCTTGCCCCTTTTGTTTCCTAATTGTGAACCACAAGAAACACACAGAATATGGACACTATATTAGGCCCAGATTAATGGAATTTGCCCTAAAGAAACAGTTTTCAGATGCAGGACAGTATATGTCTCAGGATTCTTTACAGTAAGAGCAGTGAGACTATGGAGCTCTCTGCCTGAGGAGGTGGTGATGGTGAGTACAATAAAGGAATTCAAGAGGGGCCTGGATGTATTTCTGGAGTGTAATATTATTACAGGCTATAGCTACTAGAGAGGGGTCGTTGATCCAGGGATTTATTCTGATTGCCTGATTGGAGTCGGGAAGGAATTTTTATTCCCCTAAAGTGAGGAAAATTGGTTTCTACCTCACAGTTTTTTTTTTTCCTTCATCTGGATCAACTTGCAGGATGACAGGCCGAACTGGATGGACAAATGTCTTTTTTCGGCCTTATGTACTATGTTACTATTATGTACTATGTTACTAGAAACACACAGAATATGGACACTAGATTAGGCCCAGATTATTGGAATCTGTGGTAGAGACACTGTTTTCTGATGTAGTTTATATTTATATTTTTCCCTATATCTGGGCCTGACAACCACACAAGGTGTTGAAGCGCAGATCATACAATTCTCGGATTACACCGTTAACAGCAAAAAATGGGAAAAATTGGAAAAAAATGATTGTTTTCACTAATATTCTTCCTATCTCTGCCCCTGACACACAGAAGGTATTGCTGCACAGATGTCACAAGTCACTGCAGACACCATCTATATAGCAAAAGAATCGCTATTTCGCAAAGTATAAACAAAAAATCGAGTACAACTTGGCACAATTAAATTGCTGCCACCACACACAATATTCCTTAAAAGGACATTTGGGTCTTTGAAACGTTATTCACTGAAATATATTGTGATCACAATCTCCTTACACTATCTGTCCCTTGCTAAACGCATCTCTACCTGACTCGCAATGAGCCGAAACCGCGTCATCGGGTGCTATATAGCACCTGATGACGCGTTCCGGCCATCCAATCACTATAATGCCAGCAGCCAACATGGCTACTGGCATTACAGTAATGGCAGTACTTACCTGGACGTTGATTGGCTGCTTAGCAGCTGCAAAACGTGCGGGGAGGAGCCTCAAGCATGCCGCTCGAGCACATGTGGTACTCGGCCGAGTACTGCCATGTGCCGAGCATAGCAATGCTTGAACCGAACAGGTATTTGGCCGAGCATACTCGCTCATCACTAGTAAAGACGTGGAACTGTGCAACATTTTGAAAATGAAACAGTTTTTACAGACAAATGGCCAAAAGTACCAATGCCATAGAGAAAAATTTAATTGGGGTGAAGGTGCAGAACTGGGCAACATTTTCAAAATGACAAATTACAGAGAGCTGAGAAGAAATACTGCTGCCATAAAGGACAATAACAAATTAAACAAATCACACAACTGTGCAACCTGTTTGAGAAGAGGACAGTTTTATACAGAAAGCCGACCAGAAGTATTATTGTCATGTAGCAGAATTACATTTGGGTGGTGGCGCCACTTGCCTCACTGAATACCCGTTATAACAGTATACTGGAGGCTGGACCAGATCTGGTACAATGATAGCACACTGGGCCATTTCCAGCCACTGTTCCAATCTGCCTCCCAGAAGTCCACAGAAAGGACACAGTCATTTTGAAAAGGAGATAAATTTAAAGGGAGTCTATAAGAAACTTACCTGTCCGGGTTTCAGAGGTGCTGGAGCCACGCCACCTGGTGACACGACAGCATTCTTAGCAACACTAATGCAATACTCTGTTTCTTCTTGCAGCTGCCGTGTGCTGGGGGATATTAGCAATGGGCTGAATGCTCAGCTGCTCTATTACTGGGCGCTAGTGTTTCTGACTAATGGAGCTCCGAGTAATGGACCTATCAGGTTCTGCTCCAGGGACTTGGTGCTCTATTTAAACCTGTTCCTGGCCATACACCAGTGCCAGTGATAGTCTCTGACTCACTAGCTGTGTTCCTGGTTCCTTGTTTCTGTGTTTATTGGGTTGCTCGTTCCTCTGACCCTGGCTTGTCTTCTGACCACTCTCTGTCTCTCTGGTTTGTATTGTGTTGTTCATCTGGTTTTCATCTCAGCTTGTCCTCTGACCACTCTCTGTATCTCGTTTGGTACTCCATAGCTTGTTTGGTTCTGACCCATGTATGTACGACTCTGGTATTTTGTTTGTCTGTCTTGTTTGTTAGTGCATCTCTGCACTTAAATAGCGTAGGGACTGTCGACCCGTTGCGGTCTAGCTATATAGGGATTCTACTGCAGGTAGGTAGGGACAGCGGGCTGGGTTCTAGCCTAAGGGCTGACTTTCCATGTTTGTCCCCACCTACTAATGGAGTCTGTCATGTAAATTTTACTAATATAGCTACCAGGAATGGCCATCAGAACATTGCAAAAACATTATAGCCATACCTTTATGTCATCTGGATGTTTTTCCATGTCCAGGAAAAGCACTTTTATTCCTATGAAAAACAGCTTCCAAGTTCCCATTGGGCAGGCTTTGCTGAAAGTGCCTAAGTCCGCCACATTTCCCCGCTGTCTGCTATTCCCCTAACTTCCCAAGGCTGCCTCCCCCGACATCACAGTGATGCAGGAGAAGAAGCCTTGGGTGGGTGGGGAGAAGGCCTTTCTATAAACACACTGATATTGATGCACTGAAATGTGCTGAACAGGAGAAAAATTGCAACTGGTTTGTAAAGAGAAATAAGTGCAACTACACAGAATATCCTGCAAAACGTGTGCTGCTGGAGGTACTGTGCATATGCCTATAAAACACTAACTATTGAATGTTGAGGTTTTATGAAAAAAGATAAAAAGGCTAGCTACTCATGCACAGAATAAAAATATATTTTTGGATTCTCTGCATTGTAAGGTAAACACACAGAAAAATTTCCCTATGCTCTCTGTCACACGCCCCCTAGTGGCCAGACCGCTCAATGCCTTCCAGTCCGTTTCAGCCCACAGACCGTCCAGCGTCGTGGATGCAATCGGTGAGCTGAAACCACCGGACTTTGGGCAGCAGACAGGCTAGAAGGGAGCGTGTAAACTACGGGAACCCACACTATGCAATATTTAGGTATCGGACTACCTCCATCCCTTTTAACCGGGAAAAGGGAAACCCGTTCTGACTAAACAAGACAACTTTCAGGGTAGCAACTCTTCAGAAGGATAGAATTCGTTCTGCGGTGCACAGAGCAGGTATGAAGCTGAAGGAAATTACTTTAACATTATTTATTATAAATGCAATACAAATAGTTAGCATATACAGAAAATTATTAAAAGTAACAATTATAGGGAAGAATAGACCAGTGTAAAGTAAAAGGGAAACCAATGGAAGGAAATACTTAATTTCAGAAGAAATATGTCCTTTGTGGAAGATCCAAGAAAGTCCTTTGTTCCAGAATAAAAGTCTGGCAAACAGGCTTCCAACCACGTGGTCCTCTGGCTGGCTTCTGTTTAGGTGATGTTACACAAGGGAGGACTTCTACCAGATTTCAGTCATTGCCATATGAATGATCCAGCTTTTAGGGCGGGATCTCAGACTCAGCCCCTGGGAGGGGGTTTGGGTGTGCTTTTATTTTGGTGGGAAACTCAAGTCCCAAAGATATGACATTTTCATATTTCAGAGCATGTCCGCCGCACACAAATAATAATCATACGACACATTCATTTTCAATCTGGGACCATGGTGCCGACATGTCTCAATCATGCTGTGTTACAAGCCCTCCATGGCAGTGACAGACCAAATGGTCTCTTTTCAGGTCGTAGTTTTCACACCTAACTGGGAGATCTCTGCAGATGGGAAGCCCCTTTGATGTAGCTAAAGAAAACACCTGCAATCACGGGAATAGAATGTGTTACCTGCTGGACCCCTGAGAATGGCCTCAGCAATTCCCAAACGTGACAATCAGAAAATCAATTGATTGCGTTTTATTTCCGAATCGATTGTGGTTCCTCACGGTTCAGGTGCACGCCGCCATGGCAAAGACCTAGAGGAAAAAAAGAGACAATGCAGCAGCACTCTGCAAATCAGATAAAGTACAACAATGCTAACAAAAATTATAGTGCTAATACTACGCTTATTTATAAAAGCGAGATGCTTGGACAATGCATTTTGTACAAAACCCTTTGAGCCCGTCTGCCGAACGTCAAGGCGATCTCTGTTAGACGGGTCCTAACACTAAATACTACCTGTTATGCGCCATAATGGCCACCATAAAATTCAGGGAGTGTTGGATCCACATGCATGCTGGCTCCACTCTGCCTTTTTCCATTTTTTGTGCCAAAATGGCCTCCATTACAAGGGATGCAGGTACCAACATGCATGCTGAGCCCACTCTATACCTCTCATTGTGCCAGACAGCTTCCAATGAATGTAGTGAGAGCAGGCTACAGCTTTATACTGAAACTAATTAAAATCAGCCTATGGGGCAGACAGGCTAATCAGGAGTGCACGACTCGCGGGAGTGCCACATCTCCAGCATTGTAAATCTGCAAAAAAAGGGGGTTAGTCAGCACCTCCCAGTGCGCAGGTGCATGCTGCCATGGCAAAGACCTAGAGGAAAAAAGAGACAATGCAGCAGTACCCTGCAAATCAGATAAAGTACAACAATGCTAACAATTTTTTTTGCATATTTACAATGCTGGAGATGTGGCACTCCAGCGAGTCATGCACTCCTGATTAGCCTGTCTGCCCCATAGGCTGATTTTAATTATTTTCAGTGTAAAGCTGTAGCCTGCTCTCACTACATTCATTGGAAGCTGTCTGGCACAAGGAAAGGTGTATAGCGTGGGCTCGGCATGCATGTTGGTACCTGCATCCCTTGTAATGGAGGCCATTTTGGCACAAAAAATGGAAAAAGGCAGAGTGGATCCAACATGCATGTGGGTCCAACACTCCCTGAATTTTATGGCGGTCATTATGGCGCATAACAGGTAGTATTTAGTGTTAGGACCCGTCTAACAGAGATCGCCTTGACGTTCGGCAGACGGGCTTCGATGGTTTTGTACAAAATGCATTGTCCAAGCATCTCGCTTTTATAAATAAGCGTAGTATTAGCACCATAATTTTTGTTAGCATTGTTGTACTTTATCTGATTTGCAGAGTGCTGCTGCATTGTCTCTTTTTTTCTCCTCACGGTTCATCCGTGACACTCTCCTTCTCTACTGATAAAACCCTGACATTTCTACCTATTAGTTCAATCTACCAAACTAAGTATGTCCCTATACTATCCCTGCAATACCCTAAGATGGCTGCTTGAGTTTGTAATTGGGGTCTGCCGAGTCAGACAGACTCATGTGACACAAGTTCCCAATGGCATCTGTGCTTCAGACATACCACAGAGCCTGATGGGACAATATCTATCCAGCCACATGATAGGCTGTCTGCAAAGCCCGCCAGCCAGGGCTTCTCCCAGTCATGTGATCTGTCTTCCCCATCTTCCCCGCTCTATTTCTCTTGCATTTTAACAGTAAAATGGCAATCATTGTTTTGGCAATTCCTAAAAAGCAAATTGCCTAAACTACGGATTTGTTTGGCAGAAGAATTTTTGTGAAATTTATATTGAATCTGAATAATTTACAATCGATTCCATCTTTACTACTTTTATCCCTTATACAAAAAACCTTCTCTGGAGAATAATAAAAATATGGATTCCTCTATATGATATTCATATTAAACACCTGGAGGAATGGAAACTAGCAAAATGGCCCCTTCCAAAATATGACTGATCTACCCGACATACAGATGTAGCCAATGTTATCTTGACTGGCTTAACGCATTAATGCAACAAAATGATATTACAGTGATCTTGTTACAGTGACCCTCCCGGCATGCCTGGAGCCAGGATAATGTTGGCTACATCTGAACGCTCCTTTTTCTTGCAATAGAGCTCAAAATGAATGTGGTCTGATCGGTGCTAATGCCCATCTTGTAGATTTGTACTTTCATGTGAAATTGTCCCTACTCACCAGTCTGGTTGGAGATCTCGCCTTCTGCACAGGGCGCACAGTAGTAGCAGCATTTCTGTTTTCCTTCCAGTAGGACTTTCCGGTATCCATGGAGGCAACTCTCACTACAGGTGGAGCGCGGTGTCTGGAAAAGTCATATACACATATACGTATTTAATGCTTGCCTTTTGAGACATAAAGGTGCTCTCCCTTTTTTAATATATAAACCCCAGATATTGGGACCTGTAGAGGAATCCATACTCATCCAGTCCCTGCTACTCAATTATGGCCCTCTGACATCCAAGCTGTCTGCACGGCACTTCTGGTCCCAGCCAATGACTGGTCTCAACAGTGATGTGTCCCAAAGTGGCACATCACTGCTGGGTGATGTACTGCTTGGAGATATGTCACCTTTGAGGCCACTCAGTGGAAACAGAGGATAAAGTGACCCTGTCCATGCAGGAAGTTGACATATAGAGACCAGAAGTCCAATGAAGAGCCCTGGAGTGAGGGAGTCAGAACCGAGCAATGGGGACTAGATAAGTATAGATTTCTAAGCAGGTCCCAATTTCTGTGAGTTACATAAAAAACTGGAAATGCCTTTAAGGTGTGATATTTTGCTCATGGGAGCAGTGCTAGCCAATCTAGGAGTAGGGCTGGATAAGCAGGACATGTCCTAGGCTAATTTCACACTACCATTTCCATTCTCCACTAGGCTGTTCCAGCAGAGAACAGCCTAATGGAGTTCTCTGGATTCGGCATACCCAGGGGTAGACTGACCATTCGGGCACTCGGAATGGACCGAGGGACCACAGCCACTAGGGGCCCTCTCACTCCTGCAGCCAGAGGTCGCAATCAGTGGCATGCCTAACGGGGGGTGGTCCGCCCCGGGTGTCAGCTATAAGTTACAGGGGGTGCAGCCGCACTCCAGGCAGTGAACTTACTTGGCATAGACAGCGCCATATATCTCATGCCTGCCACACCTCACATACAACTTACGCACCACCGCACAGCATCTACAGAGCGGCGACCTAATCACTGCGCTCTCTCAGACGCCTCTGTAACTTTGCATTTTGGACAATGTAGTCTTTTCAAGTAAGACGCGCGCACTACTGGTCGTCACTGAAACTACATTTCCCAAGATGCATTTCCCGTCAAAGTAATGGCCGATAGCTGGAAATGTGCTTAGCTGCTTTTTGATACAGGACGGGTAAGTGACGGGCGAGTGTGGTACATGCTGTGATGTGGAGACATTGCAGGTGCTGATAGAACCTGGATGGATATAAGAGGCTTGTAGTAGGAGCTGCTATAGGGATCACAGTCTGGAAACAGCAGTGGATATCATCAGCTGTAAAACACTATGAATGGCACTGAGGGGACACAGAGGTCATTGCTACTATGGAGGGGCACAGAGGGCTTTACTTCTACAAAGGGGGCACAGAGGGCATTACTACTATGAAGGGGGCCCAATGTGCATTACTACTACTACTACAAAGGGGCAAAGAGAGCATTACTTCTGTGGAGGGGACACAATGGGCATTATTACTATGAATGGGGCACAGAGGGCATTACTACTATAAAAGGGGCACAATGGGCGTTACTATTGCAAAGGTTCACAGAGGGCATTACTCATGTGAAGGAGGTGGGCATAACTGTTATGGGGCACAGAGTGGGCATTATTAATGTGACTGGGGCACAATGGACACTACTACTATGAAGGGGGCACAATGGGCATTACTACTACAAAGGGGCACAGAGAGCATTGCTTCTGCGGAGTAAACACAATGGGCATTATTACCCCACTAGTAACCCTGCTCCCCCCTATTGTCACCCCACTAGTGACCCTGCTTCCCCCTCCTCCTGTGTCCCCACTAGTGACCCTGCTCTGACCTCCTCCTGTCCCCCCCTAGTGACCCTGCTCCCCCTCCTCAGGTCCCCCCACTATTAACCCTGCTCCCCCCTTCTTCCCCTCCTCCGGTCACCCCACTAGTGACCCTGCTCCACCTCCTCCGGTCACACCACTAGTGACCCTACTCCTCCCCTCCTCCTGTCACCCCACTAGTGACCCTGCTCCCCCCTCCTCCTGTCACCCCACTAGTAACCCTGCTCCCCTCCACTAGTGACCCTGTGTGTTCCTGTACGGAGAGGAGCCTGGCTGGAGTGTGGTGAGGCCTAGCTGTGTGTCTGTCCCTGTGTGTGTGTGTGTCTGTCAATGTGTATGTGTGTGTCTGTCCCTGTGTGTGTGTCTGTCCCCGTGTGTATGTCTGTCCCCGTGTGTATGTGTGTACGTGTGTGTGTGTCTGTCCTTGTGTATGTGTGTGTCTGTCCCTGTATGTGTGTCTGTCCCTGTGTGTGTGTCACCATCACCATGCCCACAGTGTTCCTATGTCTTGACGCAGCTGCACGATATGTGGGTGGGGCTATGTGTGGGTGTGGCTTGAGAGAGGGTGGGGACACAGGGGCCCCATAATCTTCTGTTACCAGGGGGCCCCATGAGTTGTCAGTCCACCCCTGGGCATACTCAGATGTTACTGCAATGCCTGCTGACCCCATTTACTATGATGGGATCCAGCGGAGATCCAGGCACTACCTGGCAAATATGCGGAGATTCGGCTGGACAAACACTGCGTGTATATGTGCTGGGGAGCAGCCAGATCTCCATTGAACACCATTGTAGTTAATGGGACTGTCAATCTGTTTTCTGCCGGATCAGCCTGCCGGACACTGGTAAAGGAGATGTGCAAGAGGCCTAGACTACAAAATGTACAGTATGCAGCAGGTATTCTAAGTTCTTGACTTAGTCCTCATGCACATGACCATGTGTGCTTTGTGGTCCAGGATTCGATGTGGAAGGAAATCCGGCGGTGGGCCTTAAATAACAAGGAAACTATGTCTTGCAGATGGAAGCAAAATAAAGTAAATGCAGAAGGAATTGGTCATGGAATGCTAAGTACCCCAGAAAAAATGTTCACAATTTAGAAATACCTGTAAATGACGAATATTATGCATGTTCCTAAACTGTAACATTTATATAATAAAATGAAGAAACAGCAGAGACTCAGTACACACGGACAACATAAGGAGATTTACCAAGCCAGGCATCTCTAACACCAGTCTTGGTCTGAAGTGCTGTAGCATGAGATACCTCAAAATAGTAAAAAACAGAGATGAGCAAATTTCTTTAAATCGGTCATAAAATTTGATTTGGGTCATGAGATGAGGAAATCTTTTTACACTAACGGGATTCTAACTGAATTTCACAAAATTCTTCTTCCAAATGAATCATAATTGCCTAAATAAGCGCTGATCATTTTACTTTCAAAATGAAGTACAATAAAGAGGGAAATAGGACAAGGAGTATAAGGTGAAAGATCACATGACTCAGACAGGTCATGTTATCTTTACAGGCAGCCTGACAGCCAATCAGGAGGCAGAATATTTGCTGGTCTATTAGGCTCTGTGCTAGCTGTGAAGCTCAGCCACTGATGTGAGATGTGTTTGCCAGACAATGATTGCAGACACAAGCCAGTCATCTTAGGTTATTGCAGGGACAGTGAAGTTGAGTTAGGTAGATTGAACTACTAGGTAGAAAGTCAGGTTAAATCAATAGGGAGTGCATAGGGACAGTTAGTGTACTGGGACTGGATGTCTTACGGGGGGGGGGGGGGGCGCTGTTCATGGCTGGCACTGCAAACACAAGGACCCTGCACTAAGATCATTCAAAGAGACAGTTGTCACAAGGTAGGGGGAGGGGAGGAACACCAGAATGACAACAGAAGGAAAAAGACCAGAAACTAGGCCTCACGGCTAGGGAAAGGGTAGAGGTCACCATCTAGAAAACCCTAAACCTAGCCCTGACCCCTGTCAGAATGAATAGACCCTGAAGGTGGGAATATTCATACACCAGAAACCTAGGCCTTAGAAACCCTGGAAAGCTCTAGGAGTAGTGACTGGGTCTGAGACCACTGGTTCCTTCCCAGATGAACGAACCAGCGTCTCCCTGAGGCCTAGTAAACAACGAGCAAATGGGAACAACAAAATACAAAGAGAAGTACACTTATCTTCAATAGAAAATGGATGAGCAGGAACACAGATGAGGGACTCACACCAGCTCTTCCAACTCCAGGCAGATAATATCAACCGCATGGTAAGAAGTGTGAGTCCAGACTAAATAGAGATCAGTAATGACCACAAGCTACACCTGGGATAAGAGGTGTGGCCATTACTAACAACAACACTGCAACAAGTGGAAACAGAGAGACTGTCAGATAACCTCACGTGCCGCAAGTCTCTTAGAGCTTCTAACCTCTGTTATGGGAGGGACCGTGACAACAGTACTCCTATTTTCTGTGCATGAGTCAGCCTTTTTTTCCAACAATCTGTTAGAAAGCTGCTACAATTAATAAGTGTTTTACAGACATATTCTGAGAACCACCATCAGCATATATGTTTTGTAGCATACACTGCAAAATGTCGCCTTTTTCTTTTCCAAAAAACATCTCCAATTTGGATAATATTAAAAAATTGCACAATTCAGTGCATTTTAGTGCGTCAATATCAGTATGCATTGTGTTTATAGAAGAGCATGTTTATTTTAGCCAGTTAATTACCAGTGATGAGCGGCAGGGGCAATATTCGAATTAGTGATATTTTGCAAGTATTTGGGTGAATATTCGTCATATAGTCGAGAATTTGTGATCTCGTCATAATTTTCTTGATTGTGAAAATCGCCAATTGGACAATTTGCGATAAAATTTGCCATCCGAAAATTTGCGATCAACGCTACTCCTATAGGCAAACTTTGCTATTGGTTGCTAGGGATGTTGCTGAGTTCCGATATTCGCAATAAATTTGTGATTAGAATATTCGTGAATACGAATATATAGCACTAAATTCAAAATATTTGTGAATTCTCAAAGTGGCGATATTCGCGATTAAAATTCGCGATTTGAATATTCACGCTCAACACTATTAATTACAAAAAAAAATCTGTTACATTTTTCTACTATTTATAATTGCACAATTCAGTGTATTTTAGCACGTCAATTCCAATGTGCAGTGTGTTCGTAGAAACTGACGTTTAATTATGCCTCTATTAACTACAATAAAACTGTTACAACTTTGCTACTGATTACAATTACACAATTCATTACCTTTTAGTGCATCAGTACCAGTGTGCAGAGTGTCCATAGAAGGGCAAGTTAAATTGAGGTTGTGTAGAATGTGTAGAGTGTATGTAGAATGGCACATTATATTGACCCTATGTTAATTACAAAAAAAAGCAAATCCAATTTTGGAACCGTTAATACTTGCACAATTCAGTGTGCAGTGTGTTTGTAGAAAGGTTTGTTTGATTGTCTGTTAATTACAAAAACAAAAAAAAACAATTGCGATTTTAATACCATTTATACATGAGAAATGTAACGCATCTTTGGTGCGTCAATACCAGTGTGCATTGTGCTCATAAAAGAGCCTGTTTTAATTGAGTTTGTGTGAATTAAAAACAAATATTCAGTTTTGTTACCATTTATAATTGCACAATTCAGCACATTTCAGTGTGTCACTACCAATGTAAAGTTTGTTCGTAGAAGGGAGCGTTTATTTGCGCCTGTGTTTATTACTGTGTTTCAAAAAAATGTGGCTCGATCCGAATTTATTTGCGGCAAATCAACTTAAAAAACAGCTATTTCTGGGCTGCAGAGAGCCTTTATTGTAGTATAGAACACTGTGCCTTGCAGTAACACACATAGGGAGTCTGCTGTGGTAGTGAAATAATACTGTGAGTCAGTATGACATGCAGATGACAGGCGTCGCTCTTAGAATCACTGCACACGTCACTTATTTAGGCAGTCACAGGGCCAAAATTGACCAAATAACTATGAACTCAGCCTAAGGCCTCATGCACACAACCGTTGTGTGCACCCGTGACCGTTGTCCCGTTTAACGTGATTTTGTGCGGTCCCATTGACTTTCAATGGGTCAGTTGAAAACTCGGCTACTGCACCGTCTTGTCACCCGCGCCCGTGACCCGTGTTTCCTGCCCGTCAAAAAAATATAACCTGTCCTATTTTTTTCACGGCTAACGGTTTGCGGCCCCATTCAAGTCAATGGGGCCGTGAAAAACGCGGTTGCACACCCGAATGACATCCGCGTCCACGCCCGTTTTATTTCTTACTTTTGCCATGGGCAAATTGTCTGGCAAAACTTGTGGCAATAAAATTATAAAAAAATATGTACAGGAAGTTTAAGGTCACAGGTTATGCAAATTTCTAGCCACCTGTGCCTGCAAGCTTCTGTGTGGTGAGGCAGCCATTATAGATATTTTTCTGACACCATGCCTCGTTGGAACGTGGAGAAGCTTATCACCCTGGTACAGGAGAGGCCAGAGCTCTGGGATACCAGAGCAAATGCATATTTGGACAGAGGCAAAAAGGATGCTGCATGGGAGCAAGTGGCCCGGAGCATGCGTAAAAGTGAATGGGCCAAAGCAGATAGCCAAGGCCGGGCCGAATTAGGTAAGTGATAGCAATGTAGTTGTGCTGTAGTTGTAGCAATGTAGCTGGCCCTGTGACAGTCTTTGGGCTTGGACTCCCATATTGTTGAATGGATTAGGCAGTGGCTGAGGGACAGACAACAGAGGGTTGTAGTCAATGGAGTATATTCAGACCATGGTCTTGTTACCAGTGGGGTACCTCAGGGATCTGTTCTGGGACCCATATTGTTTAATATCTTTATCAGCGAAATTGCAGAAGGCCTCGATGGTAAGGTGTGTCTTTTTGCTGATGACACAAAGATTTGTAACAGGGTTGATGTTCCTGGAGGGATACACCAAATGGAAACGGATTTAGGAAAACTAGAGGAATGGTCAAAAATCTGGCAACTAAAATTTAATGTTGATAAGTGCAAGATAATGCACCTGGGGCGTGAAAACCCAAGAGCAGAATATAAAATCAGTGATACAGTCCTAACCTCAGTATCTGAGGAAAGGGATTTAGGGATTATTATTTCAGAAGACTTAAAGGTAGGCAGACAATGTCATAGAGCAGCAGGAAATGCTAGCAGAATGCTTGTGTGTATAGGGAGAGGCATTACCAGTAGAAAGAGGGAGGTGCTCATGCCGCTCTACAGAGCACTAGTGAGACCTCATTTGGAGTATTGTGCTCTGTACTGGAGACCATATCTCCAGAAGGATATTGATACTTTGGAGAGAGTTTAGAGAAGAGCTACTAATCTGGTACATGGATTGCAGGATAAAACTTACCAGGAAAGATTAAAGGACCTTAACATGTATAGCTTGGAAGAAAGACGAGACAGAGGGGATATGATAGAAACTGCTAAATACATAAAGGAAATCAACAAGGTAAAAGGGAAAGAATATTTAAAAGAAGAAAAACTGCTACAGGAGGACATAGATTTAAATTAGAGGGGCAAAGGTTTAAAAGTAATATCAGGAAGTATTACTTTACTGAGAGAGTAGTGGATGCATGGAATAGCCTTCCTGCAGAAGTGGTAGCTGCAAATACAGTGGAAGAGTTTAAGCATGCATGGGATAAGCATAAGGCTATCCTTCATATAAGATAGGGCCAGCGGCTATTCATAGGATTCAGATATATTGGGCAGACTAGATGGGCCAAATGGTTCTTATCTGCCGACACATTCTATGTTTCTATGCTGTTCCTGCCCTCTGTGTGCCAAAAAGATGTAGTTTTAAATTCCCTGAGGTCACAATTGGGTTTATTTTGTGGTCCAGCTTCATTTTGCATAAAAGCCTGTACATGGTTTATAAAAGTGACGTATAATAAATACCATACCACACCATTTCTAACTTTAAATGGCTGTCCCTACCTTTGCTACAGCATACAGTATTCATGTATAATCACAGGTCTGTGCACTTTTTTTTGGGTGACACATGTGTCCTTGTAATTGAGCATCTTACAGTTGTCACCTTCACATATTGTAAAGTATTTTAGTCCTAATGGCTTGCACGACTAGTTGTCACGGACGGTGTACAGGAAACAAGGCAAAGCAACATGTATAAATGACTCGCTGGATCCAAAAGCTAAGGAACCAAGGGAGACCCCTGCAGAAGACCTGGCACTTTCCCTGGCTGCTCAGCCTATGCAAAGATCCTAATGGTGGAGGTTTGCATATCCACGAACCTTGACTATAAAGCCCTGAGCACCCTACAATAGTGAGGGGACACGACCACCGGCTCCCTACACAAGATACGGAGGGAGTCAGGGTCACCTGGGATCCAGCAAACAGAAAATAACAGATAAAGGTACAACACTTAGCTTTGTAGGCAAACAGGAGAACAAAGTCAGCATGCACACACACTCCAGGAAGTAGTATAAGCCGCCCAGAAAAGCATTCTGGGGAGGAATTTAAAGGGAAGCAATTAGTCCAACACATGACAGCTGAGAGAGGCTAACGAGAGGAGGAACTGAATACCACAACACAGAAACTCAAGGAGGAGGTTCTGAAAGGCCTCTGTCAGAGCTTCTCAGCTGTCTGGTTGTGACAGTACCCCTCCCTCTACGAGTGGACTCCGGACACTCAGAACCCACCTTCTCAGGATGGGACCTATGGAAAGCCCTGATGAGACGAGAGGCCTTAATGTCCGTCACTGGGACCCACATCCTCTCCTCAGGACCATACCCCTCCCAATGAACAAGGTACTGAAGAGAACCGCGGACAAGACGAGAATCCACAATCCTAGAGACCTGAAATTCAAGATTCCCATCAACCATAATCGGAGGAGGAGGCAAAGGCGAGGGTACAATGGGTTGAACATAAGGTTTCAATAAGGACTTATGAAAAACATTATGGATCTTCCAAGTCTGAGGAAGATCAAGACGGTATGCAACAGGATTGATGACAGACAGGATTTTGTAAGGCCCAATAAACCTAGGACCCAACTTCCAGGAGGGAACCTTCAATTTGATATTCTTGGTAGACAACCACACCAGATCACCAACATTCAGGTCCGGACCAAGCACACGTCTCTTATCTGCCACACGCTTATATCTCTCACTCATGCTCTTTAGATTATCCTGAATCTTTTGCCAAATAGATGACAAAGACGAGGAGAATCTGTCCTCATCAGGTAAACCAGAAGACCCCTCTCCCGAGAAAGTCCCAAACTGCGGATGAAACCCATATGCACCAAAAAATGGTGACTTATCAGAGGACTCCTGACGACGGTTATTTAAAGCAAACTCAGCAAGGGACAAAAAAGAACACCAATCCTCTTGATTCTCCGCCACAAAACAGCGCAGATATGTCTCCAGATTCTGATTGACGCGCTCTGTCTGGCCATTCGACTGCGGGTGGAAAGCAGAAGAGAATGACAACCGAACCCCCAAGCGAGAACAGAAAGCCTTCCAGAATCTGGAAACAAACTGCGTGCCCCTATCAGAGACTATGTCTGAAGGAATACCGTGCAATTTGACAATGTGATCAATAAATGCCTGCGCCAGCGTCTTAGCATTGGGCAAACCAGGAAAAGGGATGAAATGCACCATTTTGCTAAAACGGTCCACCACCACCAGAATCACAGGTCTTCCCCGAGGAACGAGGCAGGTCCGTTATGAAGTCCATGGACAGATGTGTCCAAGGACGGGAAGGAATGGGTAAGGGAAGGAGAGGACCTGATGGCCGTGAATGAGGGACTTTGGCACGAGCGCAAGTCTCGCAGGCTGCCACAAAACCCTCAACCGACTTACGAAGCGCAGGCCACCAGAATCTCCGAGCGATGAGATCCAGTGTGGCTCTTACCCCCGGGTGCCCAGCAAGGACCGTATCGTGGTGTTCTTTAAAAATCTTGTGTCTTAAAGCGAGAGGCACAAACAACCTCCCAGGAGGACAAAGATCAGGAGCCTCTGACTGGGCTGCCTGCACCTCTGCCTCCAATTCAGGAAAAAGAGCAGAGACCACCACACCTTCAGCCAAAATGGGACCCGGGTCTTCAAAATTCCCGCCTCCCGGAAAACAACGTGACAGGGCATCTGCCTTCACATTCTTAACTCCAGGGCGGAACGTGACAACAAAATTAAACCTAGAAAAGAACAAAGACCATCTGGCCTGTCTCGGGTTCAGACGCTTGGCTGACTCCAAGTAGGCCAGATTTTTATGGTCAGTAAATACGGTAATAGGGTGTCTGGCTCCCTCTAGCCAATGGCGCCATTCCTCAAAAGCCAACTTGATGGCCAACAATTCCCTATCTCCCACATCGTAATTTCTCTCTGCGGAGGAGAGTTTTCTTGAGAAAAAGGCACACGGTCGCCAATTGGCAGGAGAGGAACCCTGAGACAAGACCGCCCCCACACCCACCTCAGAAGCATCAACCTCAACTATGAAGGGTAAAGAAACATCAGGTTGCACCAAGATGGGAGCGGAAGCAAAACTCTCCTTGATATCAGAAAAAGCCTTACGCGCCTCTACTGACCAAGAAGAAAAATCTACCCCCTTTCTGGTCATATCAGTGAGTGGTTTAACAATAGAAGAATAATTCAAAATGAACTTCCTGTAATAATTGGCAAAGCCCAAAAAACGCATCAGCGCCTTCTGATTCTCAGGAAGCTCCCACTCAAGCACAGCGCGGACCTTCTCGGGGTCCATGCGAAAACCAGAAGCGGAGAGAAGAAACCCCAGAAATTGAATTTCTGGAACCGCAAACACACATTTTTCCAGTTTCGCATATAATTTATTCTCCCGCAGGATGAGCAAGACCTGACGTAAATGTTCCTTATGAGTTTTGAAATCGGGAGAAAAAATCAAAATGTCATCCAAATACACCAATACAAATTTTCCCATCAAATGATAAAAAATGCTGTTCACGAAATGCTGAAAAACGGCTGGGGCATTCATCAAACCAAAAGGCATAACCAAATTTTCAAAATGGCCCTCAGGGGTATTGAAGGCCGTCTTCCATTCGTCCCCTTCTCTGACCCTGACCAGGTTGTATGCCCCTCTTAGATCTAATTTGGAAAAGACTTTAGCCCCAACAACCTGGTTAAACAGGTCCGGGATCAGAGGAAGCGGATAAGGGTCACGAATTGTGATATTGTTCAGCTCCCTGAAATCCAGACAAGGTCTTAAAGAACCATCTTTTTTCTTAACAAAGAAAAAACCAGCGGCAACAGGTGACTTCGAGGGTCGTATGTGTCCCTTTCTCAGACTCTCAGAGATATAAGCACGCATAGCGATCCTCTCAGGTTGGGAAAGATTGTATAAACGAGATTTAGGCAGCTTGGCGTCTGGGATGAGATTAATAGGGCAATCGTACTCCCTGTGCGGGGGCAAATCCTGAACTCCACTCTCAGAGAAGACATCCGAAAATTCAGAGAGAAAAGATGGTACAGTCTTAGTAGCAACCTCAGAAACAGATGTCATGAGGCAATTCTCTCTGCAAAAGTCACTCCAACCATTTATTTGCCTCGCTTGCCAATCAATGGTGGGGTTATGCTTAGTGAGCCAGGGCAGCCCCAACACCAGAGGGGTAGGTAAACCGCTAAGGACGAAACATGACACATCCTCAACATGAGCATCACTCACAATTAAACGGATATTGTGAACTATGCCCTTTAATGATTTTTGAGAAAGTGGAGCGGAATCGATAGCAAAAACAGGAATATCCTTTCCCAAAGTGCGCACCTGGAAACCATGAGTTATCGCAAATTGATTATCAATGAGATTGACCGCTGCTCCACTATCCACAAAAATCTCACAAAAAATGTTCTTGCTCTCTAGCGCCACCCTAGCCGGCAGGACAAAACGGGAACTACAAGCAAATGGAAAACCTTCAATTTCCGCCTCAACCCTGCCAATAGTAACAGACGGAACATTTTTAAAAGATTTTTTCCTGTTTGTTTCTTTATTACTCCCAGAAAACTGCCTGAATCTCCTAGAGGGACAAATATTTGCCAAATGATTTATACCTCCACAACAAAAACAAACCCTCCCATGCGAGCTGAATCTTCTATTGTCAGAAGCAATCAACCCCAGCTGCATGGGCTCCTGCTCAGAAGGGGCTGACGGCGACTGAGACCCCTGCGCACAGAATGGGACCGCTGCACTGTCCTGGGACTGAGTATGACAGGAAGGGGACATCTCTCCTCTCTCTCTAAGACGCCTGTCAATACGAACGGCCTGAGACATAGCAGAGTCCAAAGAAATAGGCCTCTCATGAAAGGCAAATGCATCTTTCAATCCCTCTGAAAGACCATGGCAAAATTGACTTCGGAGTGCAGCATCATTCCAACCAGTATCAACTGCCCATCTCCGAAATTCTGAGCAGTATATTTCTGCGGATTGTTTACCCTGGCATAATAGACGTAGTTTAGACTCAGCCAGAGCAATACGATCCGGATCATCATATATCTGACCCAGGGCTAAAAAGAATTCATCCACTGAACGGAGAGGCCGTGCCCCCTCCGGCAGCGAAAAGGCCCAGGACTGAGCGTTACCTCTGAGCAGCGATATAATGATCCCCACCCTCCGTTCCTCATCACCAGAGGAGTGGGGAAGAAGGCGAAAATGGAGTTTGCAAGCCTCTCTAAAACGCACAAAATTCTCACTACCCCCGGAGAACGTATCCGGGAGCGAGATCTTAGGCTCAGAACAAACTCCATGAACGCAAGCTGAACCGGTCACTTGAAGCTGAGAAAAAGTCTTACGGAGATCAGCTACCTCCAATGAAAGACCCTGGAAGCGTTCAGCCAAAAGTGAAACCGGATCCATGCTTGAGACGGTTATGGCGGCTTATAATGTCACGGACGGTGTACAGGAAACAAGGCAAAGCAACATGTATAAATGACTCGCTGGATCCAAAAGCTAAGGAACCAAGGGAGACCCCTGCAGAAGACCTGGCACTTTCCCTGGCTGCTCAGCCTATGCAAAGATCCTAATGGTGGAGGTTTGCATATCCACGAACCTTGACTATAAAGCCCTGAGCACCCTACAATAGTGAGGGGACACGACCACCGGCTCCCTACACAAGATACGGAGGGAGTCAGGGTCACCTGGGATCCAGCAAACAGAAAATAACAGATAAAGGTACAACACTTAGCTTTGAAGCAAACAGGAGAACAAAGTCAGCATGCACACACTCCAGGAAGTAGTATAAGCCGCCCAGAAAAGCATTCTGGGGAGGAATTTAAAGGGAAGCAATTAGTCCAACACATGACAGCTGAGAGAGGCTAACGAGAGGAGGAACTGAATACCACAACACAGAAACTCAAGGAGGAGGTTCTGAAAGGCCTCTGTCAGAGCTTCTCAGCTGTCTGGTTGCGACACTAGTCTCCTCCATCTTGTACTTCTTCATTAGTATCCACACACCTGCAGGACTATACCATGTGCTGTTTCATCTGTCCAATTTGGAGAATTTTGTGCTTTGTCCTCTTTTATATTTTTTTCAAATAATACTATTTGTATGTATTTTCTGATTTGAATTTTTTTACTCACAATTGTCTATTATGTCATTTCCTAACAGTAAAACAAACTAAAACCCGCTGGGCCAGTTGCCGGGACCAATTCCGGAGGGAGGTGACAAGCAAAGGCCGGAGTGGGGAGGGAACCTCCAGGAAACGGCCCTACATCTATACTGTCCAGTTGCAGTTTTTAAGACCGGTCATGGATTTGAGGCCGTAGGTATTTTTAATGTTTTTTTCTCATTTCAAATGTTGTTAAAACTTACTTTTGTATCTTGGCGAGCTAAAGTGTACAAGAAAGTAATGGGTTGAGTTGTGTTGTACAAACCGGATTCCCAAAAAGTTGGGACACTAAAAAATTGTGAATAAAAACTGAATGCAATGATGTGGAGATGGCAAATGTCAATATTTTATTTGTAATAGAACGTAGATGACAGATCAAACGTTTAATCCGAGTAAATGTATCATTTTAAAGGAAAAATACGTTGATTCAAATTTTCACGGTGTCAACAAATCCCCAAAAAGTTGGGACAAGTAGCAATAAGAGGCTGGAAAAAGTAAATTTGAGCATAACGAAGAGCTGGAAGACCAATTAACACTAATTAGGTCAATTGGCAACATGATTGGGTATAAAAAGAGCTTCTCAGAGTGGCAGTGTCTCTCAGAAGCCAAGATGGGTAGAGGATCACCAATTCCCACAATGTTGCGCAGAAAGATAGTGGAGCAATATCAGAAAGGTGTTACCCAGCGAAAAATTGCAAAGACTTTGCATCTATCATCATCAACTGTGCATAACATCATCCTAAGATTCAGAGAATCTGGAACAATCTCTGTGCGTAAGGGTCAAGGCCGTAAAACCATACTGGATGCCCGTGATCTCCGGGCCCTTAAACGACACTGCACCACAAACAGGAATGCTACTGTAAAGGAAATCACAGAATGGGCTCAGGAATACTTCCAGAAACCATTGTCAGTGAACACAATCCACCGTGCCATCCGCCGTTGCCAGCTGAAACTCTACAGTGCAAAGAAGAAGCCATTTCTAAGCAAGATCCACAAGCTCAGGCGTTTTCACTGGGCCAGGGATCATTTAAAATGGAGTGTGGCAAAATGGAAAACTGTTCTGTGGTCAGACGAGTCACGATTCGAAGTTCTTTTTGGAAATCTGGGACGCCATGTCATCCGGACCAAAGAGGATAAGGACAACCCAAGTTGTTATCAACGCTCAGTTCAGAAGCCTGCATCTCTGATGGTATGGGGTTGCATGAGTGCGTGTGGCATGGGCAGCTTGCATGTCTGGAAAGGCACCATCAATGCAGAAAAATATATTCAGGTTCTAGAACAACATATGCTCCCATCCAGACGTCATCTCTTTCAGGGAAGACCCTGCATTTTTCAACAAGATAATGCCAGACCAAATTCTGCATCAATCACAACATCATGGCTGCGTAGGAGAAGGATCCGGGTACTGAAATGGCCAGTCTGGAGTCCAGATCTTTGACCTATAGAGAACATTTGGCGCATCATAAAGAGGAAGGTGCAACAAAGAAGGCCCAAGACGATTGAACAGTTAGAGGCCTGTATTAGACAAGAATGGGAGAGCATTCCTATTTCTAAACTTGAGAAACTGGTCTCCTCGGTCCCCAGACGTCTGTTGAGTGTTGTAAGAAGAAGGGGAGATTCCACACAGTGGTGAAAATGGCCTTGTCCCAACTTTTTTGGGATTTGTTGACACCATAAAATTCTGATTCAACATATTTTTTTCTTAAAATGGTACATTTTCTCAGTTTAAACTTTTGTTCCGTGATTTATGTTCTATTCTGAATAAAATATTAGAAGTTGGCACCTCCACATCATTGCATTCAGTTTTTATTCACGATTTGTATAATGTCCCAACTTTTTTGGAATCCGGTTTGTACTATTTAAGGTTAGCCATGTCATAACTGACTCCATCCAGCTCTTTTAAAACTCAAACTCCCAGCATGCCAGAATAGCTGTAAGCTAACCAGTCCTGCTTGGAGTTGTAGTTGTGCATCAGCTGGTGGGCAACAGTTTGTACATGCCTGGTGTTGGTTGTCTCCATCATTTCTGTGGGTGAGTCACACCAGGCACCACCGCTGATGAGCTGTATGATGAGACGACACGTGCAGTGCGCAGATAGCGCCTCCCCTCTCTGTTTTGTTCCTGTTGAAGCAATTTATTGACGGTCCTGGAACATAGATATTTGCAATCGGAACAAGACGTGTGCACTGCACGCATTATCTCCTCATACAGATGATCATCGTGTTGGTCGGATGTTGGTCACACACTAATATATTCTTTTGTACCTATCCTCAGGATAGGTGTGAATTTAAAAATTTTTTGCGAAAGCCTCCCGGTTTTATGGGAGTCCTGAATAGTGTATTTTTTTTTTTTTTTATAGGGTGACGTAATATTTTCCCCATAGATACCTATTATCTTAGTTTTGTATGTTATTGAAATTGTTCCCCATTAGGTATTGGCATTGTCGTTTATATTGCTTAAATGGTATAGCACCAACCACAACATGGATTCCTTACATTGCTCATATAAAATGACAATAACCGAATCCTATGATAATGGATTATAATGATGTTCCAACTGCGCTTGACCAGCAGGATTAAAACTACTACTCTCACCATGCTCAAGTGTGGCCTGGTACATGTTCTTTCTCTGTAAATATTGTTCTACTAAGATAACATTACATCCTGTATGTTTGGATGGTGGAAGCAGGCCACATACAGACGAGATGGCCTGAATATCAGCACTGGTTTTGGCCCTTGAATGAGGAATCCTCTTCTGAAGCTGGACAGCTCCAAACGGCAAACAATGTTTTCCCATTACAGTAACATTAGGCCTTTACAAGACTTGTCCCATCGTTAAATTTAAAATGGAAATAAATTAGGAATTGCACTATTCACATAGAAGCTGTTATTCATTGTGTAAAATCAAATATCTGATGTATGCTGTCACTCCGTAAATATATTGTATACACACAGCTGTTTACCCCTAATATAAATGATGTACTTTTGTAATGTTGTAATCAAATGATCTAATTTTTTATTTAGTTTCTTTCAAATACAGTACTGTGGACAGTCTGGATCCCTCCGAAGATTCGGAGACGACTGGGAGCGAAACCCCTGCGGTTTTCTCCCCCGCAACCAGTCCTGCACCTATGCCGGCAGAGGACCCAGAGGACTTGACACTGGCCCAGGCCCCCCTACCACTGGCCAGTCCACCCCGTATTGTCCAGCCCCAGCCCAGACGTTGCCGCCAAGTCCCTCCCTCTACCGCTGGGCAAGAGTGTCGGGAGGTGATTGACGCACGCGTCATAGATTTTCTTGCCCAGAGGAGGAGTGATGGCTTGGAGGAGGAGATGTTAAGGGGCTTAGGGCCGCTAATGAAGCGGGTCACTCCTGTCGAGCATCACGAGTGCCTGGCTTCATTAGCCGTAGTAATTAAAATGTTTGCCATACCAAACTATGGCGACATTCTGGGCAAATTAAATGCCATTAAAATAGATCTAGAGAATGCCGCCCATCAGCAAAGACCAGGACCCTTACAGTTTCCGCCCCAACCCACCCAAGGGCCTTCTTTCCCCCCACAACCCCAGTACGGCCTACCCCAGGGCCCAATACAACATGTGGGTCAGCCCCTTTACCAGGGCAGTTTGCCAACTGGGGCACCTCAACAGGCCCATGTAAGGCCACGGTCCTCTTTTGCACCGGGTTCATTTACTCAGGACCTACTTGATTTGTAATTTTTTTTATTTGAAATTGTTTTTAGCACTTTATCTGTTTTGTTCATAATGTTGCAACCATTGGCTTACATTTAATATAGTTGAGCCCAATATTTAACATAAATTTGGATTGGGCGAAAACTAGTTGACTGTTGTATTTTTTGCACACTCCACAAAACGTTTAGATTTAAAAATGTAATATTTTAAAAAAAAAACACACGCACTGTAGCTCACAAAGCAACACTTTATTTTGATGAGCAACATCTTTATTTTGGGATACTGTGATGATGAGGTATTAGAAAAAAATTTGGACCAGATATTAGAAATATAAAGATGTTAAAGTCAATTTACATTTAGACAAAAGCATCATTTATATTTACTTATATGCAGATGAAAATATGTGATGTCCAAAAAATCTCAGCCCGCAAGCCCACGTCAAGGGTCCTCATTATCTTGCGAGTCCCTACACTCAACTACCACAATAATGTTTAGTAATTTATCTACAAAAAAAAACTAAAGAGCCCAGAAAATTTCAAAAACTGCCACGAATAGTGTCCCTCTGCCATGGCAAAGACCCCTCTGGGCTGTAAACATAGTCTGCATAGAGTTCCCGAACTGCAATGCCTGCAGTCCCAGGTCGTCTATGCAGGGTCCTTTCGAAACCCAAATCTGAAGACGTAGGAAGATCTTCCATGTCAACAGTATAGGAAGCCTCGTGAATCCTGGTGAAGTTGTGTAGAACAACACAAGCTTTAATCACCAGGGTAGCATTGTCCGGATCCATCTGTATGGATGACAAAAACACCCTCCACTTGCTAGAGAGTATCCCGAAAGCACACTCAACATACCGACGGGCACGAGTCAACCGGTAGTTGAATATACGCCTCCTGACATCCAAACCACGCTTTGGAAAGGGCCGCATAACATGTGGAGTCATGGCAAACCCTTCAATGCAAACCCTTCATCCGCCACAATGACAAATGGAGCCGACGGACCTGCATATCCGGGCAGTCTTCTGGACTCGGGCAGGGCAAGCTGGTTGGCACGAAGCCGCTCACCTATTCTAGAAGCACTAAAGATGCGAGCATCCGCATTGCTTCCATAGGCCCCGATATCAACCATTATAAACCGGTAGTTACTGTCAGCAACAGCCATCAGCACTACTGAAAAATATTGTTTATAATTGAAGTAACGGCTCCCTGAGTGTGGCGGCTTCTTCACACGGATGTGCTTGCCATCCATTGCCCCGATGCAGTTTGGAAACTGCGCTGAATTTAGGAAGCCCTCAGCAATCCGAACCCAATCGTCTGCCTTGGGCTGCGGCATCACCGTCTCTCGGAGTTGCTGCCAGATGACATGGCAAGTGTGTCGTACAATTCTCGGGATCGCCGAGGTTCCTAAAAGAAACTCAAAATGCAGGGATGCAAAAGAGTTCCCAGTTGCAAGGAATCTGTTGAGAAAAAAAAAATAAAAAATCAGTAAACAGCAAATCAAAGGGAACAACAGATTCATGATTCTAGTATAATGTTGTATACACTACATGATTGTAAACACCCTATGTCTAGTGGTGAGGAACCTACTGTATGGGACGGGTGCCAGAGGCGGCACTCAAGGCCCTCTCTGTGGGCACCCACACCCACTGAAAAGTCTAGGGTTTACAAATATACACCCTAGACTTTACAAAGCATTCATCAGCACAGGGCACACTATGAAAACGACAATTAGAAAAATGCTAAAATGCAGTGACGCTAAACGATATTGGACTACAGTATTCATGCTAAATTGCCGTGTTGACATTTTGCAATAAAAGCTACCGATCTGGGTTGAACATTGGCAACTCTGTCTGAAAACGGCTCGCCATTAGGGATGAGCGAACTCGAACTGTATAGTTCGGGTTCGTACCGAATTTTGGGGTGTCCGTGACACGGACCCGAACCCGGACATTTTCGTAAAAGTCCGGGTTCGGGTTCGGTGTTCGTCGCTTTCTTGGCGCTTTTTGAAAGGCTGCAAAGCAGCCAATCAACACGCGTCATACTACTTGCCCCAAGAGGCCGTCACAGCCATGCCTACTATTGGCATGGCTGTGATTGGTCAGAGCACCATGTGACCCAGCCTCTATTTAAGCTGGAGTCACATAGCGCCGCCCGTCACTCTGCTCTGATCAGCGTAGGGAGAGGTTGCGGCTGCGACAGTAGGACGAGATTAGGCAGATTACCTCCTCCAAAGCACTTGATTATTGATCGATCTGCAGCTGTGCATCATTGAGCTGCTGATACTCAATTGCTCACTGTTTTTAGGCTGCCCAGACCGTTTGTCAGTCACTTTTTTCTGGGGTGATCGGCGGCCATTTTGTGTCTTGTGGTGCGCCAGCACAAGCTGCGACCAAGTGCATTTAACCCTCAATGGTGTGGTTGTTTTTTGGCTAAAGCCTACATCAGGGTGAAGCTGTCACACCAAGTGCATTTAACCAGCAATAGTCTGTTTATTTTTTGGCCATATACTACATCAGGGGCAAGCTGCGCCCGTCACCAAGTGCATTTAACCCTCAGTAGTGTGGTTGGTCAAGCTGTCACACCAAGTGCATTTAACCAGCAATAGTCTGTTCATTTTTTGGCCATATACTACATCAGGGGCAAGCTGCGCCCGCCACCAAGTGCATTTAACCCTCAGTAGTGTGGTTGGTCAAGCTGTCACACCAAGTGCATTTAACCAGCAATAGTCTGTTCATTTTTTGCCATATACTACATCAGGGGCAAGCTGCGCCCGTCACCAAGTGCATTTAACCCTCAGTAGTGTGGTTGGTCAAGCTGTCACACCAAGTGCATTTAACCAGCAATAGTCTGTTCATTTTTTGGCCATATACTACATCAGGGGCAAGCTGCGCCCGTCACCAAGTGCATTTAACCCTCAGTAGTGTGGTTGGTCAAGCTGTCACACCAAGTGCATTTAACCAGCAATAGTCTGTTCATTTTTTGGCCATATACTACATCAGGGGCAAGCTGCGCCTGTCACCAAGTGCATTTAACCCTCAGTAGTGTGGTTGGTCAAGCTGTCACACCAAGTGCATTTAACCAGCAATAGTGTGGTTATTTTTTGGCCATATCCCAGTCTAATTCTGTCAGTAAATCCATACTGGTCACCCAGCGCCTAAATACTAGGCCTCAAATTTATATCCCGCAAAATCTGTCGTTACCGCTGTACTGTTCTGGCTGGGCAAGTTATTTAGTGTCCGTCAAAGCACATTTTTTGTTCTGGGTTGAAATACAATTCCCAATTTAGCAATTTCATAATTTAGTGGTTTCTGCTATATCAGAGCTATTTGAAATCTATCCCTAAAAGGGTATATAATATTCAAGGTGCACATAGGGTCATTCAGAATAACTTCACACACACGCTACAGTGCATTTCCAATTTTAATTCTGTCAGTAAATCCATACCGGTCACCCAGCGCCTAAATACTAGGCCTCAAATTTATATCCCGCTAAATCTGTTGTTACCGCTGTACTGTTCTGGCTGGGCAAGTTATTTAGTGTCCGTCAAAGCACATTTTTTGTTCTGGGTTGAAATACAATTCACAATTTAGCAATTTCATTATTTAGTGGTTTCTGCTGTATCAGAGCTATTTGAAATCTATCCCTAAAAGGGTATATAATATTCAAGGTGCACATAGGGTCATTCAGAATAACTTCACACACACGCTACTGTGCATTTCCAAGTCTAATTCTGTCAGTAAATCTATACCGGTCACCCAGCGCCTAAATACTAGGCCTCAAATTTATATTCAGCTGAATTTTAATACAATACATTGGGCCAAATAATATTTTTGTTGTTGTGGTGAACGATAACAATGAGGAAAACATCTAGTAAGGGACGCGGACGTGGACATGGTCGTGGTGGTGTTAGTGGACCCTCTGGTGCTGGGAGAGGACGTGGCCGTTCTGCCACATCCACACGTCCTAGTGTACCAACTACCTCAGGTCCCAGTAGCCGCCAGAATTTACAGCGATATATGGTGGGGCCCAATGCCGTTCTAAGGATGGTAAGGCCTGAGCAGGTACAGGCATTAGTCAATTGGGTGGCCGACAGTGGATCCAGCACGTTCACATTATCTCCCACCCAGTCTTCTGCAGAAAGCGCACAGATGGCGCCTGAAAACCAACCCCATCAGTCTGTCACATCACCCCCATGCATACCAGGGAAACTGTCTCAGCCTCAAGTTATGCAGCAGTCTCTTATGCTGTTTGAAGACTCCGCTGGCAGGGTTTCCCAAGGGCATCCACTCTAGCCCTTCCCCAGCGGTGAAAGACATAGAATGCACTGACGCACAACCACTTATGTTTCCTGATGATGAGGACATGGGAATACCACCTCAGCATGTCTCTGATGATGACGAAACACAGGTGCCAACTGCTGCGTCTTTCTGCAGTGTGCAGACTGAACAGGAGGTCAGGGATCAAGACTGGGTGGAAGACGATGCAGGGGACGATGAGGTCCTAGACCCCACATGGAATGAAGGTCGTGCCACTGACTTTCACAGTTCGGAGGAAGAGGCAGTGGTGAGACCGAGCCAACAGCGTAGCAAAAGAGGGAGCAGTGGGCAAAAGCAGAACACCCGCCGCCAAGAGACTCCGCCTGCTACTGACCGCCGCCATCTTGGACCGAGCACCCCAAAGGCAGCTTCAAGGAGTTCCCTGGCATGGCACTTCTTCAAACAATGTGCTGACGACAAGACCCGAGTGGTTTGCACGCTGTGCCATCAGAGCCTGAAGCGAGGCATTAACGTTCTGAACCTTAGCACAACCTGCATGACCAGGCACCTGCATGCAAAGCATGAACTGCAGTGGAGTAAACACCTTAAAACCAAGGAAGTCACTCAGGCTCCCCCTGCTACCTCTTCTGCTGCTGCCGCCTCGGCCTCTTCTGCTGCTGCCGCCTCGGCCTCTTCTGCTGCTGCCGCCTCGGCCTCTTCCTCCGCCTCTGGAGGAACGTTGGCACCTGCCGCCCAGCAAACAGGGGATGTACCACCACCACCACCTCCGTCACCAAGCATCTCAACCATGTCACACGGCAGCGTTCAGCTCTCCATCTCACAAACATTTGAGAGAAAGCGTAAATTCCCACCTAGCCACCCTCGATCCCTGGCCCTGAATGCCAGCATTGCTAAACTACTGGCCTATGAAATGCTGTCATTTAGGCTGGTGGACACAGACAGCTTCAAACAGCTCATGTCGCTTGCTGTCCCACAGTATGTTGTTCCCAGCCGGCACTACTTCTCCAAGAGAGCCATGCCTTCCCTGCACAACGCCATCTGTGGCAAGGTCCACCTAACCACAGATACGTGGACCAGTAAGCACGGCCAGGGACGCTATATCTCCCTAACTGCACACTGGGTAAATGTAGTGGCAGCTGGGCCCCAGGCGGAGAGCTGTTTGGCGCACGTCCTTCCGCCGCCAAGGATCACAGGGCAACATTCTTTGCCTCCTGTTGCCACCTCCTCCTACTCGACTTCCTCCTCCTCTTCTTCCACCTGCTCATCTAGTCAGCCACACACCTTCACCACCAACTTCAGCACAGCCCGGGGTAAACGTCAGCAGGCCATTCTGAAACTCATATGTTTGGGGGACAGGCCCCACACCGCACAGGAGTTGTGGCGGGGTATAGAACAACAGACCGACGAGTGGTTGCTGCCGGTGAGCCTCAAGCCCGGCCTGGTGGTGTGTGATAATGGGCGAAATCTCGTTGCAGCTCTGGGACTAGCCAGTTTGACGCACATCCCTTGCTTGGCGCATGTGCTGAATTTGGTGGTGCAGAAGTTCATTCACAACTACCCCGACATGTCAGAGCTGCTGCATAAAGTGCGGGCCGTCTGTTCGCGCTTTCGGCGTTCACATCCTGCTGCTGCTCGCCTGTCTGCGCTACAGCGTAACTTCGGCCTTCCCGCTCACCGCCTCATATGCGACGTGCCCACCAGGTGGAACTCCACCTTGCACATGCTGGACAGACTGTGCGAGCAGCAGCAGGCCATAGTGGAGTTTCAGCTGCAGCACGCACGGGTCAGTCGCACTACAGAACAGCACCACTTCACCACCAATGACTGGGCCTCCATGCGAGACCTGTGTGCCCTGTTGCGCTGTTTCGAGTACTCCACCAACATGGCCAGTGGCGATGACGCCGTTATCAGCGTTACAATACCACTTCTATGTCTCCTTGAGAAAACACTTAGGGCGATGATGGAAGAGGAGGTGGCCCAGGAGGAGGAGGAGGAGGAGGAAGAGGGGTCATTTTTAGCACTTTCAGGCCAGTCTCTTCGAAGTGACTCAGAGGGAGGTTTTTGGCAACAGCAGAGGCCAGGTACAAATGTGGCCAGCCAGGGCCCACTACTGGAGGACGAGGAGGACGAGGATGAGGAGGAGGTGGAGGAGGATGAGGATGAAGCATGGTCACAGCGGGGTGGCACCCAACGCAGCTCGGGTCCATCACTGGTGCGTGGCTGGGGGGAAAGGCAGGACGATGACGATACGCCTCCCACAGAGGACAGCTTGTCCTTACCCCTGGGCAGCCTGGCACACATGAGCGACTACATGCTGCAGTGCCTGCGCAACGACAGCAGAGTTGCCCACATTTTAACGTGTGCGGACTACTGGGTTGCCACCCTGCTGGATCCACGCTACAAAGACAATGTGCCCACCTTACTTCCTGCACTGGAGCGTGATAGGAAGATGCGCGAGTACAAGCGCACGTTGGTAGACGCGCTACTGAGAGAATTCCCAAATGTCACAGGGGAACAAGTGGAAGCCCAAGGCCAAGGCAGAGGAGGAGCAAGAGGTCGCCAAGGCAGCTGTGTCACGGCCAGCTCCTCTGAGGGCAGGGTTAGCATGGCAGAGATGTGGAAAAGTTTTGTCAACACGCCACAGCTAACTGCACCACCACCTGATACGCAACGTGTTAGCAGGAGGCAACATTTCACTAACATGGTGGAACAGTACGTGTGCACACCCCTCCACGTACTGACTGATGGTTCGGCCCCATTCAACTACTGGGTCTCTAAATTGTCCACGTGGCCAGAGCTAGCCTTTTATGCCTTGGAGGTGCTGGCCTGCCCGGCGGCCAGCGTTTTGTCTGAACGTGTATTCAGCACGGCAGGGGGTGTCATTACAGACAAACGCAGCCGCCTGTCTACAGCCAATGTGGACAAGCTGACGTTCATAAAAATTAACCAGGCATGGATCCCACAGGACCTGTCCGTCCCTTGTCCAGATTAGACATTAACTACCTCCCCTTAACCATATATTATTGTACTCCAGGGCACTTCCTCATTCAATCCTATTTTTATTTTCATTTTACCATTATATTGCGAGGCTACCCAAATTTGAATGAACCTCTCCTCTGTCTGGGTGCCGGGGCCTAAATATATGCCAATGGACTGTTCCAATGTTGGGTGACGTGAAGCATGATTCTCTGCTATGACATGCAGACTAATTCTCTGCTGACATGAAGCCAGATTCTCTGTTACGGGACCTCTCTCCTCTGCCTGGGTGATGGGCCTAAATATATGCCAATGGACTGTTGCACTGGTGGCTGACGTGAAGCCTGATTGTCTGTTACGGGACCTCTCTCCTCTGCCTGGGTGCTGGGCCTAAATATCTGACAATGGACTGTTGCATTGGTGGCTGACGTGAAGCCTGATTCTCTGCTATGATATGAAGACCGATTCTCTGCTGACATGAAGCCAGATTGTCTGTTAAGGGACCTCTCTCCTCTGCCTGGGTGCTGGGCCTAAATTTATGAAAATGGACTCTTACAGTGGTGGGTGACGTGAAGCCTGATTCTCTGCTATGATATGAAGACTGATTATCTGCTGACATGAAGCCAGATTGTCTGTTACGGGACCTCTTTCCTCTGCGTGGGTGCTGGGCCTAAATTTATGACAATGGACTGTTGCAGTGGTGGCTGACGTGAAGCCTGATTCTCTGCTATGACATGCAGACTGATTCTCTGCTGACATGAAGCCAGATTCTCTGTTACGGGACCTCTCTCCTCTGCCTGGGTGCTGGGCCTAAATATATGCCAATGGACTGTTGCACTGGTGGCTGACGTGAAGCCTGATTGTCTGTTACGGGACCTCTCTCCTCTGCCTGGGTGCTGGGCCTAAATATCTGACAATGGACTGTTGCATTGGTGGCTGACGTGAAGCCTGATTCTCTGCTATGATATGAACACTGACTCTCTGCTGATATGAAGCCAGATTGTCTGTTACGGGACCTCTCTCCTCTGCCTGGGTGCTGGGCCTTAATATCTGACAATGGACTGTTGCATTGGTGGCTGACGTGAAGCCTGATTCTCTGCTATGATATGAAGACTGATTCTCTGCTGACATGAAGCCAGATTGTCTGTTACGGGACCTCTCTCCTCTGCCTGGGTGCTGGGCCTAAATATCTGACAATGGACTGTTGCATTGGTGGCTGACGTGAAGCCTGATTCTCTGCTATGACATGCAGACTGATTCTCTGCTGACATGAGGCCAGATTCTCTGTTACGGGACCTCTCTCCTCTGCCTGGGTGCTGGGCCTAAATATATCCCAATGGACTGTTGCACTGGTGGCTGACGTGAAGCCTGATTGTCTGTTACGGGACCTCTCTCCTCTGCCTGGGTGCTGGGCCTAAATATCTGACAATGGACTGTTGCATTGGTGGCTGACGTGAAGCCTGATTCTCTGCTATGACATGCAGACTGATTCTCTGCTGACATGAAGCCAGATTGTCTGTTACGGGACCTCTCTCCTCTGCCTGGGTGCTGGGCCTAAATATCTGACAATGGACTGTTGCATTGGTGGCTGACGTGAAGCCTGATTCTCTGCTATGACATTCAGACTGATTCTCTGCTGACATGAAGCCAGATTCTCTGTTACAGGACCTCTCTCCTCTGCCTGGGTGCTGGGCCTAAATATATGCCAATGGACTGTTGCACTGGTGGCTGACGTGAAGCCTGATTGTCTGTTACGGGACCTCTCTCCTCTGCCTGGGTGCTGGGCCTAAATTTATGAAAATGGACTCTTACAGTGGTGGGTGACGTGAAGCCTGATTCTCTGCTATGATATGAAGACTGATTTTCTGCTGACATGAAGCCAGATTGTCTGTTACGGGACCTCTCTCCTCTGCCTGGGTGCTGGGCCTAAATTTATGACAATGGACTGTTGCAGTGGTGGCTGACGTGAAGCCTGATTCTCTGCTATGACATGCAGACTGATTCTCTGCTGACATGAAGACAGATTCTCTGTTACGGGACCTCTCTCCTCTGCCTGGGTGCTGGGCCTAAATATATGCCAATGGACTGTTGCACTGGTGGCTGACGTGAAGCCTGATTGTCTGTTACGGGACCTCTCTCCTCTGCCTGGGTGCTGGGCCTAAATATCTGACAATGGACTGTTGCATTGGTGGCTGACGTGAAGCCTGATTCTCTGCTATGATATGAAGACTGATTCTCTGCTGACATGAAGCCAGATTGTCTGTTACGGGACCTCTCTCCTCTGCCTGTGTGCTGGGCCTAAATATCTGACAATGGACTGTTGCATTGGTGGCTGACGTGAAGCCTGATTCTCTGCTATGATATGAAGACTGATTCTCTGCTGACATGAAGCCAGATTGTCTGTTACGGGACCTCTCTCCTCTGCCTGGGTGCTGGGCCTAAATATCTGACAATGGACTGTTGCATTGGTGGCTGACGTGAAGCCTGATTCTCTGCTATGGCATGCAGACTGATTCTCTGCTGACATGAAGCCAGATTGTCTGTTACGGGACCTCTCTCCTCTGCCTGGGTGCTGGGCCTAAATTTATGAAAATGGACTCTTACAGTGGTGGGTGACGTGAAGCCTGATTCTCTGCTATGATATGAAGACTGATTCTCTGCTGACATGAAGCCAGATTGTCTGTTACGGGACCTCTCTCCTCTGCCTGGGTGCTGGGCCTAAATTTATGACAATGGACTGTTGCAGTGGTGGCTGACGTGAAGCCTGATTCTCTGCTATGACATGCAGACTGATTCTCTGCTGACATGAAGACAGATTCTCTGTTACGGGACCTCTCTCCTCTGCCTGGGTGCTGGGCCTAAATATATGCCAATGGACTGTTGCACTGGTGGCTGACGTGAAGCCTGATTGTCTGTTACGGGACCTTTCTCCTCTGCCTGGGTGCTGGGCCTAAATATCTGACAATGGACTGTTGCATTGGTGGCTGACGTGAAGCCTGATTCTCTGCTATGACATGCAGACTGATTCTCTGCTGACATGAAGCCAGATTGTCTGTTACGGGACCTCTCTCCTCTGCCTGGGTGCTGGGCCTAAATATCTGACAATGGACTGTTGCATTGGTGGCTGACGTGAAGCCTGATTCTCTGCTATGACATGCAGACTGATTCTCTGCTGACATGAAGCCAGATTCTCTGTTACAGGACCTCTCTCCTCTGCCTGGGTGCTGGGCCTAAATATATGCCAATGGACTGTTGCACTGGTGGCTGACGTGAAGCCTGATTGTCTGTTACGGGACCTCTCTCCTCTGCCTGGGTGCTGGGCCTAAATTTATGAAAATGGACTCTTACAGTGGTGGGTGACGTGAAGCCTGATTCTCTGCTATGATATGAAGACTGATTCTCTGCTGACATGAAGCCAGATTGTCTGTTACGGGACCTCTCTCCTCTGCCTGGGTGATGGGCCTAAATTTATGACAATGGACTGTTGCAGTGGTGGCTGACGTGAAGCCTGATTCTCTGCTATGACATGCAGACTGATACTCTGCTGACATGAAGCCAGATTGTCTGTTACGGGACCTCTCTCCTCTGCCTGGGTGCTGGGCCTAAATATCTGACAATGGACTGTTGCATTGGTGGCTGACGTGAAGCCTGATTGTCTGTTACGGGACCTCTCTCCTCTGCCTGGGTGCTGGGCCTAAATTTATGAAAATGGACTCTTACAGTGGTGGGTGACGTGAAGCCTGATTCTCTGCTATGACATGCAGACTGATTCTCTGCTGACATGAAGCCAGATTGTCTGTTACGGGACCTCTCTCCTCTGCCTGGGTGCTGGGCCTAAATTTATGACAATGGACTGTTGCACTGGTGGCTGACGTGAAGCCTGATTGTCTGTTACGGGACCTCTCTCCTCTGCCTGGGTGCTGGGCCTAAATATCTGACAATGGACTGTTGCATTGGTGGCTGACGTGAAGCCTGATTCTCTGCTATGATATGAAGACTGATTCTCTGCTGACATGAAGCCAGATTGTCTGTTACGGGACCTCTCTCCTCTGCCTGGGTGCTGGGCCTAAATTTATGAAAATGGACTCTTACAGTGGTGGGTGACGTGAAGCCTGATTCTCTGCTATGATATGAAGACTGATTCTCTGCTGACATGAAGCCAGATTGTCTGTTACGGGACCTCTCTCCTCTGCCTGGGTGCTGGGCCTAAATTTATGACAATGGACTGTTGCAGTGGTGGCTGACGTGAAGCCTGATTCTCTGCTATGACATGCAGACTGATTCTCTGCTGACATGAAGACAGATTCTCTGTTACGGGACATCTCTCCTCTGCCTGGGTGCCGGGGCCTAAATATCTGAGAATGGACTGTTCCAGTGGTGGGTGACGTGAAGCCAGATTCTCTGCTATGGGACCTCTCTCCAATTGATTTTGGTTAATTTTTATTTATTTAATTTTTATTTTAATTCATTTCCCTATCCACATTTGTTTGCAGGGGATTTACCTACATGTTGCTGCCTTTTGCAGCCCTCTAGCCCTTTCCTGGGCTGTTTTACAGCCTTTTTAGTACCGAAAAGTTCGGGTCCCCATTGACTTCAATGGGGTTCGGGTTCGGGACGAACATTTCCGGGAAGTTCGGCCGAACTTTTCGAACCCGAACATCCAGGTGTTCGCTCAACTCTACTCGCCATCACTGCCCTATGTCCTTGGTTGATTAAACAAAAAAAACGCGTATATGAGCAAAACACTAACAGCTATTGGGGTGTGGGCAGTACTACCACAACTAAGTTACATCAACTGTGTTTAGCCCCTTTAAAAGAGTGATGTGCAAGTTCAAAATTATGTGAACATTAGGCATGATGAGAACGTTAACTGGAAATCTCAGGGGTTGGCAGCAGCACAATCCTACGAAATAGGGTACAGACTGGTATATAGACCTCAAACAGGGTGGTGCTGGCAGATAGAGATCCTGACAGAGGGACCCAATTCTTCCAGACACTCCAAAAATCCCCTGCGCTCGCCAGTAATTAACGAAAAATAATAAATTTTTCACTCAGACAGGCAGGTTACAGCCTGCTGTAACATGGCTGACTGACTGAATAAAACAACATTTTTAACAAACTACTGGCTAGTGCTGAGGATTCATGGAGTGTCTGGAGGCCGTTAGCTGAACACAAGTTAGAAACTTGCACAAAAGATAAAAAAAAAATGCAATATTGGGATGTTATGTGCCAGGGATTAACGGGATAAAAAACCAACCACAAAAAAAAATTGTCATTTTCAAGCACATGTTACTCCTGACACAAGCAGTGCACATTACTGGTGAAACTTAAAATGTAAAATATTGCTTACCTCAACGTGACAATGAGCCTTTCCTCAGGAGAAATGCTGCGCCTCATATTGGTGTCCATGAAGGTAAGGACAGTACGTAGAGACGACAGCAAGCGATCAAATGTATGCACTGACATCCGACAGAAGGAAAAGAACTTCGCAGGATGCAGCCCCAGATCTTTGTAGCGGGAATGAAAGTGTCCTTTCCGGTAACGTTGTGAAACAGTGGGATGGACCCAAAATCGTCGCCTTGTACTCGATTCCTCATTCAACAAAGGAGTGCGTGATCCCCAATGCCGAGAAACAAGCCAATGCAGTAAGACCTCTTCCTCTGAATCCGACATGGTGATACAGGAAAGAGAAGCAGCCAAATGAACCTCTGTACTCTGTGAAGACTACAGAAAATGGCCACAAAAGCACACTCAGGTGACCCTCATTTATACCAGTATCCTGGGTGGAGATATTAAAATTACATTTTTTTAACCATTCCATGTTTTCTGACGGGCCGCAAAAAAAAACGGGAACACGGACACACGGAAGCTTAACGGAAGAAAAAACGGGCAAGGATCACAGTACAACGGAACCACGTTTTGCGGGACGTTAAAAAATACTGTCGTGTGCATGAGGCCTTACGCTGAGAACAACGTTATCGGCACTGGCCATGTTGGTGGAGTACTCGAAACAGCACAACAAGGAACACAGGTCTCACATGGAGACCCAGTCATTGGTGGTGAAGTGGTGCTCTTCCGCCGAGCAACTCACCCGTGCGTGCTGCAGCTGAAACTCCACTATGGCCTGCTGCTGCTCGCACAGTCTGTCCAGCATGTGCAAGGTGGAGCTTCACCTTGTGGGCACGTCGCATATGAGGCGGTGAGCGGGAAGGCCGAAGTTACGCTGCAGCGCTGACAGGCAAGCAGCAGCAGGGTGAGAACGCCAAAAGTGCGCACAGACGGCCCACACTTAATGCAGCAGCTCTGACATGTCAGGGTAATTTTTAAGGAATCTCTGCACCACCAAATTCAGCACATGCGCCAGGCAAGGGATGTGCGTCAAACCGGCTAGTCCCAGAGCTGCTACGAGATTTCGCCCATTATCTCACACCACCAGGCCGTGCTTGAGGCTGACTGGCACAAACCACTCATCGGTCTGTTGTTCAAGGCCCGTCTACAGCTCCTGCGCGGTGTGGGGTTTGTTGCCCAAACAGATAAGTTTTAAAACTGCCTGCTGCCGTTTACCCCTGGCTGTGCTGAAGTTGGTGGTGAAGGTGTTACGCTGTCCGAATGAGGAGCTGATGTAGGAGGAGGAAGCAACAGGAGGCAAACTGAAGCGCCCTGCAATCCTCGGTGGTGGAAGGACATGCACCAAACTGCTATCCGCCTCAAGACCAGCCGCCACTGCATTTACCCAGTGTGCTGTTATGGAGATATAACGGCCCTGACCGTGCTTAATGGTCCACGTATCCGTAGTCAGCTGCACCTTGCCACAGATGGAGTTGCGCAGTACACGCCTGATTTTGTCCCCTACTTGGTTGTGCAGGGAAGGGGTGGCTCGCCTTGAAAAGTAGTGGCGTCTGGGCACGACGTACTATGGGACAGCCACCGCCATAAGGCCTTTAACCGCCTCCGGACCGCCTAACGCAGGATCGCGGTCCGGAGGCGGCAGCCCTGCGCAGAGTCACGCATCTACGCGTCATCTCGCAAGATGCGTGACTTCCTGTGAACGCGTGCACACAGGCACGCGCGTTCACAGGATCGGAAGGTAAGAGACAGGATCTCCAGCCTGCCAGCGGCGATCGTTCGCTGGCAGGCTGGAGATGCGATTTTTTTAACCCCTAACAGGTATATTAGACGCTGTTTTGATAACAGCGTCTAATATACCTGCTACCTGGTCCTCTGGTGGTCCCTTTTGTTTGGATCGACCACCAGAGGACACAGGTAGCTGTGTAAAGTAGCACCAACCACCTTTAACCCCTTTAACCCCTTATGAACCCCTGATCACTACATATAGACTCCCTGATCACCCCCCCCCCATCATTGATCACCCCCCCGTCATTGATCACCCCCCTGTCATTGATCACCCCCCTGTAAGGCTCCATTCAGACGTCCGTATGATTTTTACGGATCCACGAATACATGGATCGGATCCGCAAAACACATACGGACGTTTGAATGGAGCCTTACAGGGGGGTGATCAATGACAGGGGGGTGATCACCCATATAGACTCCCTGATCACCCCCTGTCATTGATCACCCCCTGTCATTGATCACCCCCCTGTAAGGCTCCATTCAGACGTCCGTATGATTTTTACGGATCCACGGATACATGGATCGGATCCGCAAAACACATATGGACGTCTGAATGGAGCCTTACAGGTGGTGATCAATGACAGGGGGATGACCACCCCATATAGACTCCCTGATCACCCCCCTGTCATTGATCACCCCCTGTAAGGCTCCATTCAGACATTTTTTTGGCCCAAGTTAGCAGAAATTTTTTATTTATTTTTTTCTTACAAAGTCTCATATTCCACTAACTTGTGTCCAAAAATAAAATCTCACATGAACTCAGCATAACCCTCACGGAATCCAAATGCGTAAATTTTTTTAGACATTTATATTCCAGACTTCTTCTCACGCTTTAGGGCCCCTAAAATGCCAGGGCAGTATAAATACCCCACATGTGACCCCATTTCGGAAAGAAGACACCCCAAGGTATTCGCTGAGGGGCATATTGAGTCCATGAAAGTTTAAAATTTTTGTCCCAAGTTAGAGGAAAGGGAGTCTTTGTGAGAAAAAATAAATAAAATCAATTTCCGCTAACTTGTGCCCCTCATTGAATACCTTGGGGTGTCTTCTTTCCAAAATGGGGTCACATGTGGGGTATTTATACTGCCCTGGCTTTTTAGGGGCCCTAAAGCGTGAGAAGAAGTCTGGGATACAAATGTCTAAAAATGCCCTCCTAAAAGGAATTTGGGCCGCTTTGCGCATCTAGGGTGCAAAAAAGTGTCACACATGTGGTATCGCCGTACTCAGGAGAAGTTGGGGAATGTGTTTTTGGGTGTCATTTTACATATACCCATGCTGGGTGAGATAAATATCTTGGTCAAATGCCAACTTTGTATAAAAAAATGGGAAATGTTGTCTTTTGCCAAGAAATTTCTCTCACCCAGTATGGGTATATGTAAAATGACACCCTAAAACACATTCCCCAACTTCTCCTGAGTACGGCGATACCAGATGTGTGACACTTTTTTGCTGCCTAGGTGGGCAAAGGGGCACCCATTCCAAAGAGCACCTTTCGGATTTCACAGGCCATTTTTTACACATTTTTATTTTAAACTACTTACCACACATAAGGGCCCCTAGAATGCCAGGGCAGTATAACTACACCACAAGTAACCCCATTTTGGAAAGAAGACACCCCAAGGTGTTCCGTGAGGGGCATGGCGAGTTCCTAGGATTTTTATTTTTTGTCACAAGTTAGCGGAAAATTATGATTTTTTTTTTTTTTTTCTTACAAAGTCTCATATTCCACTAACTTGTGACAAAAATAAAAAATTCTAGGAACTCGCCATGCCCCTCACGGAATACCTTGGGGTGTCTTCTTTCCAAAATGGCGTCACTTGTGGGGTAGTTATACTGCCCTGGCATTCTAGGGGCCCTAATGTGTGGTAAGTAGTTTGAAATCAAAATGTGTAAAAAATGGCCTGTGAAATCTGAAAGGTGCTCTTTGGAATGTGTGCCCCTTTGCCCACCTTGCCTGCAAAAAAGTGTCACACATGTGGTATCGCCGTACTCAGGAGAAGTTGGGGAATGTGTTTTTGGGTGTCATTTTACATATACCCATGCTGGGTGAGATAAATATCTTGGTCAAATGCCAACTTTGTATAAAAAAATGGGAAATGTTGTCTTTTGCCAAGATATTTCTCTCACCCAGCATGGGTATATGTAAAATGACACCCTAAAACACATTCCCCAACTTCTCCTGAGTACGGCGATACCAGATGTGTGACACTTTTTTGCTGCCTAGGTGGGCAAAGGGGCACCCATTCCAAAGAGCACCTTTCGGATTTCACCGGTCATTTTTTGCAGATTTTGATTTCAAACTACTTCTCACGCATCTGGGCCCCTAAAATGCCAGGGCAGTATAACTACCCCACAAGTGACCCCATTTTGGAAAGAAGACACCCCAAGGTATTTTGTGATGGGCATAGTGAGTTCATGGAAGTTTTTATTTTTTGTCGCAAGTTAGTGATATATGAGACTTTGTAAGAAAAAAAAAAAATATCATAATTTTCCGCTAACTTGTGACAAAAAATAAAAAGTTCTATGAACTCACTATGCCCATCGGCGAATACCTTAGGGTGTCTACTTTCCGAAATGGGGTCATTTGTGGGGTGTTTGTACTGTCTGGGCATTGTAGAACCTCAGGAAACATGACAGGTGCTCAGAAAGTCAGAGCTGCTTCAAAAAGCGGAAATTCACGGGGGGCGGAGCCTGACCGCAGACTGGAATGGCTGCGTGAGTTGGAGCTCTCCCGCCACACACACACTCGTACAGCCTGGAATACCTTAGTTTCAGCTTAAAGATGGGCAAAGTTGGACATTTTCCACAAGGAGAAAGCAGAGCATCGGGCAAACCGCCTGTGAACCAGGGGGATGTCACCGATTTCTTTGAAAAGCGGCACAAACAGGTCGCCGCGTCTCCCTCCAAGATGGCGCCGTCAGAGCGGGAAGAGGAGAAAACCTCAAGTGACGAGGAGGAAACGGCCGGAGAGCAGGCTCTCACAGCTACGGTCCTGAAGGAGACTCTGCGACAAGCTCTGCAGCCAGTTAGAGACGATCTAGCAGAAATAAAAGCGGATCTACAAGCCATAGGCACCCGCACAGAGATCCTGGAGAACACATGCCTCAGCTTGACCTCTCACGCCGAGACCCTCGCGGCCAGATCGAACCAGCTAGAGATACATGTGAATACTGCCCTCACCCTGATAGAAGATCAGGAGAACAGGAGTCGGAGACGGAATATAAGATTTAAAGGCTTACCTGAATCCTGGGCAAAAGACGCTCTCCCTAAAGTGGCTCTAGAAATATTTGCTGGCTTGTTAGGCCCAGAGCGCGCAGAAAAGGTAACCATTGAACGCATTCACAGATCCCTGCGGCCCAAGCCCAGACAAAATGAAGCTCCCAGAGATGTTATCTGTGGACTGCTATCTTATGTGGACACTGCTCTTATTTTACAAAGTGCAAGGGAACAAGCCCCAATACACTATGGAGAGGCAGAAGTGGCCCTTTATCAGGACATAGCACCGTCCACACTGCGAAAACGCAGAATACTAAAACCGCTGTTGGATCAGCTAAGAGCAAAAGGCTTGCAATACTCATGGCTATTCCCTTTTGGATTGTCGATCCTTAAAGAAAATAAGCGCATAGTAATAAAAACTCCTGCAGACCTTGAAGATGCCTGGCAGAAGCTGGAGATGACTCCGATTGACATACCTTCCTGGTCACTGGAAATGGATGTAGAGGCCTTACCCTCCCTGCCAGCGAGAGAAGAGTGGATGTCACAACCAGACAGCTGAGAAGCTCTGACAGAGGCCTTTCAGAACCTCCTCCTTGAATTTCTGTGTTGTGGTATTCAGCTCCTCCTCTCGTCAGCCTCTCTCAGCTGTCATGTCTTAATTGCTTCCCTTTAAATGCCTCCCCAGAATGCTTTTCTGAGCGGCTTATATTACTTCCTGGAGTGTGTGTGCACGCTGATCTGTCCTCCTGTTTGCTTCAAAGCTAAGTGTACTTTTATATGTTAATATCTGTTTGCTGGATCCCAGATGACCCTGACTCCCTCCGTATCTTGTGTAGGGAGCCGGTGGTCGTGTCCCCTCACTATAGTAGGGTGCTCAGGGCTTTATAGTCAAGGTTCGTGGATATGCAAACCTCCACCATTAGGATCTTTGCATAGGCTGAGCAGCCAGGGAAAGTGCCAGGTCTTCTGCAGGGGTCTCCCTTGGTTCCTTCGTTTTTGGATCCAGCGAGTCGTTTATACATGTTGCTTTGCCTTGTTACCTGTACACATTCCGTGACATTATAAGCCGCCAAAACCGTCTTAAGCATGGATCCGGTTTCACTTTTGGCTGAACGCTTCCAGGGTCTTTCATTGGAGGTAGCTGACCTCCGTAAGACTTTGTCTCAGCTTCAAGTGACCGGTTCAGCTTGCGTTCATGGAGCTTGTTCTGAGCCTAAGATCTCGCTCCCGGATACGTTCTCCGGGGGTAGTGAGAATTTTGTGCGTTTTAGAGAGGCTTGCAAACTCCATTTTCGCCTTCTTCCCCATTCTTCTGGTGATGAGGAACGGAGGGTGGGGATCATTATATCGCTGCTCAGGGGTAACGCTCAGTCCTGGGCCTTTTCGCTGTCGGAGGGGGCATGGCCCCTCCGTTCAGTGGATGAATTCTTTTTAGCCCTGGGTCAGATATATGATGATCCGGATCGTATTGCTCTGGCGGAGTCTAGACTACGTCTCCTATGCCAGGGTAAACAATCCGCAGAGATATACTGCTCAGAATTTCGGAGATGGGCAGTTGATACTGGTTGGAATGATGCTGCACTCCGAAGTCAATTTTGCCATGGTCTTTCAGAGGGATTGAAAGATGCATTTGCCTTTCATGAAAGGCCTATTTCTTTGGACTCTGCTATGTCTCAGGCCGTTCGTATTGACAGGCGTCTTAGAGAGAGAGGAGAGATCTCTCTTTCCTGTCATACTCGGTCCCAGGACTGTGCAGCGGTCCCATTCTCTGCGCAGGGGTCTCAGTCACTGTCAGCCCCTTCTGAGCAGGAGCCCATGCAGCTGGGGTTGATTGCTTCTGACAATAGAAGATTCAGCCCGCATGAGAGGGTTTGTTTTTGTTGTGGAGGTATTAATCATTTGGCAAATATTTGTCCCTCTAGGAGATTCAGGCAGTTCTCTGGGTATAATAAAGAAACAAAGAGGAAAAAATCTTTGAAAAATGTTCCGTCTGTTACTATTGGCAGGATTGAGGCGGAAATTGAAGATTTTCCGTTTGCTTGTAGTTCCAGTTTTGTCCTGCCGGCTAGGGTGGCGCTAGAGAGCAAGAACATTTTTTGTGAGATTTTTGTGGATAGTGGAGCAGCGGTCAATCTCATTGATAATCACTTTGCGATAACTCATGGTTTCCAGGTGTGAGCTTTGAGAAAGGATATTCCTGTGTTTTCTATCGATTCCGCTCCACTTTCTCAGAAGTCATTAAAGGGCATAGTTCACAATATCCGTTTAATTGTGAGTGATGCTCATGTTGAGGATGTGTTATATTTCGTTCTTAGCGGTTTACCTACCCCTCTGGTGTTGGGGCTGCCCTGGCTCACTAAACATAACCCCACCATTGATTGGCAAGCAAGGCAAATAAATGGTTGGAGTGACTTTTGCAGAGAGAATTGCCTCACGACATCTGTTTCTGAGGTTGCTACTAAGACTGTACCATCTTTTCTCTCTGAATTTTCGGATGTCTTCTCTGAGAGTGGAGTTCAGGATTTGCCCCCGCACAGGGAGTACGATTGCCCTATTAATCTCATCCCAGACGCCAAGCTGCCTAAATCTCGTTTATACAATCTTTCCCAACCTGAGAGGATCGCTATGCGTACTTATATCTCTGAGAGTCTGAGAAAGGGACACATACGACCCTCAAAGTCACCTGTTGCCGCTGGTTTTTTCTTTGTTAAGAAAAAAGATGGTTCTTTAAGACCTTGTCTGGATTTCAGGGAGCTGAACAATATCACAATTCGTGACCCTTATCCGCTTCCTCTGATCCCGGACCTGTTTAACCAGGTTGTTGGGGCTAAAGTCTTTTCCAAATTAGATTTAAGAGGGGCATACAACCTGGTCAGGGTCAGAGAAGGGGACGAATGGAAGACGGCCTTCAATACCCCTGAGGGCCATTTTGAGAATTTGGTTATGCCTTTTAGTTTGATGAATGCCCCAGCCGTTTTTCAGCATTTCGTGAACAGCATTTTTTATCATTTGATGGGAAAATTTGTATTGGTGTATTTGGATGACATTTTGATTTTTTCTCCCGATTTCAAAACTCATAAGGAACATTTACGTCAGGTCTTGCTCATCCTGCGGGAGAATAAATTATATGCGAAACTGGAAAAATGTGTGTTTGCGGTTCCAGAAATTCAATTTCTGGGGTTTCTTCTCTCCGCTTCTGGTTTTCGCATGGACCCCGAGAAGGTCCGCGCTGTGCTTGAGTGGGAGCTTCCTGAGAATCAAAAGGCGCTGATGCGTTTTTTGGGCTTTGCCAATTATTACAGGAAGTTCATTTTGAATTATTCTTCTATTGTTAAACCACTCACTGATATGACCAGAAAGGGGGTAGATTTTTCTTCTTGGTCAGTAGAGGCGCGTAAGGCCTTTTCTGATATCAAGGAGAGTTTTGCTTCCGCTCCCATCTTGGTGCAACCTGATGTTTCGTTACCCTTCATAGTTGAGGTTGATGCTTCTGAGGTGGGTGTGGGGGCGGTCTTGTCTCAGGGTTCCTCTCCTGCCAATTGGCGACCGTGTGCCTTTTTCTCAAGAAAACTCTCCTCCGCGGAGAGAAATTACGATGTGGGAGATAGGGAATTGTTGGCCATCAAGTTGGCTTTTGAGGAATGGCGCCATTGGCTAGAGGGAGCCAGACACCCTATTACCGTATTTACTGACCATAAAAATCTGGCCTACTTGGAGTCAGCCAAGCGTCTGAACCCGAGACAGGCCAGATGGTCGTTGTTCTTTTCTAGGTTTAATTTTGTTGTCACGTTCCGCCCTGGAGTTAAGAATGTGAAGGCAGATGCCCTGTCACGTTGTTTTCCGGGAGGCGGGAATTTTGAAGACCCGGGTCCCATTTTGGCTAAAGGTGTGGTGGTCTCTGCTCTTTTTCCTGAATTGGAGGCAGAGGTGCAGGCAGCCCAGTCAGAGGCTCCTGATCTTTGTCCTCCTGGGAGGTTGTTTGTGCCTCTCGCTTTAAGACACAAGATTTTTAAAGAACACCACGATACGGTCCTTGCTGGGCACCCGGGGGTAAGAGCCACACTGGATCTCATCGCTCGGAGATTCTGGTGGCCTGCGCTTCGTAAGTCGGTTGAGGGTTTTGTGGCAGCCTGCGAGACTTGCGCTCGTGCCAAGGTCCCTCATTCACGGCCATCAGGTCCTCTCCTTCCCTTACCCATTCCTTCCCGTCCTTGGACACATCTGTCCATGGACTTTATCACGGACCTGCCTCGTTTCTCGGGGAAGACCGTGATTCTGGTGGTGGTGGACCGTTTTAGCAAAATGGTGCATTTCATCCCTTTTCCTGGTTTGCCCAATGCTAAGACGCTGGCGCAGGCATTTGTTGATCACATTGTCAAGTTGCACGGTATTCCTTCAGACATAGTCTCTGATAGGGGCACGCAGTTTGTTTCCAGATTCTGGAAGGCTTTCTGTTCTCGCTTGGGGGTTCGGTTGTCATTCTCTTCTGCTTTCCACCCGCAGTCGAATGGCCAGACGGAGCGCGTCAATCAGAATCTGGAGACATATCTGCGTTGTTTTGTGGCGGAGAATCAAGAGGATTGGTGTTCTTTTTTGTCCCTTGCTGAGTTTGCTTTAAATAACCGTCGTCAGTAGAGTTGAGCGAACACCTGGATGTTCGGGTTCGAGAAGTTCGGCCGAACATCCCGGAAATGTTCGGGTTCGGGATCCGAACCCGATCCGAACTTCGTCCCGAACCCGAACCCCATTGAAGTCAATGGGGACCCGAACTTTTCGGCACTAAAAAGGCTGTAAAACAGCCCAGGAAAGAGCTAGAGGGCTGCAAAAGGCAGCAACATGTAGGTAAATCCCCTGCAAACAAATGTGGATAGGGAAATGAATTAAAATAAAAATTAAATAAATAAAAATTAACCAAAATCAATTGGAGAGAGGTTCCATAGCAGAGAATCTGGCTTCCCGTCACCCACCACTGGAACAGTCCATTCTCAGATATTTAGGCCCCGGCACCCAGGCAGAGGAGAGAGGTCCCGTAACAGAGAATCTGTCTTCATGTCAGCAGAGAATTAGTCTGCATGTCATAGCAGAGAATGAGGCTTCACGTCAGCCACCACTGCAACAGTCCATTGGCATATATTTAGGCCCAGCACCCAGGCAGAGGAGGGAGGTCCCGTAACAGAGAATCTGTCTTCATGTCAGCAGAGAATTAGTCTGCATGTCATAGCAGAGAATGAGGCTTCACGTCAGCCACCACTGCAACAGTCCATTGGCATATATTTAGGCCCAGCACACACACAGGCAGAGGAGAGAGGTCCCGTAACAGAGAATCTGGCTTCATGTCAGCAGAGAATCAGTCTGCATGTCATAGCAGAGAATGAGGCTTCACGTCAGCCACCACTGCAACAGTCCATTGGCATATATTTAGGCCCAGCACACACACAGGCAGAGGAGAGAGGTCCCGTAACAGAGAATCTGGCTTCATGTCAGCAGAGAATCAGTCTGCATGTCATAGCAGAGAATGAGGCTTCACGTCAGCCACCACTGCAACAGTCCATTGGCATATATTTAGGCCCAGCACACACACAGGCAGAGGAGAGAGGTCCCGTAACAGAGAATCTGGCTTCATGTCAGCAGAGAATCAGTCTGCATGTCATAGCAGAGAATGAGGCTTCACGTCAGCCACCACTGCAACAGTCCATTGGCATATATTTAGGCCCAGCACCCAGGCAGAGGAGGGAGGTCCCGTAACAGAGAATCTGTCTTCATGTCAGCAGAGAATTAGTCTGCATGTCATAGCAGAGAATGAGGCTTCACGTCAGCCACCACTGCAACAGTCCATTGGCATATATTTAGGCCCAGCACCCAGGCAGAGGAGGGAGGTCCCGTAACAGAGAATCTGTCTTCATGTCAGCAGAGAATTAGTCTGCATGTCATAGCAGAGAATGAGGCTTCACGTCAGCCACCACTGGAACAGTCCATTCTCAGATATTTAGGCCCCGGCACCCAGGCAGAGGAGAGAGGTCCCGTAACAGAGAATCTGTCTTCATGTCAGCAGAGAATTAGTCTGCATGTCATAGCAGAGAATGAGGCTTCACGTCAGCCACCACTGCAACAGTCCATTGGCATATATTTAGGCCCAGCACCCAGGCAGAGGAGAGAGGTCCCGTAACAGACAATCTGGCTTCATGTCAGCAGAGAATCAGTCTTCATATCATAGCAGAGAATCAGGCTTCACGTCACCCACCACTGTAAGAGTCAATTTTCATAAATTTAGGCCCAGAACCCAGGCAGAGGAGAAAGGTCCCGTAACAGACAATCTGGCTTCATGTCAGCAGAGAATCAGTCTTCATATCATAGCAGAGAATCAGGCTTCACGTCACCCACCACTGTAAGAGTCAATTTTCATAAATTTAGGCCCAGAACCCAGGCAGAGGAGAAAGGTCCCGTAACAGACAATCTGGCTTCATGTCAGCAGAGAATCAGTCTTCATATCATAGCAGAGAATCAGGCTTCACGTCACCCACCACTGTAAGAGTCAATTTTCATAAATTTAGGCCCAGAACCCAGGCAGAGGAGAAAGGTCCCGTAACAGACAATCTGGCTTCATGTCAGCAGAGAATCAGTCTTCATATCATAGCAGAGAATCAGGCTTCACGTCACCCACCACTGTAAGAGTCAATTTTCATAAATTTAGGCCCAGAACCCAGGCAGAGGAGAAAGGTCCCGTAACAGACAATCTGGCTTCATGTCAGCAGAGAATCAGTCTTCATATCATAGCAGAGAATCAGGCTTCACGTCACCCACCACTGTAAGAGTCAATTTTCATAAATTTAGGCCCAGAACCCAGGCAGAGGAGAAAGGTCCCGTAACAGACAATCTGGCTTCATGTCAGCAGAGAATCAGTCTTCATATCATAGCAGAGAATCAGGCTTCACGTCACCCACCACTGTAAGAGTCAATTTTCATAAATTTAGGCCCAGAACCCAGGTAGAGGAGAAAGGTCCCGTAACAGACAATCTGGCTTCATGACAGCAGAGAATCAGTCTGCATGTCATAGCAGAGAATCAGGCTTCACGTCAGCCACCACTGCAACAGTCCATTGTCATAAATTTAGGCCCAGCACCCAGGCAGAGGAGAGAGGTCCCGTAACAGACAATCTGGCTTCATGTCAGCAGAGAATTAGTCTGCATGTCATAGCAGAGAATCAGGCTTCATGTCAGCCACCACTGCAACAGTCCATTGGCATATATTTAGGCCTAGCACACAGGCAGAGGAGAGGTTCATTCAACTTTGGGTAGCATCGCAATATAATGGTAAAATGAAAATAAAAATAGGATTGAATGAGGAAGTGCCCTGGAGTCCAATAATATATGGTTATGGGGAGGTAGTTAATGTCTAATCTGGACAAGGGACGGACAGGTCCTGTGGGATCCATGCCTGGTTCATTTTTATGAACGTCAGCTTGTCCACATTGGCTGTAGACAGGCGGCTGCGTTTGTCTGTAATGACGCCCCCTGCCGTGCTGAATACACGTTCAGACAAAACGCTGGCTGCCGGGCAGGCCAGCACCTCCAAGGCATAAAAGGCTAGCTCTGGCCACGTGGACAATTTAGAGACCCAGAAGTTGAATGGGGCCGAACCATCAGTCAGTACGTGGAGGGGTGTGCACACGTACTGTTCCACCATGTTAGTGAAATGTTGCCTCCTGCTAACACGTTGCGTATCAGGTGGTGGTGCAGTTAGCTGTGGCGTGTTGACAAAAGTTTTCCACATCTCTGCCATGCTAACCCTGCCCTCAGAGGAGCTGGCCGTGACACAGCTGCCTTGGCGACCTCTTGCTCCTCCTCTGCCTTGGCCTTGGGCTTCCACTTGTTCCCCTGTGACATTTGGGAATGCTCTCAGTAGCGCGTCTACCAACGTGCGCTTGTACTCGCGCATCTTCCTATCACGCTCCAGTGCAGGAAGTAAGGTGGGCACATTGTCTTTGTAGCGTGGATCCAGCAGGGTGGCAACCCAGTAGTCCGCACAGGTTAAAATGTGGGCAACTCTGCTGTCGTTGCGCAGGCACTGCAGCATGTAGTCGCTCATGTGTGCCAGGCTGCCCAGGGGTAAGGACAAGCTGTCCTCTGTGGGAGGCGTATCGTCATCGTCCTGCCTTTCCCCCCAGCCACGCACCAGTGATGGACCCGAGCTGCGTTGGGTGCCACCCCGCTGTGACCATGCTTCATCCTCATCCTCCTCCACCTCCTCCTCATCCTCGTCCTCCTCGTCCTCCAGTAGTGGGCCCTGGCTGGCCACATTTGTACCTGGCCTCTGCTGTTGCAAAAAACCTCCCTCTGAGTCACTTCGAAGAGACTGGCCTGAAAGTGCTAAAAATGACCCCTCTTCCTCATCCTCCTCCTCCTCCTCCTGGGCCACCTCCTGTTCCATCATCGCCCTAAGTGTTTTCTCAAGGAGACATAGAAGTGGTATTGTAACGCTGATAACGGTGTCATCGCCACTGGCCATGTTGGTGGAGTACTCGAAACAGCGCAACAGGGCACACAGGTCTCGCATGGAGGCCCAGTCATTGGTGGTGAAGTGGTGCTGTTCTGTAGTGCGACTGACCCGTGCGTGCTGCAGCTGAAACTCCACTATGGCCTGCTGCTGCTCGCACAGTCTGTCCAGCATGTGCAAGGTGGAGTTCCACCTGGTGGGCACGTCGCATATGAGGCGGTGAGCGGGAAGGCCGAAGTTACGCTGTAGCGCAGACAGGCGAGCAGCAGCAGGATGTGAACGCCGGAAGCGCGAACAGACGGCCCGCACTTTATGCAGCAGCTCTGACATGTCGGGGTAGTTGTGAATGAACTTCTGCACCACCAAATTCAGCACATGCGCCAAGCAAGGGATGTGCGTCAAATTGGCTAGTCCCAGAGCTGCAACGAGATTTCGCCCATTATCACACACCACCAGGCCGGGCTTGAGGCTCACCGGCAGCAACCACTCGTCGGTCTGTTGTTCTATACCCCGCCACAACTCCTGTGCGGTGTGGGGCCTGTCCCCCAAACATATGAGTTTCAGAATGGCCTGCTGACGTTTACCCCGGGCTGTGCTGAAGTTGGTGGTGAAGGTGTGTGGCTGACTGGATGAGCAGGTGGAAGAAGAGGAGGAGGAAGCCGAGAAGGAGGAGGTGGCAACAGGAGGCAAAGAATGTTGCCCTGCGATCCTTGGCGGCGGAAGGACGTGCGCCAAACAGCTCTCCGCCTGGGGCCCAGCTGCCACTACATTTACCCAGTGTGCAGTTAGGGAGATATAGCGTCCCTGGCCGTGCTTACTGGTCCACGTATCTGTGGTTAGGTGGACCTTGCTACAGATGGCGTTGCGCAGTGCACACTTGATTTTATCGGATACTTGGTTGTGCAGGGAAGGCACGGCTCTCTTGGAGAAGTAGTGCCGGCTGGGAACAACATACTGTGGGACAGCAAGCGACATGAGCTGTTTGAAGCTGTCTGTGTCCACCAGCCTAAATGACAGCATTTCATAGGCCAGTAGTTTAGAAATGCTGGCATTCAGGGCCAGGGATCGAGGGTGGCTAGGTGGGAATTTACGCTTTCTATCAAATGTTTGTGAGATGGAGAGCTGAACGCTGGCGTGTGACATGGTTGAGACGCTTGGTGACGGAGGTGGTGGTGGTGGTGTTGGTGGTACATCCCCTGTTTGCTGGGCGGCAGGTGCCAACGTTCCTCCAGAGGCGGAGGAAGAGGCCGAGGCGGCAGCAGCAGAATAGGCCGAGGCGGCAGCAGCAGAAGAGGTAGCAGGGGGAGCCTGAGTGACTTCCTTGGTTTTAAGGTGTTTACTCCACTGCAGTTCATGCTTTGCATGCAGGTGCCTGGTCATGCAGGTTGTGCTCAGGTTCAGAACGTTAATGCCTCGCTTCAGGCTCTGATGGCACAGCGTGCAAACCACTCGGGTCTTGTCGTCAGCACATTGTTTGAAGAAGTGCCATGCCAGGGAACTCCTTGAAGCTGCCTTTGGGGTGCTCGGTCCCAGATGGCGGCGGTCAGTAGCAGGCGGAGTCTCTTGGCGGCGGGTGTTCTGCTTTTGCCCACTGCTCCCTCTTTTGCTACGCTGTTGGCTCGGTCTCACCACTGCCTCTTCCTCCGAACTGTGAAAGTCAGTGGCACGACCTTCATTCCATGTGGGGTCTAGGACCTCATCGTCCCCTGCATCGTCTTCCACCCAGTCTTGATCCCTGACCTCCTGTTCAGTCTGCACACTGCAGAAAGACGCAGCAGTTGGCACCTGTGTTTCGTCATCATCAGAGACATGCTGAGGTGGTATTCCCATGTCCTCATCATCAGGAAACATAAGTGGTTGTGCGTCAGTGCATTCTATGTCTTTCACCGCTGGGGAAGGGCTAGGTGGATGCCCTTGGGAAACCCTGCCAGCGGAGTCTTCAAACAGCATAAGAGACTGCTGCATAACTTGAGGCTGAGACAGTTTCCCTGGTATGCATGGGGGTGATGTGACAGACTGATGGGGTTGGTTTTCAGGCGCCATCTGTGCGCTTTCTGCAGAAGACTGGGTGGGAGATAATGTGAACGTGCTGGATCCACTGTCGGCCACCCAATTGACTAATGCCTGTACCTGCTCAGGCCTTACCATCCTTAGAACGGCATTGGGCCCCACCATATATCGCTGTAAATTCTGGCGGCTACTGGGACCTGAAGTAGTTGGTACACTAGGACGTGTGGATGTGGCAGAACGGCCACGTCCTCTCCCAGCACCAGAGGGTCCACTAACACCACCACGACCATGTCCACGTCCGCGTCCCTTACTAGATGTTTTTCTCATTGTTATGGTTCACCACAACAACAAATATATTATTTGGCCCAATGTATTGTATTCAAATTCAGCGGGATATAAATTTGAGGCCTAGTATTTAGGCGCTGGGTGACCGGTATGGATTTAGTGACAGAATTAGACTTGGAAATGCACAGAAGCGTGTGTGTGTGAAGTTATTCTGAATGACCCAATGTGCACCTTGAATATTATATACCCTTTTAGGGATAGATTTCAAATAGCTCTGATATAGCAGAAACCACTAAATTATGAAATTGCTAAATTGGGAATTGTACTTCAACCCAGAACAAAAAATGTGCTTTGACGGACACTAAATATCTTGCCCAGCAACAACAGTACAACGGTGGGTAACGAGAGATTTAGAGGGAATTAAATTTGAGGCCTAGTATTTAGGCGCTGGGTCACCGGTATGGATTTAGTGACAGAATTAGACTTGGAAATACACAGTAGCGGGTGTGTGTGAAGTTATTCTGAATGACCCTATGTGCACCTTCAATATTATATACCCTTTTAGGGATAGATTTCAAATAGCTCTGATATAGCAGAAACCACTAAATTATGAAATTGCTAAATTGGGAATTGTACTTCAACCCAGAACAAAAAATGTGCTTTGACGGACACTAAATATCTTGCCCAGCAACAACAGTACAGCGGTGGGTAACGAGAGATTTAGAGGGAATTAAATTTGAGGCCTAGTATTTAGGCGCTGGGTCACCGGTATGGATTTAGTGACAGAATTAGACTTGGAAATGCACAGAAGCGTGTGTGTGAAGTTATTCTGAATGACCCAATGTGCACCTTCAATATTATATACCCTTTTTGGGATAGATTTCAAATAGCTCTGATATAGCAGGAACCACTAAATTATGAAATTGCTAAATTGGGAATTGTACTTCAACCCAGAACAAAAAATGTGCTTTGACGGGCACTAAATAACTTTCCCAGCTACAACAGGACAACGGTAACGAGAGATTTAGAGGGATTTAAATTTGAGGCCTAGTATTTAGGCGCTGGGTGACAGGTATGGGTTTAGTGACAGAATTAGACTTGGAAATACACAGTAGCGGGTGTGTGTGAAGTTATTCTGAATGACCCTATGTGCACCTTCAATATTATATACCCTTTTAGGGATAGATTTCAAATAGCTCTGATATAGCAGAAACCACTAAATTATGAAATTGCTAAATTGGGAATTGTACTTCAACCCAGAACAAAAAATGTGCTTTGACGGACACTAAATATCTTGCCCAGCAACAACAGTACACCGGTGGGTAACGAGAGATTTAGAGGGAATTAAATTTGAGGCCTAGTATTTAGGCGCTGGGTCACCGGTATGGATTTAGTGACAGAATTAGACTTGGAAATACACAGTAGCGGGTGTGTGTGAAGTTATTCTGAATGACCCTATGTGCACCTTCAATATTATATACCCTTTTTGGGATAGATTTCAAATAGCTCTGATATAGCAGGAACCACTAAATTATGAAATTGCTAAATTGGGAATTGTACTTCAACCCAGAACAAAAAATGTGCTTTGACGGGCACTAAATAACTTTCCCAGCTACAACAGGACAACGGTAACGAGAGATTTAGAGGGATTTAAATTTGAGGCCTAGTATTTAGGCGCTGGGTGACAGGTATGGGTTTAGTGACAGAATTAGACTTGGAAATACACAGTAGCGGGTGTGTGTGAAGTTATTCTGAATGACCCTATGTGCACCTTCAATATTATATACCCTTTTTGGGATAGATTTCAAATAGCTCTGATATAGCAGAAACCACTAAATTATGAAATTGCTAAATTGGGAATTGTACTTCAACCCAGAACAAAAAATGTGCTTTGACGGACACTAAATATCTTGCCCAGCAACAACAGTACACCGGTGGGTAACGAGAGATTTAGAGGGAATTAAATTTGAGGCCTAGTATTTAGGCGCTGGGTCACCGGTATGGATTTAGTGACAGAATTAGACTTGGAAATACACAGTAGCGGGTGTGTGTGAAGTTATTCTGAATGACCCTATGTGCACCTTCAATATTATATACCCTTTTTGGGATAGATTTCAAATAGCTCTGATATAGCAGGAACCACTAAATTATGAAATTGCTAAATTGGGAATTGTACTTCAACCCAGAACAAAAAATGTGCTTTGACGGGCACTAAATAACTTTCCCAGCTACAACAGGACAACGGTAACGAGAGATTTAGAGGGATTTAAATTTGAGGCCTAGTATTTAGGCGCTGGGTGACAGGTATGGGTTTAGTGACAGAATTAGACTTGGAAATACACAGTAGCGGGTGTGTGTGAAGTTATTCTGAATGACCCTATGTGCACCTTCAATATTATATACCCTTTTTGGGATAGATTTCAAATAGCTCTGATATAGCAGAAACCACTAAATTATGAAATTGCTAAATTGGGAATTGTACTTCAACCCAGAACAAAAAATGTGCTTTGACGGACACTAAATATCTTGCCCAGCAACAACAGTACAGCGGTGGGTAACGAGAGATTTAGAGGGAATTAAATTTGAGGCCTAGTATTTAGGCGCTGGGTCACCGGTATGGATTTAGTGACAGAATTAGACTTGGAAATACACAGTAGCGGGTGTGTGTGAAGTTACTCTGAATGACCCTATGTGCACCTTCAATATTATATACCCTTTTTGGGATAGATTTCAAAGAGCTCTGATATAGCAGGAACCACTAAATTATGAAATTGCTAAATTGGGAATTGTATTTCAACCCAGAACAAGAAATGTGCTTGAACGGACACTAAATAACTCGCCCAGCTACAGCACTAGGGACAGATTTAGCTGGATATAAATTTGAGGCCTAGTATTTAGGCGCTGGGTGACCGGTATGGATTTAGTGACAGAATTAGACTGGGATATGGCCAAAAAATGAACAGACTATTGCTGGTTAAATGCACTTGGTGTGACAGCTTCACCCTGATGTAGGCTTTAGCCAAAAAACAACCACACCATTGAGGGTTAAATGCACTTGGTGACAGGCGCAGCTTGCCCCTGATTTTGTATATGGCCAAAAAATGAACAGACTATTGCTGGTTAAATGCACTTGGTGTGACAGCTTCACCCTGATGTAGGCTTTAGCCAAAAAACAACCACACCATTGAGGGTTAAATGCACTTGGTGACAGGCGCAGCTTGCCCCTGATTTTGTATATGGCCAAAAAATGAACAGACTATTGCTGGTTAAATGCACTTGGTGTCACAGCTTCACCCTGATGTAGGCTTTAGCCAAAAAACAACCACACCATTGAGGGTTAAATGCACTTGGTCGCAGCTTGTGCTGGCGCACCACAAGACACAAAATGGCCGCCGATCACCCCAGAAAAATGAGACTGACAAACGGTCTGTGCAGCCTAAAAACAGTGAGCAATTGAGGATCAGCAGCTCAATGATCCACAGCTGCAGATCGATCAGTTAATCAAGTCCTTTGGAGGAGTTAATCTGCCTAATCTCGCCCTACTGTCGCAGCCGCAACCTCTCCCTACGCTAATCAGAGCAGAGTGACGGGCGGCGCTATGTGACTCCAGCTTAAATAGAGGCTGGGTCACATGGTGCTCTGGCCAATCACAGCCATGCCAATAGTAGGCATGGCTGTGATGGCCTCTTGGGGCAAGTAGTATGACGCTTGTTGATTGGCTGCTTTGCAGCCTTTCAAAAAGCGCCAAGAAAGCGTCACAAAAGCGCGAAGAAAGCGACGAACACCGAACCCGAACCCGGACTTTTACGAAAATGTCCGGGTTCGGGTCCGTGTCACGGACACCCCAAAATTCGGTACGAACCCGAACTATACAGTTCGAGTTCGCTCATCCCTACTCCTGACGACTAGGGATGAGCGAACTCGAACTGTATAGTTCGGGTTCGTACCGAATTTTGGGGTGTCCGTGACACGGACCCGAACCCGGACATTTTCGTAAAAGTCCGGGTTCGGGTTCGGTGTTCGTCGCTTTCTTCGCGCTTTTGTGACGCTTTCTTGGCGCTTTTTGAAAGGCTGCAAAGCAGCCAATCAACAAGCGTCATACTACTTGCCCCAAGAGGCCATCACAGCCATGCCTACTATTGGCATGGCTGTGATTGGCCAGAGCACCATGTGACCCAGCCTCTATTTAAGCTGGAGTCACATAGCGCCGCCCGTCACTCTGCTCTGATTAGCGTAGGGAGAGGTTGCGGCTGCGACAGTAGGGCGAGATTAGGCAGATTAACTCCTCCAAAGGACTTGATTAACTGATCGATCTGCAGCTGTGGATCATTGAGCTGCTGATCCTCAATTGCTCACTGTTTTTAGGCTGCACAGACCGTTTGTCAGTCTCATTTTTCTGGGGTGATCGGCGGCCATTTTGTGTCTTGTGGTGCGCCAGCACAAGCTGCGACCAAGTGCATTTAACCCTCAATGGTGTGGTTGTTTTTTGGCTAAAGCCTACATCAGGGTGAAGCTGTCACACCAAGTGCATTTAACCAGCAATAGTCTGTTCATTTTTTGGCCATATCCCAGTCTAATTCTGTCACTAAATCCATACCGGTCACCCAGCGCCTAAATACTAGGCCTCAAATTTATATCCAGCTAAATCTGTCCCTAGTGCTGTAGCTGGGCGAGTTATTTAGTGTCCGTTCAAGCACATTTCTTGTTCTGGGTTGAAATACAATTCCCAATTTAGCAATTTCATAATTTAGTGGTTCCTGCTATATCAGAGCTCTTTGAAATCTATCCCAAAAAGGGTATATAATATTGAAGGTGCACATAGGGTCATTCAGAGTAACTTCACACACACCCGCTACTGTGTATTTCCAAGTCTAATTCTGTCACTAAATCCATACCGGTGACCCAGCGCCTAAATACTAGGCCTCAAATTTAATTCCCTCTAAATCTCTCGTTACCCACCGCTGTACTGTTGTTGCTGGGCAAGATATTTAGTGTCCGTCAAAGCACATTTTTTGTTCTGGGTTGAAGTACAATTCCCAATTTAGCAATTTCATAATTTAGTGGTTTCTGCTATATCAGAGCTATTTGAAATCTATCCCAAAAAGGGTATATAATATTGAAGGTGCACATAGGGTCATTCAGAATAACTTCACACACACCCGCTACTGTGTATTTCCAAGTCTAATTCTGTCACTAAACCCATACCTGTCACCCAGCGCCTAAATACTAGGCCTCAAATTTAAATCCCTCTAAATCTCTCGTTACCGTTGTCCTGTTGTAGCTGGGAAAGTTATTTAGTGCCCGTCAAAGCACATTTTTTGTTCTGGGTTGAAGTACAATTCCCAATTTAGCAATTTCATAATTTAGTGGTTCCTGCTATATCAGAGCTATTTGAAATCTATCCCAAAAAGGGTATATAATATTGAAGGTGCACATAGGGTCATTCAGAATAACTTCACACACACCCGCTACTGTGTATTTCCAAGTCTAATTCTGTCACTAAATCCATACCGGTGACCCAGCGCCTAAATACTAGGCCTCAAATTTAATTCCCTCTAAATCTCTCGTTACCCACCGGTGTACTGTTGTTGCTGGGCAAGATATTTAGTGTCCGTCAAAGCACATTTTTTGTTCTGGGTTGAAGTACAATTCCCAATTTAGCAATTTCATAATTTAGTGGTTTCTGCTATATCAGAGCTATTTGAAATCTATCCCAAAAAGGGTATATAATATTGAAGGTGCACATAGGGTCATTCAGAATAACTTCACACACACCCGCTACTGTGTATTTCCAAGTCTAATTCTGTCACTAAACCCATACCTGTCACCCAGCGCCTAAATACTAGGCCTCAAATTTAAATCCCTCTAAATCTCTCGTTACCGTTGTCCTGTTGTAGCTGGGAAAGTTATTTAGTGCCCGTCAAAGCACATTTTTTGTTCTGGGTTGAAGTACAATTCCCAATTTAGCAATTTCATAATTTAGTGGTTCCTGCTATATCAGAGCTATTTGAAATCTATCCCAAAAAGGGTATATAATATTGAAGGTGCACATAGGGTCATTCAGAATAACTTCACACACACCCGCTACTGTGTATTTCCAAGTCTAATTCTGTCACTAAATCCATACCGGTGACCCAGCGCCTAAATACTAGGCCTCAAATTTAATTCCCTCTAAATCTCTCGTTACCCACCGGTGTACTGTTGTTGCTGGGCAAGATATTTAGTGTCCGTCAAAGCACATTTTTTGTTCTGGGTTGAAGTACAATTCCCAATTTAGCAATTTCATAATTTAGTGGTTTCTGCTATATCAGAGCTATTTGAAATCTATCCCTAAAAGGGTATATAATATTGAAGGTGCACATAGGGTCATTCAGAATAACTTCACACACACCCGCTACTGTGTATTTCCAAGTCTAATTCTGTCACTAAACCCATACCTGTCACCCAGCGCCTAAATACTAGGCCTCAAATTTAAATCCCTCTAAATCTCTCGTTACCGTTGTCCTGTTGTAGCTGGGAAAGTTATTTAGTGCCCGTCAAAGCACATTTTTTGTTCTGGGTTGAAGTACAATTCCCAATTTAGCAATTTCATAATTTAGTGGTTCCTGCTATATCAGAGCTATTTGAAATCTATCCCAAAAAGGGTATATAATATTGAAGGTGCACATTGGGTCATTCAGAATAACTTCACACACACGCTTCTGTGCATTTCCAAGTCTAATTCTGTCACTAAATCCATACCGGTGACCCAGCGCCTAAATACTAGGCCTCAAATTTAATTCCCTCTAAATCTCTCGTTACCCACCGCTGTACTGTTGTTGCTGGGCAAGATATTTAGTGTCCGTCAAAGCACATTTTTTGTTCTGGGTTGAAGTACAATTCCCAATTTAGCAATTTCATAATTTAGTGGTTTCTGCTATATCAGAGCTATTTGAAATCTATCCCTAAAAGGGTATATAATATTGAAGGTGCACATAGGGTCATTCAGAATAACTTCACACACACCCGCTACTGTGTATTTCCAAGTCTAATTCTGTCACTAAATCCATACCGGTGACCCAGCGCCTAAATACTAGGCCTCAAATTTAATTCCCTCTAAATCTCTCGTTACCCACCGTTGTACTGTTGTTGCTGGGCAAGATATTTAGTGTCCGTCAAAGCACATTTTTTGTTCTGGGTTGAAGTACAATTCCCAATTTAGCAATTTCATAATTTAGTGGTTTCTGCTATATCAGAGCTATTTGAAATCTATCCCTAAAAGGGTATATAATATTCAAGGTGCACATTGGGTCATTCAGAATAACTTCACACACACACGCTTCTGTGCATTTCCAAGTCTAATTCTGTCACTAAATCCATACCGGTCACCCAGCGCCTAAATACTAGGCCTCAAATTTATATCCCGCTGAATTTGAATACAATACATTGGGCCAAATAATATATTTGTTGTTGTGGTGAACCATAACAATGAGAAAAACATCTAGTAAGGGACGCGGACGTGGACATGGTCGTGGTGGTGTTAGTGGACCCTCTGGTGCTGGGAGAGGACGTGGCCGTTCTGCCACATCCACACGTCCTAGTGTACCAACTACTTCAGGTCCCAGTAGCCGCCAGAATTTACAGCGATATATGGTGGGGCCCAATGCCGTTCTAAGGATGGTAAGGCCTGAGCAGGTACAGGCATTAGTCAATTGGGTGGCCGACAGTGGATCCAGCACGTTCACATTATCTCCCACCCAGTCTTCTGCAGAAAGCGCACAGATGGCGCCTGAAAACCAACCCCATCAGTCTGTCACATCACCCCCATGCATACCAGGGAAACTGTCTCAGCCTCAAGTTATGCAGCAGTCTCTTATGCTGTTTGAAGACTCCGCTGGCAGGGTTTCCCAAGGGCATCCACCTAGCCCTTCCCCAGCGGTGAAAGACATAGAATGCACTGACGCACAACCACTTATGTTTCCTGATGATGAGGACATGGGAATACCACCTCAGCATGTCTCTGATGATGACGAAACACAGGTGCCAACTGCTGCGTCTTTCTGCAGTGTGCAGACTGAACAGGAGGTCAGGGATCAAGACTGGGTGGAAGACGATGCAGGGGACGATGAGGTCCTAGACCCCACATGGAATGAAGGTCGTGCCACTGACTTTCACAGTTCGGAGGAAGAGGCAGTGGTGAGACCGAGCCAACAGCGTAGCAAAAGAGGGAGCAGTGGGCAAAAGCAGAACACCCGCCGCCAAGAGACTCCGCCTGCTACTGACCGCCGCCATCTGGGACCGAGCACCCCAAAGGCAGCTTCAAGGAGTTCCCTGGCATGGCACTTCTTCAAACAATGTGCTGACGACAAGACCCGAGTGGTTTGCACGCTGTGCCATCAGAGCCTGAAGCGAGGCATTAACGTTCTGAACCTGAGCACAACCTGCATGACCAGGCACCTGCATGCAAAGCATGAACTGCAGTGGAGTAAACACCTTAAAACCAAGGAAGTCACTCAGGCTCCCCCTGCTACCTCTTCTGCTGCTGCCGCCTCGGCCTATTCTGCTGCTGCCGCCTCGGCCTCTTCCTCCGCCTCTGGAGGAACGTTGGCACCTGCCGCCCAGCAAACAGGGGATGTACCACCAACACCACCACCACCACCTCCGTCACCAAGCGTCTCAACCATGTCACACGCCAGCGTTCAGCTCTCCATCTCACAAACATTTGATAGAAAGCGTAAATTCCCACCTAGCCACCCTCGATCCCTGGCCCTGAATGCCAGCATTTCTAAACTACTGGCCTATGAAATGCTGTCATTTAGGCTGGTGGACACAGACAGCTTCAAACAGCTCATGTCGCTTGCTGTCCCACAGTATGTTGTTCCCAGCCGGCACTACTTCTCCAAGAGAGCCGTGCCTTCCCTGCACAACCAAGTATCCGATAAAATCAAGTGTGCACTGCGCAACGCCATCTGTAGCAAGGTCCACCTAACCACAGATACGTGGACCAGTAAGCACGGCCAGGGACGCTATATCTCCCTAACTGCACACTGGGTAAATGTAGTGGCAGCTGGGCCCCAGGCGGAGAGCTGTTTGGCGCACGTCCTTCCGCCGCCAAGGATCGCAGGGCAACATTCTTTGCCTCCTGTTGCCACCTCCTCCTTCTCGGCTTCCTCCTCCTCTTCTTCCACCTGCTCATCCAGTCAGCCACACACCTTCACCACCAACTTCAGCACAGCCCGGGGTAAACGTCAGCAGGCCATTCTGAAACTCATATGTTTGGGGGACAGGCCCCACACCGCACAGGAGTTGTGGCGGGGTATAGAACAACAGACCGACGAGTGGTTGCTGCCGGTGAGCCTCAAGCCCGGCCTGGTGGTGTGTGATAATGGGCGAAATCTCGTTGCAGCTCTGGGACTAGCCAATTTGACGCACATCCCTTGCTTGGCGCATGTGCTGAATTTGGTGGTGCAGAAGTTCATTCACAACTACCCCGACATGTCAGAGCTGCTGCATAAAGTGCGGGCCGTCTGTTCGCGCTTCCGGCGTTCACATCCTGCTGCTGCTCGCCTGTCTGCGCTACAGCGTAACTTCGGCCTTCCCGCTCACCGCCTCATATGCGACGTGCCCACCAGGTGGAACTCCACCTTGCACATGCTGGACAGACTGTGCGAGCAGCAGCAGGCCATAGTGGAGTTTCAGCTGCAGCACGCACGGGTCAGTCGCACTACAGAACAGCACCACTTCACCACCAATGACTGGGCCTCCATGCGAGACCTGTGTGCCCTGTTGCGCTGTTTCGAGTACTCCACCAACATGGCCAGTGGCGATGACACCGTTATCAGCGTTACAATACCACTTCTATGTCTCCTTGAGAAAACACTTAGGGCGATGATGGAACAGGAGGTGGCCCAGGAGGAGGAGGAGGAGGATGAGGAAGAGGGGTCATTTTTAGCACTTTCAGGCCAGTCTCTTCGAAGTGACTCAGAGGGAGGTTTTTTGCAACAGCAGAGGCCAGGTACAAATGTGGCCAGCCAGGGCCCACTACTGGAGGACGAGGAGGACGAGGATGAGGAGGAGGTGGAGGAGGATGAGGATGAAGCATGGTCACAGCGGGGTGGCACCCAACGCAGCTCGGGTCCATCACTGGTGCGTGGCTGGGGGGAAAGGCAGGACGATGACGATACGCCTCCCACAGAGGACAGCTTGTCCTTACCCCTGGGCAGCCTGGCACACATGAGCGACTACATGCTGCAGTGCCTGCGCAACGACAGCAGAGTTGCCCACATTTTAACCTGTGCGGACTACTGGGTTGCCACCCTGCTGGATCCACGCTACAAAGACAATGTGCCCACCTTACTTCCTGCACTGGAGCGTGATAGGAAGATGCGCGAGTACAAGCGCACGTTGGTAGACGCGCTACTGAGAGCATTCCCAAATGTCACAGGGGAACAAGTGGAAGCCCAAGGCCAAGGCAGAGGAGGAGCAAGAGGTCGCCAAGGCAGCTGTGTCACGGCCAGCTCCTCTGAGGGCAGGGTTAGCATGGCAGAGATGTGGAAAACTTTTGTCAACACGCCACAGCTAACTGCACCACCACCTGATACGCAACGTGTTAGCAGGAGGCAACATTTTACTAACATGGTGGAACAGTACGTGTGCACACCCCTCCACGTACTGACTGATGGTTCGGCCCCATTCAACTTCTGGGTCTCTAAATTGTCCACGTGGCCAGAGCTAGCCTTTTATGCCTTGGAGGTGCTGGCCTGCCCGGCAGCCAGCGTTTTGTCTGAACGTGTATTCAGCACGGCAGGGGGCGTCATTACAGACAAACGCAGCCGCCTGTCTACAGCCAATGTGGACAAGCTGACGTTCATAAAAATGAACCAGGCATGGATCCCACAGGACCTGTCCGTCCCTTGTCCAGATTAGACATTAACTACCTCCCCATAACCATATATTATTGGACTCCAGGGCACTTCCTCATTCAATCCTATTTTTATTTTCATTTTACCATTATATTGCGATGCTACCCAAAGTTGAATGAACCTCTCCTCTGCCTGTGTGCTAGGCCTAAATATATGCCAATGGACTGTTGCAGTGGTGGCTGACATGAAGCCTGATTCTCTGCTATGACATGCAGACTAATTCTCTGCTGACATGAAGCCAGATTGTCTGTTACGGGACCTCTCTCCTCTGCCTGGGTGCTGGGCCTAAATTTATGACAATGGACTGTTGCAGTGGTGGCTGACGTGAAGCCTGATTCTCTGCTATGACATGCAGACTGATTCTCTGCTGTCATGAAGCCAGATTGTCTGTTACGGGACCTTTCTCCTCTACCTGGGTTCTGGGCCTAAATTTATGAAAATTGACTCTTACAGTGGTGGGTGACGTGAAGCCTGATTCTCTGCTATGATATGAAGACTGATTCTCTGCTGACATGAAGCCAGATTGTCTGTTACGGGACCTTTCTCCTCTGCCTGGGTTCTGGGCCTAAATTTATGAAAATTGACTCTTACAGTGGTGGGTGACGTGAAGCCTGATTCTCTGCTATGATATGAAGACTGATTCTCTGCTGACATGAAGCCAGATTGTCTGTTACGGGACCTTTCTCCTCTGCCTGGGTTCTGGGCCTAAATTTATGAAAATTGACTCTTACAGTGGTGGGTGACGTGAAGCCTGATTCTCTGCTATGATATGAAGACTGATTCTCTGCTGACATGAAGCCAGATTGTCTGTTACGGGACCTTTCTCCTCTGCCTGGGTTCTGGGCCTAAATTTATGAAAATTGACTCTTACAGTGGTGGGTGACGTGAAGCCTGATTCTCTGCTATGATATGAAGACTGATTCTCTGCTGACATGAAGCCAGATTGTCTGTTACGGGACCTTTCTCCTCTGCCTGGGTTCTGGGCCTAAATTTATGAAAATTGACTCTTACAGTGGTGGGTGACGTGAAGCCTGATTCTCTGCTATGATATGAAGACTGATTCTCTGCTGACATGAAGCCAGATTGTCTGTTACGGGACCTTTCTCCTCTGCCTGGGTTCTGGGCCTAAATTTATGAAAATTGACTCTTACAGTGGTGGGTGACGTGAAGCCTGATTCTCTGCTATGATATGAAGACTGATTCTCTGCTGACATGAAGCCAGATTGTCTGTTACGGGACCTCTCTCCTCTGCCTGGGTGCTGGGCCTAAATATATGCCAATGGACTGTTGCAGTGGTGGCTGACGTGAAGCCTCATTCTCTGCTATGACATGCAGACTAATTCTCTGCTGACATGAAGACAGATTCTCTGTTACGGGACCTCTCTCCTCTGCCTGGGTGCCGGGGCCTAAATATCTGAGAATGGACTGTTCCAGTGGTGGCTGACGTGAAGCCTCATTCTCTGCTATGACATGCAGACTAATTCTCTGCTGACATGAAGACAGATTCTCTGTTACGGGACCTCCCTCCTCTGCCTGGGTGCTGGGCCTAAATATATGCCAATGGACTGTTGCAGTGGTGGCTGACGTGAAGCCTCATTCTCTGCTATGACATGCAGACTAATTCTCTGCTGACATGAAGACAGATTCTCTGTTACGGGACCTCCCTCCTCTGCCTGGGTGCTGGGCCTAAATATATGCCAATGGACTGTTGCAGTGGTGGCTGACGTGAAGCCTCATTCTCTGCTATGACATGCAGACTGATTCTCTGCTGACATGAAGCCAGATTCTCTGTTACGGGACCTCTCTCCTCTGCCTGTGTGTGTGCTGGGCCTAAATATATGCCAATGGACTGTTGCAGTGGTGGCTGACGTGAAGCCTCATTCTCTGCTATGACATGCAGACTGATTCTCTGCTGACATGAAGCCAGATTCTCTGTTACGGGACCTCTCTCCTCTGCCTGTGTGTGTGCTGGGCCTAAATATATGCCAATGGACTGTTGCAGTGGTGGCTGACGTGAAGCCTCATTCTCTGCTATGACATGCAGACTAATTCTCTGCTGACATGAAGACAGATTCTCTGTTACGGGACCTCCCTCCTCTGCCTGGGTGCTGGGCCTAAATATATGCCAATGGACTGTTGCAGTGGTGGCTGACGTGAAGCCTCATTCTCTGCTATGACATGCAGACTGATTCTCTGCTGACATGAAGCCAGATTCTCTGTTACGGGACCTCTCTCCTCTGCCTGTGTGTGTGCTGGGCCTAAATATATGCCAATGGACTGTTGCAGTGGTGGCTGACGTGAAGCCTCATTCTCTGCTATGACATGCAGACTGATTCTCTGCTGACATGAAGCCAGATTCTCTGTTACGGGACCTCTCTCCTCTGCCTGTGTGTGTGCTGGGCCTAAATATATGCCAATGGACTGTTGCAGTGGTGGCTGACGTGAAGCCTCATTCTCTGCTATGACATGCAGACTAATTCTCTGCTGACATGAAGACAGATTCTCTGTTACGGGACCTCCCTCCTCTGCCTGGGTGCTGGGCCTAAATATATGCCAATGGACTGTTGCAGTGGTGGCTGACGTGAAGCCTCATTCTCTGCTATGACATGCAGACTAATTCTCTGCTGACATGAAGACAGATTCTCTGTTACGGGACCTCTCTCCTCTGCCTGGGTGCCGGGGCCTAAATATCTGAGAATGGACTGTTCCAGTGGTGGGTGACGGGAAGCCAGATTCTCTGCTATGGAACCTCTCTCCAATTGATTTTGGTTAATTTTTATTTATTTAATTTTTATTTTAATTCATTTCCCTATCCACATTTGTTTGCAGGGGATTTACCTACATGTTGCTGCCTTTTGCAGCCCTCTAGCTCTTTCCTGGGCTGTTTTACAGCCTTTTTAGTGCCGAAAAGTTCGGGTCCCCATTGACTTCAATGGGGTTCGGGTTCGGGACGAAGTTCGGATCGGGTTCGGATCCCGAACCCGAACATTTCCGGGATGTTCGGCCGAACTTCTCGAACCCGAACATCCAGGTGTTCGCTCAACTCTAGTCAGGAGTCCTCTGATAAGTCACCATTTTTTGGTGCATATGGGTTTCATCCACAGTTTGGGACTTTCTCGGGAGAGGGGTCTTCTGGTTTACCTGATGAGGACAGATTCTCCTCGTCTTTGTCATCTATTTGGCAAAAGATTCAAGATAATCTAAAGAGCATGAGTGAGAGATATAAGCGTGTGGCTGATAAGAGACGTGTGCTTGGTCCGGACCTGAATGTTGGTGATCTGGTGTGGTTGTCTACCAAGAATATCAAATTGAAGGTTCCCTCCTGGAAGTTGGGTCCTAGGTTTATTGGGCCTTACAAAATCCTGTCTGTCATCAATCCTGTTGCATACCGTCTTGATCTTCCTCAGACTTGGAAGATCCATAATGTTTTTCATAAGTCCTTATTGAAACCTTATGTTCAACCCATTGTACCCTCGCCTTTGCCTCCTCCTCCGATTATGGTTGATGGGAATCTTGAATTTCAGGTCTCTAGGATTGTGGATTCTCGTCTTGTCCGCGGTTCTCTTCAGTACCTTGTTCAGTGGGAGGGGTATGGTCCTGAGGAGAGGATGTGGGTCCCAGTGACGGACATTAAGGCCTCTCGTCTCATCAGGGCTTTCCATAGGTCCCATCCTGAGAAGGTGGGTTCTGAGTGTCCGGAGTCCACTCATAGAGGGAGGGGTACTGTCACAACCAGACAGCTGAGAAGCTCTGACAGAGGCCTTTCAGAACCTCCTCCTTGAATTTCTGTGTTGTGGTATTCAGCTCCTCCTCTCGTCAGCCTCTCTCAGCTGTCATGTCTTAATTGCTTCCCTTTAAATGCCTCCCCAGAATGCTTTTCTGAGCGGCTTATATTACTTCCTGGAGTGTGTGTGCACGCTGATCTGTCCTCCTGTTTGCTTCAAAGCTAAGTGTACTTTTATATGTTAATATCTGTTTGTTGGATCCCAGATGACCCTGACTCCCTCCGTATCTTGTGTAGGGAGCCGGTGGTCGTGTCCCCTCACTATAGTAGGGTGCTCAGGGCTTTATAGTCAAGGTTCGTGGATATGCAAACCTCCACCATTAGGATCTTTGCATAGGCTGAGCAGCCAGGGAAAGTGCCAGGTCTTCTGCAGGGGTCTCCCTTGGTTCCTTAGTTTTTGGATCCAGCGAGTCGTTTATACATGTTGCTTTGCCTTGTTACCTGTACACATTCCGTGACAGTGGACCACTGTGACGCGTCCTAAACCGCAGAGATCCAGGCCTTACAGAGGAGCTACGTCTACACCACATCGCTGAAGAGAGCTCGGACGAGTTGTACCTTCTACTTTTCACCTCAAGAAGTTTGCCAATAGAGGAGACCTACATTTCGTCAAGAGGACGTTTACTCTGCATCTCACCTATAGAAGGAGCGGAACTGTTCACCCTTAAAGCGCCGAATCACGTATAGTATCATAACACCATACTGAGGCGATCATTTCTACCCTCTCCCCCCCCCCTCCCCTCTCTCTTTCCCCCCCTCCCCCCCCCAGCTCCCCTCTCTCTTCCCCCCCCCCCCCACCACCTTGCCAGAGATTGTATGGGTGACACGTACAGTTCTATTTCATAGGCAGATAATGTGCTGCAGCATAGGTCTTATGCTGGCCAAGTTGCGAAATGTTGTGCTCTTTTATATTACCCTCATGATGATGGTCAGCACCTGAGGGCTAGTTTTCATGTTGCAGAACTGTTCATTGAGAGGTTCATTTCTATGTATCTTGCAATTGAGGTACATTTGTTTGCAATGTTAAATGTGCAGAAATGCGCTACCAGAGAGAATACATCACAGTGGATGTTATCTGATAGCTATATAATGGTTCAGTTATTATTCACTGTTTTATTCTTCACTCATTACTCCTCATGATAGCCACTGAGTAGTAGTTAATGCCACTGATATGTGCATAGTTTAGCCTACCTTTATTCATTGAAGCTTTAAAACCTGCCTAATTAGCCCCAGTGTGAACTATCCGCTTGCTGGTCCCCACCAAGCACTCTCGCTGGAGTCCTGATGGGCATTAGCGATACGAGATAGGGTCTATACGGTTTGACACTAGTACATGTACATCTGACTGGAATATTTAATGTGTAGAGATGTTCAGCCAGAGCCTTCATGAATAATTACATGAATAATTAGAGGTTTTCTGGTGAGTTAACTTAGAGCTCCAACCTATCTACGTTGGTCGAGCCATAAATAACTACGAATCCAGTGGCAATGTGCTTAGTCGCATATTAAAGTCGATTAACTGGATTGGAGGAGCTAGAGCAACATGCAAGGTTCTCATCAGAAAACTATCTAAAACTCGAACGAGATAAGATACCTTTTATTTTCATAATGTCATAAATGACACTGAACCCATACCCTATGGCTAGGCCCCTAGGTGTAGCGCTGTTATGAGTGTGTGCCACAGGTCAAGGCACAAACTAATTTTGACCAATCCCCCCTCGCCATTTCACACTTCATTTTTTTAACAAACACACAGGTTCAAGACAGAACCAGCTCCTATCTGACCTCTACAGGTCAAGTGAAGTTTTCTTTCATACCTTCTGTTAATATTTTATTTATTTTCTATTTTTTTATTGTTAGTATTGTTAGTTTTTCTTTTTCTTTCTCTTCTTTCTTTCTTTTCCTTTTCCAACTGTCTTAGCAACCCCTCCCTCCTCCCTTATTCTTCCCTCTTGCCCAGCATCACATTGAGAGCGTCTCAGTAGTATACAGGGAAACCACAAATAGTGGTAGTCACACAAAAACTCCGGAACACCTTTACAAAAATATAGCTGGTCCTTTTCTCTCCTCTCTTTTTTCCTCCCATCACATTAGGAAGTCACCTTCCCGTTATCTGCCATCTCGGGGGGATAGAAGGTAGCGAAATCATGAGTAGCATAGGAATAGTTTCCTTTAACGTTAGAGGTTTGAACACCCCTAACAAACGGTATCATGTAATGGATATTGCCAAAAGACTGAAGGCATCTGTGGTCTTCTTACAAGAGACACATTTTAAGCAGACTAAAATACCCAAATTGCCAACGAAACTTTTTAATAGCTGGTTCCACTCATGTCACCCTACCTCAGCCTCCAAAGGCGTGTCAATCGCCATACACAAATCTTTACCACTAAAAGTGACAGGTCAATTCTCTGATTCCGAAGGTCGGCTACTTTTTTTAAGGGCTCAGATATACACAACAAAAATCACTCTAGCAAATATTTATGCTCCCAACCAGGACCAGGTCCCCTGGCTGTTGAAAGCGTTAGATTCCCTTCAACTATTTGCAGAAGGACCAATCATACTAGGTGGAGACCTCAACACGCTACTTAACCCTTTACTAGACTCATCTACTACAAGATCATCCACCTCTATGACTGCCCTAGCAAAGTTACGCTCTAAACTGTCTGATCTTTCCCTTGTAGATGCATGGCGCACCTGGAACCCCTCCGCCCGTGACTACTCCTTCTTCTCGCAGGTTCACAATTCTCATCAACGACTTGACTATCTACTGGTACACAGGTCACTCCTTCCATGTATCACAGCCACAGGTATCTTGGTCATCTCCATTTCTGATCACGCACCAGTACACTTGTCCCTCAGTGTAGCAGATCTCCCGAAAAAAGTGTGTCGTTGGAGACTAAATGAATGCATTCTGGAGAATGCGGTGGCCTCGGCAGATGTTGAGTCCAAGCTAATAGAATATTTTAAATATAACAATGACTCAGGCCCTTCAGCACCGTTTATTTGGGAAGCCCACAAAGCTTTTATAAGAGGTATTTTTATTTCCTGGGGCTCGAAACTAAAAAAGGATAGACAGAAAGAAATAGACAACTTACTCAACCAGATAGAAGATTTAGAAAAGGAACATAAACGTACCAGACTACTCAGTACACAGTCTGAACTAAAAGTCCTGAGGGAAAGACTAATCTCGGCTTTGCAGGATAAATCAGCGAAAGCATATCTACACTATAGGCACAGGTTGTATGCGCATGGGAATAAAGGGGGGAAGCTTATGTCCTCCTTACTAAAAAAGGAAAGAGCCAGGCAACACATACATGGAATTAGGAAAACAACAGGGTTGATGACTTCATCCCCTCTGGAGATGGCGGAAGCCTTTCGTCAATATTATTCAGCATTGTACAACCTAGAACAGGAATCTCCCCCAGACGAAACCCTACCAAAACAAAACAAAAACATAACAAATCAAAAACAAGAGCTCATTGATAGCTTTTTGAAGAACTTAAATATGCCGGATCTGGATCAGGCAATGGCGAATTCGCTTGTAGTTCCTATAACCGAGGAGGAGGTACGAGCGGTTGTCTCGTCCTTCCCCCCGGGCAAGAGCCCCGGACCTGACGGTCTGCCTCTGCTTTACTACAAAAAGTTCAATGCAATATTGATCCCTCAGCTCACTAAATTGTGTGAATCTCTAATGAGAGGGGAATCCCTACCCAAACAGTCGCAAGAGGCCCACATCACACTTATTGCCAAGGAGGGTAAGGACCCCGTGGATTGCGGAAGCTATAGACCTATATCACTCCTTAACCTAGATATAAAAATTTGGGCAAAGCTTCTCTCGACTAGGATCAAGGTGCTTCTACCGCACCTGATTGGTGAGGAACAGTCCGGGTTTGTTCCTGGCAGGGAAGGCAGAGCCAACACCGCGAAACTCCTTGCAGCAGTACAACATGTACACTCCTCAAACATTCAGATGGTCCTTCTCGGTGTAGACGCCGAGAAGGCGTTCGATAGGGTGAGTTGGGCATTCCTAAAATCTGTTCTACTTAAAGTAGGCTTCCCAACCATATTTTTAGATGCAATATTTACCCTGTACTCTCAACCATCAGCCTCTATAATTGTGAACGAACACATTTCTGCCCCCTTCTTAATCACTAATGGCACGCGCCAAGGGTGTCCATTGTCTCCCTCACTCTTCATAATAGCGATGGAAGCATTGTTGCAAAGCATTAGACAGAACCCCACCATTAGTGGAATTCGTACACTTAAGGGGGAACTCAAGATGTTAGCGTTCGCAGATGATTTATTATTTCTCCTTACAGACCCTTTTAAGGGCCTCCCGGAGCTAGTACGGATATTTGATAGCTTTAGTGATGCTTCCAACTTCAAGGTGAATGTGTCAAAATCAGAGATCTTAAATATAACACTAGATAGACGGCGTGTAGAGTTGCTCAAAAATAGCTCTCCATTTGCTTGGGCCAAGTCAACAATCAAATACCTGGGGGTCCATATCCCACCCAAATTAGCTCAGTTGTATGATACCAACTTTAAACCCTTATTAGAGGAAATAAAATCCACCTTGGCAGAGTATGATATACCTCTAATATCATGGATAGGGAGAAAAAATGTCATACAAACGTATGTAATCCCCAAAATAACCTATAAGTTACAGATGCTTCCAATTGCTCTACCGCAGGCCTTCTTCAAGGCTGTAAAAACTGCCTTCTCAGGGTACTTGTGGAAGCAGAAGAAACCGCGCTTAGCTCACTCGCTCCTAGCCAAAACTAAGGATAGAGGTGGACTTGGACTGCCTGACGTTCAGATCATCTATAAAGCAATACAACTGGGGCGTTGGCTGGCTATGGCTTTTCCTCAGGATTATAGTCCAAACAAAATGGAGTTGTCAGACACCTTGAAGGGGAGTTCTCTCAGGAATCTATGGCTTCCTCCCAAACATGGCAGCCGAGTCAACAAATCAAAAATAGACCTGTTGGGGGGAGGGCCTTCACAAACCTGGCACTCACTTTCCCCACAGTTAGCCCCTCTCACCTCCCCACTACTTCCGGCAAGCCTGATACCTGTGGCTGTGGGGAGAGACTCGCCGTCCTTTGAATCAATGTGGGAACATTTTAGTCATGTACCGGTTGGGGAGTTTCTTGCGGGCGGAGTGGTTCCTGACCTGATGACCTTGAAAGGATACCTATCAAACTTCTCACTCACATTCCTGCATGTAGCCCACTTCAACAGGTGCTGCAGTGAATTTATTGGCAGCTTCTTCCCCTTACGGGATAAGACAGAGTTTGAGTTATCAATATCCAGACCTGAAGGGCGAGTGAAGAAACTATCAAAACTATTGCTTATCTACAGAGAGGCAACAGACACGGGTTTCCCGGGTTACTTGGCCTCATGGGAAAAGGAATTAGGAGTCAAGTTCTCAGATACAGATAAAAAACATATACTTCAAAATTCGCATGGTCACTCACGGTGTGTCCGGCTGCAAGAGACTCAATATAAGGTGATTGCAAGATGGTATAAAACCCCTGAATTCCTTTATACACATGGTTTGTCGCCCACAAACTTATGTTGGAGGTGTAAGACAGAGATTGGCTCGCTCACTCACATATGGTGGTCTTGCTCCGAGATTAAACCCTTTTGGAATGATGTGGAGCGAGTGATAAATGAATTCAGAGATAAATACTTAGCTTTAACACCTATCATAGCTCTGCTGGATGGTGTCTCGGAAAACTATAAACCTTCTGTCTCAAACTTGATAACTCACATGTTGATGGCAGCCAGGTCCTTGATCCCCCTGAGATGGCTAGATACTTCACCCCCCACGTTGGACCAATGGTTGGAGAAAATAGGTCAAATATGTAAATTTGAGGAGATGTGCAGCAGAGCATCCAGATCGCACCACAAATTTCTCTTAGTCTGGGCTCCATGGCTATCATCCCACCACGGTATGAGAAATAAGTGATGTGCTCACCACCCCCCCCCCCCCTTACTTCCCTCTCCCCCTTACGTACTGTTTTTTTTTTTCTTTATCTCTTTTCTTTTCTTTCCTTTTTTTTACTCTCTATTATAACTTTCCATTTTAATCTTAATTCTAGTTTACTTACCACACTAGGAAGCCTTCAATACCAAATCTCACCATTATAGCATTTACACTGCACAATAACGACCCATAGAGTTTTTGGTCCCCACTGACTATGCTGTTACACATGTAATTTGTTACTCGCATTGATCAAGTTGAGTATATGTTGACAGAGAGGCAAGAGATTGTCCTTCTGCAAACGTTATATTATGCAAATGCCTGACACTGATGTTTCTTTTTGCGGGGAGTCTGCGAACTCCTTTATTGTACTTTTACAGGCCTCTTACTGGCTGATCATTTGTAAGATGTAACTGCTGTTTTCATTGTCAATAAAAACATAGTTGACAAAAAAAAATAAAGCGGAAATTCACATTTTTGGACCATAGTTTGTAAACGCTATAACTTTTACCCAAACCATTTTTTTTTTGCCCAAACATTTTTTTTATCAAAGACATGTAGAACAATAAATTTAGTGAAAAATTTATATATGGATGTCGGTTTTTTTGGCAAAAAAAACTTTAAATTTCGATTAATAACAAAAAAAGTAAAAATGTCAGCAGCAATGAAATACCACCAAATGAAAGCTCTATTAGTGAGAAGAAAAGGAGGTAAAATTCATTTGGGTGGTAAGTTGCATGACGGAGCAATAAACTGTGAAAGTAGTGTAGTGCAGAAGTGTAAAAAGTGGCCTGGTCATTAAGGGGGTTTCAGCTAGCGGGGTTGAAGTGGTTAAAACTATCTGTCTCCACCAGGCGGAATTACAGCATTTCAAAGGCAAGTAATTTAGAAATGCTGGCATTCAGGGCTATGGATCGCGGGTCGGTAGGGGGATACTTCCTTTCCTCTCCAGCGTTTGGGATATGGAGAGCTGAACGCTTCCGTGGGACATTGTGGAGATGCTTGGTGACCCAGGTGTTGGTGTTGCTGGCAGATCCTCTGTTTGCGGGGTGCCAGGTGGCACTGTCATTCCAGAGGTGGATGAAGAGGCCTCGACTGCAGCAGAAGAGGAAGCAGGAGGAGCCAGAGACCTTTCTTGGTTTTTTAGATGTCTACTCCACGGCAGCTCATGCTTAGCACTTAAATGCCTGGTCATGCAGGCTGTGCTCAGGTTGAGAACGTTTATGCCTCGCTTCAGGCTCTGATTGCACAGCGTGCAAACCCCTCGTGTCTTGTCGTCAGCACATTGTTTGAAGAACTGCCACACCAGGGAACTACTTGGAGCTGGCTTTGGTGTGCTCGGTCCCTTGCTGCGGTGGGCAGTAGCAGGCATACTGTCTAGAGGATGGCCACTTTGCTTTTGCACCCTGCTCCCTCTTCTGCTGTGCTGGTAGCTCTGTGCGACCACCGCCTCTTCCTCCGAACTACATCGGTCACTCGCATAACCTTAATTCCAAGTGGGGTTGAGGATCTTATCGTCCTCCACATCATCTTCCATCCAGTCTTCACCCCTGATTTCCTTGTCGGTCTGCACACTTTCGAAAGCCCCAGCAGTTGGCACCTGTGTTTCGTCATCATCCGAGACGTGCTGCGATGGTCTTCCCATGTACTTATCTTGAAAAATAAGTGGTTGGGCATCGGTGCACTCAATTTCTTCCACTTCTGGGGCAGGGCTATGTGGATGGCCCTGGGAAACCCTGCTAACAAAGTCATCAAAAAGCAGAAGAGACTGCTGTATGACTTGGGGCTCAGACTGCTTGGCTGATTTGCAAGGGGGTCAGGTGAAAGACTGATGGACATGGGCTGCAGGTGCCAACTCTGATCTTTCAGCAGGAGACTGGGTGGGAGACAATGTAAAGGAACTGGATACACTGTCAGCAACCCAATCTACTATCACCTGTACTTGTTCAGGTCTCACCATTTGTAGAGCAGCATTAGGCCCGACCAAATACTGATGCAGGTTTTGTCGCCTACTCGCACCTGAGGAAGGGGTTTCACTTGTGCGTGTAGCTGGCACAGATCGACCTCGTCCTCTCCCTGCAACAGGAGCTCCACTAGCAGCACCACGGCCTGGGCCACGTCCCTTATTTGACGCTCTCCTCATATTTTCTGAATTTATGATCTTGCCCTAAATGGGTGTTTAATTAATAGTAGAAAATAAAAACAGTATGTAAAGGGTGTATCTCACACCGCCTGAACCAGACTAGGCCTCAATTAAAGATTTCTTTGCACAAAATGGCTGTATTTCAAATGCCTGATTCAAACCCCTGTATGTATAGGGGTGATCACACACGCCCTGAATCAGTGTAGGCCTGCAGCAAATATATCTTTGCACAAAATGGCTGCATTGCAAATGCCTAATTCAAACCCCTGTTTGTAGAGGGTGTATCTCACACAGTCTGAACCAGTGTAGGCCTGAAGTAAATATATCTTTGCACAAAATGTCTGTATTTCAAATGGCTGTATTTCAAATGCTGCAAGGCCTGAAAATAGTGTTTTTTGTCAAAAGAGTGTGTTTTTTAAACCCCAGAAAATGATGGGTGTTTTTCTACCTTAAATTGCACACTGACTAATACAGATCTTGTAGATTGCCCAAAAAGATGTGCTAACAAAATATGAAAGCTGTATACAGTATATTAAACTTGAATTTAACACTTGCAGATCTGGAAAATACTGTTCTTCTATTAAAAAAAATGGTGTGTTTTTAAAACCCCAGAAAATGATGGGTGTATTTCTACCTTAAATTGCACACTGACTAATACAGATGTTGTAGTTTGCCCCCAAAAATTGGTGATTTGCAATGTCCTAAAAGCTCAGATGCAGTGCTGGTGCACTGAGCATGCATAAAATGGCCGCCACCCTCCTAACTAACAGAATTCTAAAAGTTAGTATTTTTTGGTCAATGAGCTCAGGGCAGGGTAAAACGATTGTGCCCTGCACCCACACAACTATTTGTCTGTATATCGCTGAGTTAGATTCTCTCCTATTCTCTCCCTGAAATCACCAGTCCAGCAGCATCCTCTCCCTACACTAAGCACAGCAGAGTGACGTGCAGCGCTATGTGACTCAAGCTTATATAGAGCCTGGGTCACATGCTGCTCTGGCCAATCACAGCCATGCCATTAGTAGGCATGGCTGTGATGGCCTCTTGGGGCAAGTAGTATGACGCTTGTTGATTGGCTGCTCTACAGCCTTTTAAAAAGCACCAAGAAAGCACCGAACACCAAACCCGAACTTTTACGGAAATGTTCGGGTTCGGTTCCGGGGTCCCAAAACTTTACAGTTTGGGTTCGCTCAACCTTATCAGCAAGCTATAATTAGGCAAACTAATACTATGTGGCTATATATACACACACTCCCACAAAAGCTCCTCCCCCAACAACAAATTTAACACCTTAATGACCTATGCTCATTTGCAATCAGACAATAGTGATAACCTGTCTAACAAATTCATCACCTGTTTTGAAACACAGTGTCTGAGTATCCACCAGAAACACTGCTGAGGTTCTGCTACAGTGGAAAAGCTCTGAGTTAGTCTAAGTTAGTCTCCTGAATATCTCCAATGCACTTATAAAAAAAATAGTGACAAAATAGGGGTTTGGCATATTGCATCAAAGTTTCGAGACATTTACTTTGTACCTCCATTCACACCAGTTTGGAAAACTGGGGGGGGGGGGGGGGGGGGGGGAATAGCGGGTCCTGTTAGTCTGGTTTGGCTGATTTTAGACAGATGTATCATTTGTAACTTTTTCTTTCTTTTCAAAATCTTTTTATTGATTTCAAAAGTATGAATACATTTAAATGTATGTAAACATTTTAACATACAGCATACAATGCGGAATGAATGACATATCCAGTAAGCGCCCAAACATAGAGACATATCGACATTGTCAAGAAATCCTGATAGCACATCATATTGATCCGCACCCATCTGCATATATATGACCCATAAAGGTCCAAGAGTATAACTTATGGTACCAGTGTGGTCATAGCAGCTATGTTGTACACAGTAGCATAGTTAAACTAAGAATAGCTTGAAGTAGATCTAGTTACGTCAGAGGACTCCAGATTTAATGTTGTAAAACTATGCCATAAAATAAAGCAGTGCCGTGTAAAAGGGGAGGGTAAAAACAGAGACATACAACCTAAGACAAGGGAAAGAGAACAGGAGGGAAGAGGGGGGAGGGTAAGGATAATGGAGTGGATATTGTAGACTGGTCTGTGCAAGATCATGCCTTGAAAAGGACTATATATGGATACAAGGGTATAAGTCAGCCAACTATGATGACTTGCAACTACTGGGGGTCACCATTGGTGAATATAAAAGTGTTAGGTTGTAAAAAAACTGAACAATTAAACATCGATTGTGCCTACTCCCAACCTTTTCCCCCAGAGTCTCCAACCATACCAGATGGATACCTCAGTTCCCAGTAGGCTAATTCTTCTAATGTAGCAAGAGACTCCACTCTGTCAACCCAGTCTTTCACTTTGGAGGACACACTGGATTTCCAATTTGAGTCGATCAGGATACTAGCCACAGATAATAGTTGTCTAATTAAACGTTTCTGTAAGTGGGGAATAGTGTCTGGGAGTAAATTTAAGAGAGCTATTTTGGGGCAGAGAGATAGTGTACAACGTTTATCATTAAGAATGGTGTTAAGAATGCCTATTATTTCTGTCCAGAAGCCACTTATTCTAGGGCACGACCACCATATGTGCAGGTATGTGCCTCTATCAGAATGGCATCTCCAACAGAGATCAGAAGCGGAACCGTACATTTTACCTAATCTGACAGTGGTTAGATACCATCTGGCTATTACTTTGTAGGTTTTCTTGTATAGTTATACATCTAGAGGTAGTTTTTGGCGAGGTAAGTATGGTATTCATGTCTGATTTGGTGAACTTAGTCTAAGGATCACTTTCCCATTCTCTCAGAAAATACAAAGAGGTGGGGGGGATTCTAGAGTAAGTAAGTTCTTGCAAATAACAGACACCAGTTTTGAAGGTTGTTTAGTTTGTATAAGAAGGTCTTCAAACCATGGTTTTTTTTTTAGACCAATTCTCATTTGAGTATAAAGGTTTTAGCAAGGTGCGTAGGTATATATATATTGGAGGTCGTTAAGTGCTGGGAGTTTAAATTTGTCTCTAATAGTATTTAAGTCTAAGATAGCTCCATCAGAATCTAGTAGCTCTATAGAAGCCATTTGTGAATTCCGAAGTTGAGGTGGTAAAAATCGAAAACCTTCTTTGGACGTTCTGAAACAATCTCCAATAGTTAACAGTGGAGATGGATATTTTGAACAAAGGTCTCTTATTTCCGGGTGATTCCAGATACCATAGGTAGCCGTGGGAAGGTTATTATCTCTAGGAATAGGAATGGGTGTTGATTGGTCTAAAAAAATCTGCTTCCTCAGAGGGAGTTCTATTAGACTCTCTTCTAAAGCTATCCAATGTTTATGAGCCGGTTTGCGGATCCAGTCCACTATACGGCTAAGGTGAACCGCTTTGTAGAACCTTTCTAAAGAAGGGAGTCCAATTCCACCCCTATCTGAAGGGAGTAGGAGGATTTTATGAGCGAGTCTGGGTTTTGTCGCACCCCACACATATGATGAACAGATCTTTCTATAAGAGGCAAAAAAGCTACGTGGAGGTTTTAGTGGAAGGGCTTGCAAAAGATATGTGACTTTCACAACTATTAGGGCGTTAAATATATTCCTGCGGCCTAACCAAGATATAAAGGTAGGTGACCATGAGCTAAGGGTCTCTGGAATGGCTCTTAGCAGTGGTCGGTAGTAGTGTTAAGCGAACTTGTGTTTTAAGTTCGGCGTCTAAAGTTCGAGTTCAGGTTATCGAAGTATCCCGTTATGGATTCTAAATTCCGTTATGGTCCGTGGTAGCGGAATCCATAACGGGATACTTAGATAACCCGAGCCCGAACTTTAGACGCCGAACTTAAAACACAAGTTCGCTCAACACTAGTCGGTAGTTAAGCTCGTATAGTTTGTTTTAGTCCGCTGAAATGTTAATCCCTAAAATTTTAGAGCTGAGGAGGTCCATTCAAAGGAAGAGATGGTTCTTAATGTTCAGATTTCTTTATCTGGGATGTTTTTTACGCCTAGTGCTTGTGATTTTGAAATGTTAATTTTGAAATTAGAGATATAACCGAAATCGCAAAATAGGTTAGCAATCGCTGGGAATGCTTGTATGGGGTTAGTGATCATTAGGAGAAGATCATCTGCCTAAGCAGCTTGCTTGAATTCCATTCCATTGCAAGTTAAACCCTTGATTTCTTGGGATTGCCTTATGAATTGTAACAAGGGTTCAACTGTCAATATGAAGAGAATTGGGGATAAGGGGCAGCCCTGTCTAGTTCCGTTGTTAATATTCACCGCTAGGGAAATTATGTCATTTACTTTGATAAAAGCACTCGGTTTTTCATACATTGTGAAGATTGCTTTGATGAAAGAAGATGGGAAGCCCCTCACGGACATAGTGTTTTTGATAAAGGGCCAGGCCACTCTATTTAATGCCTTTTCGGCATCTGTACCTAGTAGAACCATGGAACCATTTATTTTCTTCACCAAAGCAATAGAGTTTATTATCATGTAAGTGTTGTCCTTCCCTTCTCTCCAAGGTATAAACCCTGTCTGATCTGGGTGTATCCTGAATAAATAAAAGTGTCAAATCAAGACCGGCCTTTGTATGAACCACCATTCTGTTCCTCCTGGCTGATCTTTATGTGTAGGGCTGAAGTGATGACCTCACCTCAATTACATATGACATATGACTTCTGTATCACTAGCTTACGGGTACACCGTTGAAGGCCAGTGATTGGTTGCAGCAGTCAGGTGTTGTAGACATGACATCAGAGCTGCAAAATCACCACAGGGAAGACCGGGATGGAACAGCTGGAGTGGTGATCAATTTAACATGGACTTGATACTTGTTTCCTTATTTTACACCATCCTCTGCCTGTGCCCCAATTTTTGCTGAATTTGGAAAACAATATTTGGACAATACATGGTCAATTAAGATCCTGGTTAAATATGCAAATGACACCCAAAAGTACACATAATATATCTAGAAGACCTGCGATCCCACAGTTGGGTGATTATTAGAGTTGAGCGAATTGCGCTTCGAATCCATGAACCGAAGTCGATTTGTTCCACAATTTCAATTTAATGCTGTACAGAGATCTGTTTCTGTACACCATAAAATGTATGGGCTTCTTGGAGGCAAACTTCGTTAAGTCGAAGAGACCTCGGTAAAGAGCTTTGTCTTTTTTAAATAGCAATCCGAAGCCGGCTCCAGTACAGACTAGTACCTCGGTACCGAAGTCGGCTTCAGTACAGACTAGTACCTCGGTACCGAAGCCGGCTCCAGTACAGACTAGTACCTCGGTACCAAAGCTGGCTCCAGTACTGACTAGTACCTCGGTACCGAAGTCGGCTTCAGATTGCTGTTTTAAAATGTTTTTAAAGTTGTAGAATCGAAGGACGAAGTTCTTCGTCGAAGTATTGTCCAACAAAGTTTGACTCAGCAAAGCCCATAAAGCATTAAAACGAAGTTGGAAAACTAATTGACTTCGGATCTGAAGCGTGATTCACTCATCCCTAGTGATTTTAATAAAACAAAACTTTTATAAAATCTTAGTAAAAACTATGGGGCAGATTTATTAAACTGCTGTAAAGTAGAACTGGCTTAGTTGCACATACCGACCAATCAGATTTCACCTTTCATTTTTCACAGCTCCTCTGGAAAATGAAAGGTGGAATCTGATTGGTTGCTATGGGCAACTAAGCCAGTTCAGCTTTACAGCAGTTTAATAAATCTCCTCCTATATGTTGACCATACGGTAGGCCGTACCAGTTGCTTACATAATGCTGCATTTAAATAGTGATTATTAACCCTGTGGTGCTCAATAAATAAAAATGGAGCAGTCTTACCACTTCTGTAGATACAAGACAGTGTGTGGGAGTACAATAGTGAATAGGAAGGGGTCACAGTGCGGGTCTCTTTTCTCTAGGTAACAGCAGGATGAGGCTATCCCTCCTCTCACCCTGCTCGGCCTAGCCTGAACTATTTTGTCCAGCTAAGCAGAGCACCTTTCCCAACAAGGGCCACCCCTCTGGACATTTCCTCACTATTCTGGGATCCCTATGTCCAGCCCTGACCCAGGTGGTACCAGTCCTGCTGTCAAGAGATTAGTCAGGTTCCCAGAATTAGAATAATGAAAGTCCCCATGTGTTTCAGGGAACTTCCGACCAGGTGTGCTGCTGGTTTCTGTATGTAGCAGCAAAACTAATTGAAGTTGGGTGTGGCAAACATGGATGCATTGCCACGCCATCTAGTTTAAATCCCCCCCCAGTGATGATATGTCCTATTCCCCACATCACCACACGGACAAGACACTACTTGAGAAACAAACAATGATGCGATCAGTAATACTATGGGGCATGCTCCAGCATGCTAGCGTATTCTGTCCCCAGCCAATGATCAACCATCCATTTTCAACTGTCTCCAATTCTCCTATTATGTCAGTGTAGCCGTCAGCAGTCTAACCTGTAGAAGCAGAAGATAGGGGAGGGGGAGCAGTGTGTGAGCTCAGGCTGGGGAGGGGCGTTCAGCAGTCCTTACCCTGTTGGCTCAGTTTTAGCTGTCAAGGTAACTTGAACCTTTGGCAGCTTACAACTAAGCAGAATTGGGTATTTAGTGCAGATTAAATTGCCTATAAAGTAAAAGATAAACAAAAAGTACAAAAATTGGATTTCATAAAAGTAAAATTTTATTCTAATGACCTAACTGAGGGTTCGCAGGCCCTGTAGATAAATTAAGTTTGGAAAACTTCTTTAACCACTTCAACCCCGCTAGCTAAAACCCCCTTAATGACCAGGCCACTTTTTACACTTCTGCACTACACTACTTTCACCGTTTATTGCTCGGTCATGCAACTTATCACCCAAATGAATTTTACCTCCTTTTCTTCTCACTAATAGAGCTTTCATTTGGTGGTATTTCATTGCTGCTGACATTTTTACTTTTTTTGTTATTAATCGAAATTTAACGATTTCTTTGCAAAAAAATGACATTTTTCACTTTCAGCTGTAAAATTTTGCAAACAAAACGACATCCATATATAAATTTTTCGCTAAATTTATTGTTCTACATGTCGTTGATAAAAAAAAATGTTTGGGCAAAAAAAAATGGTTTGGGTAAAAGTTATAGCGTTTACAAACTATGGTCCAAAAATGTGAATTTCCGCTTTTTGAAGCAGCTCTGACTTTCTGAGCACCTGTCATGTTTCCTGAGGTTCTACAATGCCCAGACAGTACAAACACCCCACAAATGACCCCATTTCGGAAAGTAGACACCCTAAGGTATTCGCTGATGGGCATAGTGAGTTCATAGAACTTTTTATTTTTTGTCACAAGTTAGCGGAAAATGATGATTTTTTTATTTTATTTTTTTCTTACAAAGTCTCATATTCCACTAACTTGCGACAAAAAATAAAAAATTCTAGGAACTCGCCATGCCTCTCACGGAATACCTTGGGGTGTCTTCTTTCCAAAATGGGGTCACTTGTGGTGTAGTTATACTGCCCTGGCAATTTAGGGGCCCAAATGTGTGAGAAGTACTTTGCAATCAAAATGTGTAAAAAATGGCCTGCAAAATCCGAAAGGTGCACTTTGGAATATGTGCCCCTTTGCCCACCTTGGCTGCAAAAAAGTGTGACACATCTGGTATCGCCGTACTCAGGAGAAGTTGCGGAATGTGTTTTGGGGTGTCATTTTACATATACCCATGCTGGGTGAGATAAATATCTTGGTCAAATGCCAACTTTGTATAAAAGAATTGGAAAAGTTGTCTTTTGCCAAGATATTTATCTCACCCAGCATGGTTAAATGTAAAATGACACCCCAAAACACATTCCCCAACTTCTCCTGAGTACGGCAATACCAGATATGTGACACTTTTTTGCAGCCAAGGTGGGCAAAGGGGCACATATTCCAAAGTGCACCTTTCGGATTTTGCAGGCCATTTTTTGCACATTTTGATTGCAAAGTACTTCTCACACATTTGGGCCCCTAAATTGCCAGGGCAGTATAACTACGCCACAAGTGACCCCATTTTGGAAAGAAGACACCCCAAGGTATTCCGTGAGGGGCACGGCGAGTACCTAGAATTTTTTATTTTTTGTCACAAGTTAGCGGAAAATTATGATTAGTTTTTTTCTTTTTCCCTTACAAAGTCTCATATTCCACTAACTTGCAACAAAAAATAAAAAATTCTAGGAACTCGCCATGCCCCTCACGGAATAACTTGGGGTGTCTTCTTTCCAAAATGGGGTCACTTGTGGCGTAGTTATACTGCCCTGGCAATTTAGGGGCCCAAATGTATGAGAAGTACTTTGCAATCAAAATCTGTAAAAAATGACCGGTGAAATCCGAAAGGTGCACTTTGGAATGTGGGTCCCTTTGCCCACCTTGGCTGCAAAAAAGTGTCACACATGTGGTATCGCCGTACTCAGGAGAAGTTGGGGAATGTGTTTTGGGGTGTCATTTTACATATACCCATGCTGGGTGAGAGAAATATCTTGGCAAAAGACAACTTTTCAATTTTTTTTATACAAAGCTGGCATTTGACCAAGATATTTATATTTATAAGTAAGCGGAAATTGATATATTTTTTTTCCTCACAAAGTCTCACTTTCCGCTAACTTGGGACAAAAATTTAAATCTTTCATGGACTCAATATGCTCCTCAGCGAATACCTTGGGGTGTCTTCTTTCCAAAATGGGGTCAGTTGTGTGGTGTTTGTACTGCCCTGGCATTTGAGGGTCTCCGCAATCATTACATGTATGGCCAGCATTAGGAGTTTCTGCTATTCTTATTATATTGAGCATACAGGTAATGAGATTTTTTTTTCCGTTCAGCCTCTGGGCTGAAAGAAAAAAATGAACAGCACAGATTTCTTAATTTGCATCGATCAATGTGGATGAAAAAATCTCTGCCAAAAAAAAAAAAAAGGAGGGGAAAGGCGTCTGCCAGGACATAGGAGCTCCGCCCTACATCCATACCCACTTAGCTCGTATGCTCTGGCAAACCAGATTTCTCCATTCACATCAATCGATGTGGATGAATAAATCATTGCCGGGAATTTTTTATTTATTTTTTATATACAAAGTGTTTGCCAAGCATAGGAACGCTGCCTCCTCCTCAGCTCGTATGCCTTGGCAAACGTATCTGTTACTGCAGAGTAGAAATCTCGTCTTGCAGCGCCGCATACACCGACTTGCGTGTAATCTGACAGCAGCGCAATGCTTCTGTCAGAATGCACATCAGTGCTGCAGCTAGTCGATCGGTTGGTCCACCTGGAAGGTAAAAAAAAAAAAAAAAAACAGGCCGCAACGCAATAATTTTATTAACTTTGGAACAGAACATATAAACTTTAACTTTTTGAACTAAACATTAACCTTTTTGCTTACTGCTGTTTTTTTTTTGTTTTTTTTTTACCTTTATAGAACAAACCTCTCCTTCCCCATGGGTCAATGTGCAAAGCGCAAACCGCCCAAAGATGTGGCGAAGTGCGTTATGCACTTTGTCCCAGGTGAAAGGAGACGTTTGCAGCAGCTGTGAGTGAATGGGCCCTAATAGCCCTGTGTGCCTGTCCTGGTGAGATGATCCCTATGCTAGGTGTACCTGTGTGTGGTACTTCCGTAAACACTCCCCTAAGCATAGGGCAGGGTGGTCAGGACAGTCAGGACAGAAATAGCGGGTGTCACGCCTTATTCCACTCCTGCTACAGACACGACATCTTTTTCGGGGTGACGGTTGGGTTGAGGTACCAGCAACGACATTGGGGAAATGTCGCTCGTGTAGACGGCTAACTACACTGGTGGATGGGGCCACGGAACCTCCTGGGTACAGGAGGCTCTCGATGATCTCTTCCTGAAATTTGAGGAAGGATCGTGTTCTCCCAGCCTTACTGTAGAGAACAAAACTATTATACAGAGCCAATTGAATCAAATATACAGACACCTTCTTATACCAGCGTCTGGTTCTGCGGGAAACTAAATACGGAGACAACATCTGGTCATTGAAGTCCACCCCTCCCATGTGAAGGTTATAGTCGTGGACTGAGAGGGGCTTTTCAATGACACGGGTTGCTCGCTCAATTTGTATTGTCGTGTCTGCGTGAATGGAGGAGAGCATGTAAACGTCACGCTTGTCTCTCCATTTCACCGCGAGCAGTTCTTCGTTACACAGTGCGGCCCTCTGCCCCCTTGCAAGACGGGTGCTAACGAGCCGTTGGGGGAAGCCCGCGCGACTAGTTCGCAGCGGTACCACAGGCGCCAATCCGTTCTAGAAACAAATGCCTAAAGAGGGCCACACTTGTGTAGAAATTGTCCACATAAAGATGGTACCCCTTGCCGAATAAGGGTGACACCAAGTCCCAGACTATCTTCCCACTGCTCCCCAGGTAGTCAGGGCAACCGACCGGCTCCAGGGTCTGATCTTTTCCCTCATAGACACGAAATTTGTGGGTATAGCCTGTGGCCCTTTCACAGAGCTTATACAATTTGACCCCATACCGGGCGCGCTTGCTTGGGATGTATTGTTTGAAGCCAAGGCGCCCGGTAAAATGTATCAGGGACTCGTCTACGCAGATGTTTTGCTCTGGGGTATACAAATCTGCAAATTTCAGGTTGAAATGGTCTATGAGGGGCCGAATTTTGTGGAGCCGGTCAAAAGCAGGGTGGCCTCTGGGACGGGAGGCGGTGTTGTCGCTAAAGTGCAGGAAACGCAGGATGGTCTCAAATCGTGTCCTGGACATAGCAGCAGAGAACATGGGCATGTGATGAATTGGGTTCGTGGACCAATATGACCGCAATTCATGCTTTTTAGTTAGACCCATGTTGAGGAGAAGGCCCCAAAAAAAATTTAATTTCGGAAACTTGGACTGGTTTCCACCGGAAAGGCTGGGCATAAAAGCTTCCCGGGTTAGCGGTTATAAATTGTGTGGCATACCGATTTGTTTCTGCCACAACTAAGTCTAAGAGCTCCGCAGTCAAGAACAGCTCAAAAAATCCCAGGGCCGAACCGATCTGAGCTGTCTCAACCCGAACTCCAGACTGGGCGGTGAAAGGGGGAACTACAGGTGCGGCTGAAGTTGGGGACTGCCAATCAGGGTTTGCCAGCACCTCAGGGATTCTAGGGGCTCTACGGGCACGTCTTTGCGGTGGCTGCGACGGGGTCACTACTGCACGTGCCACCGTACCAGCTTCAACTGCCCTTCTGGTGCTCGCTACTTCACCATGTTCTACGGCAGTGCTGGTACTAGGTCCAGGAAGGGCTGCGCTGCTGGTGTATGCCTCACCACGTAATCCGACAGCACCAGCCCCACTCTGCTGCTCTTGAAGCGGATCCTGCGCAACCTGCGGTCTAGCGACACGGGGCCGGGTACGCCTGGTGCTATCAGGGACCTCAGCCTCCTCGTCCAAACTTTGGGTCAGAGAGCCACTGCTTTCTACAGGTTCGTATTCTGACCCACTAGATTCATCAGATGAGGGTTCCCATTCCTCATCCGACTGGGTCAGAAGCCTGTAGGCCTCTTCAGAAGAATACCCCCTGTTTGACATTTGGGCAACTCAATTTAGGGGTATTCCCTGAGACTACCCAAGAAAAAAAGCAAGCCTGTCTTACAAATGGGAGGCTAGCGAAGTACCGGAGGCCGCTGCGGTTGATAAAAAATATCAAAACAGATTTTTTTATCGCCGCAGCGCGTGTAAAGTGAATGTGCAGTGATCAAAAAAAAAAATTTTTGGTCACTGCGGTGGGGCGGGCGTGGGTGAACGCACGTGTGGGCGACCGATCAGGCCTGATCGGGCAAACACTGCGTTTTGGGTGGAGGGCGAACTAAAGTGACACTAATACAATTATAGATCTGACCGTGATCAGTTTTGATCACTTCCAGATACTATAAAAGTACAAATGCTGATTAGCGATACGCTAATCAGCGAATAACGGACTGCGGTGCGGTGGGCTGGGCGCTAACTGATCCCTAAACTACCTAACCAAGGGGCCTAAACTATACCTAAAACCTAACGGTCAATACCAGTGAAAAAAAATGTGACAGTTTGCACTGATCACTTTTTTCCTTTCACTAGTGATTCAAAGGGGTGATCAAAGGGTTAATTGGGGTTCAGGGGGGTGATCTGGGGCTAAATGTAGTGTTTGGTGTACTCACTGTGTAGCCTGCTCCTCTGCTGGATCCAACCGACGAAAAGGACCAGCAGAGCAGCAGGGCAGCCATATAACAGATCATATTTACAAATATGATCTGCTTTCTGGCTTGTCATTGTTTTTTTTAAAAATCAGCAACCTGCCAGCCGCGATCATTGGCTGGCAGGTTGCTGACGAAATGCTCCTTGAACTTTTGCCGGCCCGCGATGCGCATGCGCGGGCCGGCTGTGACCGAAATCTCGCGTCTCGCGAGATGACGCACGGATGCGTCCAGGAGGAGTAAATCAACCACCTCCCGGACGCATCCGTGCGTTATGCGGTCGGGAGGTGGTTAAACTTCATTCTTCCACCGTATTTATAAGGCTCTCTTCGATTTGAGCTTTATGTCAGCCTGACGTATACATGGAGTTGAGACCAGAAGAGCTTGTTTGCAGCTTTAGGGGGGTCCACATCAATATACCTATAATGGGTATCTATTTTTAAAGGGGTCATCAAGACTAAACTTTTTTAAAAGACCTTTTCAGTTTGGCTGGACCAGCGGTGGGTTTCATTCTTACCTGATCCCTGCTGGATCCCGGCAGGATCCCGGCAGCATCACTCCATGACCATCTCAGCAGGTCCCGGGTCACTGGGAATCAATACCCCATTGCCAGGTGTCATGTGACCACTGCAGCCAATCACTGGTACATCACTGTGATGCCCATCAACAGGATCTTCATTCCGAGAGACCTGGTACCTGCCGAGGCAGCCATGGAGAGCTGCAGCTGGGATCTAGAGGTGGGGTCCAGGTTAGTATGAACCCCACTATGGTCCAGCCACACTGAAGAGGTCTGTTAAACGTTTTAGTCTTGGATAAACAGATGACAGTTGTTAATGTGTAATAAAGAATCAGACACTAAATTCACCTGGAGAAGTTGTGATTTCCAAATAATTGAGCTCTCATTTATAAGAAACAGATGATGACCTTTGTCTTCATGGAGATGTCCCACTGTTTGTTTCCCCATGGTTCGGTTAGCAAATACCTGATAATTCACCAGATCAAATCTTGTCGGAAAGTTTCCTTTCTCATCAAGGTGAATGGAATCTCCACCAGAAGTTATAAAATGAACTCTTCTTATATATTGGTTCAGCTAAAGGCAATAGACATGAGTCTGAGTCGGACATATTGATTTTTGCATTTTGTTACAGTAATCATTAAAGATGAGCTAATTTTTGAAAAATTCAATTTAGCATTTTCACAGAATTTTCCGAATACATTTGCTTCGATCCGAATATATTTGTGGCAAATCTCAATAAAAAAATCACTATTTCCAGGCTACAGAAAACCTTTATGGGGGTGTAGAACACTGTGTCTTGCAGTAACACACATAGGGAGTCTGCTGTGGTAGTGAAATAATACTGTGAGTCAGTATGACATGCAGATGACAGGCGTCGCTCTTAGAATCACTGCACATTTCACTTATTTGGGCAGTCACGAGGCCAAAACTGACCAAATAACTCAAGTATGAACTCAGCCCTACAGGTAGATGTTAGTGCCAAGAAGAAGCTCACTCCTTTTACACTGTCGTCAGCTGATTCCACATAGATGTCTACAGAACCTGCTCTATTAAACACTTATACAAGTAGAGCCCCCCCAACAGAGTGGAGAGGGGGTCAGCTGTAAGTTTGTGTTGACGTCACTGATATTTTGACCTTCCTCTGATCCGTCCAAACAATAATCCTCAAAACACGGATCCTGTCTGTGGAACTTCCGCCTTCACTTGGTCAGCATTTGCTCAATAATCCCTTAGCATTGCAAATGCCAAAAAAAGAGATGACACGTGAATGGATTATTTGTATGTCTTCTGTGTTTTGTTCCCACTCCTGCTTTGTGCCCCCTTACTCTGCTGCGACCTCTGCCTGCGCCAGATAGATTCAGGCCTCTGCCACTCCTCTGTGCAGGGCCTGGCACTTCTCACTCTGACATATTTTTAGCTGAACTAAATAAATTAAAAGCAAATTAAAACACCCCTAAAAGCTACGAATATATTTTGTTTTTTGTACTGAAAATGGACACTTTACGCTTTCAGCGCAAATAACTGCAAAAGTAAACAGCGTATATTTTTCTCCTGTAGTACTGAAATACGACACTAAACATTTTCAGCGCAAATAAAAGCAGAAGTGAACTGCGTATATATTTCTCTTTTTGCTCAGAAGTAGGCCAGTCAACCTTAACGCCAAATGTGTACTGCGTTTATTTTTCTCGGATTGTAATGAAATAAGAAAATAATTTTTTTGGGCGCAAATAACAGCAAATATGAACTTTATCTATTTTTTCTCTTTTTTTCTAGAAATATGGCAACAAACACTTTTAGCGCAAATACCAGGAAATGTGAACGCCGTCTATTTTTCTCGTATTGTACAGAAAAATAAAAAATAAATGGTTTTAGTGCAAATAACACCAAATGTGAACTGCGTCTATTTTTCTCGGATTGTACTATAATCGGGCACTAAACGCTTTCACCAGATATAGCTGCAGAAGGGACCTGCGTATAGATTTCTCTTCATCCACAGATATAAGCCACTACAGACTTTCCAACACAACACTTGCACCTCCACAACAAATTGCTGGAATGACAGAGCTGTATAATGACTATCTGGATCCGCAAATAATGTTCCTCTGCACTTGTAAATCGCTCTTTTTCACAATGAGGTTTTTCCTACTACTCTCCCTAGCATCTGCACACGTCTCTCTCTGCCTGTGAAATGATTCCTCGCTATCCTTTCCCTGCAATATTAAATCACTTTTTCCGTTTTCTTTTTTTCACAATGAGGTTTTCCTTCACTCTCACTAGCTGTAGCATAAATATCTATCCCTGAACAAAGTACGATTGTGAAGGGCAGAATCTAAGATGGCCACCGTATTTATAGGGCTGTGACATCACCAGGCTGGCTGGCTGCTGATTGGCTGCATGCATGGCACTATGGGTCAGCCCGCCTTCCCAGAGTTGCTTGCCCCATGTCCTCACACGTGTAACCGCCATGTTAGCGGCCATTGTAGACGGCCGCCATGTTTAAAACATTTTTGAATTCATTACCACGAAGCGTGAGGAGATTCGCATTTGTTCAGAATCTATTTTTTGATGAAATTCTGAACGAATTCGACTTTGTCAGCTTCAATTCGCTCATCTCTAGTAATCATATTCCTAGGAGTCTCTACAATCTTTCCAAACCTTAAATTTCACAATAAATGTTAAACATTGATAATGTCTCCTAATGAGCAGTATAGCTCTCTCCGGGTATGGTACTGTGTCTCTTCTCTACTAATCCACTCAATCTGATAGACTTGGTTGGATAGGCTTCATGGTGGTTAGTCTCTTACTTCCTGCTGTAATTTCAACTCTGTCACATCCACTGACACAGTAATGGCTACCAACATCTCTCACCAGCTCTCAGTTCCAGTCAGGCGACATATATTTTAAAGATTTCCCTCCAGCCACTTCTTGCCTCAAGGTCCTACTTTCTTACTGCTTCCTCAAGAGTCTACTCTGGTACTCTATGCAGTTATTCCATACTCTCTCTTTCTGGTTCCATACTCTGCATTATAACACCTCTCCTGCCCCTTCCCTCAGTGGTTCGGCAAACTGCTCTTCAGCACTTAGCAGTACAACACTGAGCTCTGCATGGGACTGCTGTGATGGTTAGCATCACCCCCAGTAATGCTGTCAGGGTAGGGTGGTGCCCTCATTAACAAGTGGATCATAAAACTGTTATCAACATAAGGGCCAAAAACTAATGAGTGGCAAAATGGGGCACATATGTGGGGCCACCATGTTGGGCAACCATGCAATCGCCTCATTTTTTGCTCCTCTCATTGACTAAGTAAATTTTATTAGATGAAGTCGCCTTGCTTTAGTGCTAGTAAGGGTTACAGCAGACAGTCACAGTCACACAGAATTATGGGTATTACTAGAGTTACTGGAGTTTGGAATATAACAGAAAATGTTGGAAAAGTCTGAAAAATCTTACCTTCCATTTGTCATTTTGGGTGGTAAATATTTGGAGATGTTCTTGTCTTTTATGTGAATAGATAAGATGATGTGAGGCATAAGCCACAATATACACTGCAGAGTACACACTGAATGTGTAACGGAAATTGTCTACATCATACAGGGAGCGATTCACATTACCCAGAACATCTCCTTCATTACATGGTCTATCACATAAATACTGTCCAGAACTGCAAGAAAGATAATCATTCCATACTTCAAACATCATCTCAACCCCTGGATATTTTAGAGGACCGGCTGTGAGTAAATATTCTTGTAAACCTGGAATTCTTCCTTTGTGAAGAGTGAACTGCAAAGATCCATGAAATGTAGTATATAAGATTAATCTTTCAGGAAAAATAACTGAGAGCATGATTACAACTCTTCTAGGATTTAAGTCATCTGACAATATTGAGTCCAATGACTGTAAGCCATATGAGCTACCAACAAATATAATCACATTGCAGTGAATCTTCTGTATTTGATATAACACCTTCCTGGAGGCCATAGTTTGGAAATTGGCATAATCTATGACAGATTCTCTATAAGCTATGCAGACCCCGCTCTGTGTTATTACATTGTAGAGGTCCATGCCGGCTCGTTGGCTGCTTTCATCATCTACTGTCACGATCCCCACCCAGCTCCAGCCAAAGTTCTCCAGTAGGAGGACAATGGCTTCATACTGAGTGGACCCATCAGGGACTGTGCGACAGAAATAAGGAAACAGGAGCTTGTTACTGAAGATGGGATCCATCGCTCCATAGCTGATCTGTAGGGAGAAAACAGGACAAGAAAACATCAAAGAAATGTGAGAATTGTGTGTTATCAAACTAAGAATGAGATGTGCATCCAATGGAAGCAATCCTCTGTTCAGACCCTAAAGTTAGCTATACACATTAATGTCTGTGAAGGTTCTCATTTATCCAGGTCATGGTATACAGTCATGTGAAAAAATTAGGACACCCTTTGAAAGCATGTGGTTTTTTGTAACATTTTTAATAAAAGGTTATTTCATCTCCGTTTCAACAATACAGAGAGATTAAAGTAATCCGACTAAACAAAGAAAACTGAAGAAAAGTCTTTTCAAGATCTTCTGTAAATGTCATTCTACAAAAATGCCTATTCTAACTGAGGAAAAAGATAGGACACCCTTGCCCCTAATAGCGAGTGTTACCTCCTTTGGCTGAAATAACTGCAGTGAGACGGTTCTTGTAGCCATCTACCAGTCTTCGACATCGGTCTGAGGAAATTTTACCCCACTCCTCAATGCAGAACTTTTTCAGCTGTGAGATGTTTGAGGGGTTTCTTGCACGTACAGCCCTTTTCAAGTCACCCCACAGCATCTCAATGGGATTCAAATCTGGACTTTGACTTGGCCATTCCAGGACTCTCCATTTCTTCTTTTTCAGCCAATCTTTGGTTGATTTACTAGTATGTTTTGGGTCATTGTCATGTTGCATGGTCCAGTTCCGCTTCAGCTTTAATTTTCTAACTGATGGTCTCACATGTTCTTCAAGCACCTTCTGATACACAGTAGAATTCATCGTGGATTCTATGATGGTGAGCTGACCAGGTCCTGCTGCAGCAAAGCAGCCCCAAACCATGACACTTCCACCTCCATGCTTCACAGTTGGTATGAGGTTCTTTTCTTGGAATGCTGTGTTTGGTTTACGCCAAACATGTCCTCTGCTGTTGTGTCCAAATAATTCAATTTTGGACTCATCTGTCCAAAGAACATTATTCCAGAAGTCCTGGTCTTTGTCAACTTTATCTCTGGCAAATGTCAGTCTGGCCTCGATGTTTCTCTTGGAAAGCAAAGGTTTCCTCCTTGCACACCTCCCATGCAAGTTAAACTTGTACAGTCTCTTTCTGATTGTAGAGGCATGTACTTCTACATCAACAGTAGCCAGAGCCTGCTGTAGTTCTCGAGATGACACTTTAGGGTTTTTGGAGACCTCTTTTAGCATCTTGCGGTCTGCTCTTGGGGTGAACTTGCTGGGGCGACCAGTCCTGGGCATGTTGGCAGTTGTTTTGAAAGCCCTCCACTTGTAGACTATCTTCCGGACAGTGGAATGGCTGATTTCAAAATCTTTTGAGATCTTTTTAAATCCCTTCCCAGACTCATAGGCTGCTACAATCTTTTTTCTGAAGTCCTCTGACAGCTCTTTTGCTCTCACCATGGTGCTCACTCTCACTTCAACAGTCAGGAGCACACCAAACTAAATGTCTGAGGTTTAAATAGGGCAAGCCTCATTCAACATGCAGAGTAACGATCTACTAATTATGTGCACCTGGTGTGATATACCTGTGTGAGATCTGAGCCAATTTAAGAGGGAATACATGTGAGGGTGTCCTATCTTTTTCCTCAGTTAGAATAGGCATTTTTGTAGAATGACATTTACAGAAGATCTTGAAAAGACTTTTCTTCAGTTTTCTTTGTTTAGTTGGATTACTTTAATCTCTCTGTATTGTTGAAACGGAGATGAAATAACCTTTTATTAAAAATGTTACAAAAAACCACATGCTTTCAAAGGGTGTCCTAATTTTTTCACATGACTGTATATCTGTAAAGAATAAATCAAGGCAACTGGACGTACTGTAGATTTCTTGAAAACGTTTCACTCGTTCTTCCAACGAGCTTTCTCAATTCTGAGTGATTGTGCAAAAAATTCTGGGAAAAAATATGTAACTGAATCCACATCTGGTAATTAGACCCAGCATTGGGTCAAATGTGTTGATTCCATTATCCTAATTGGAGTCAGTAGGTGATAAAGACTTCCCAGAAAAAGGAATTACACTGCTGGAGCGCTCCAAGAGGAATCTAATCTAAAGTACTCACGAAAATTGACCTATTATCTATAAAGCAGAACCCCGGCAGCTGAAATAAAGAAGTTAAGAGGCGATCCGAACACTGAAGGGGCGGAACTAATAATAAACAGAGACGCCGCCATAGCATGTGGCACGACGACTTTTAAACAAGCTGCGATTGGAGGGTCCGAGCTACAAAGGTCAGTCTGTTTCTCAGAATAGGAGCGGGACGCCGCACCAGAAAACAGCCGAACCGTGAGTAAAGGAAATATTCAAAATATTCAATGTGCACAATAGAGGATTCCCTAGTTAAAAAACGAGACTGTATTTGAATATCTGCATTATATACGAAAGAAACATAAGAAGACATCTAGCGATCAACTGCAGTCAGTTCTATAGCTGAATTCTCAGAACCGCTACAACTAAGAACATTGTTGCGACATTGTTGTCACATGGTACAGATACCTTGTTTCCATTAAGAATAGTGGTTTACAATATATGGGGATTGATACTTGGAATTATTGTTACTAAACCAACCATAGAAGAGACTCTTGCTTTTTATTATCACCAATTGCTGCTAATATTGCTGCTATCCATTAACTGCTATTTATCAAGTGATATTGCTGCTAATTGTCAACTGCCATTTAATTGCTGTTATATTGAGATTGCTGCTAAAATATTTACCCTATAGTTATTAATTGTTATTATATTGTCGTCATCATCTATTGTTTTATGCATACATAATTTTATGGTAATTTAAATTAACTAATAAAAACTACCTTTCCATGAACCCATAAATAGAGTGCGTGCCCGCCATTACTTTATTTTTAAAGCATAGGAAGGGACGGGTCATTCAGAGTTGTCTGTGTCATATAGCTGCTGCCAGTGATAAGTTCATGCTGCACTGCAAAATCTGCAAGCAAGAAAATATCACAACAACCTATTTTTTTCTGTAAATGGACAGCCGGCCTTTAAAAACAATTCAAGTTTCTACAGTTGATAAGTGTTTTATAGGCTTATTGCCAGCACCTCCGACATCAGGAGCAAACATTCTGCTTAAAATGTTTTATTCTCAAAACCTGTTATAATATAGCTACCATATAATTGTATTAACATTAGTGGGTAGCTTATTTAAGTTTAAACTTAACATTTAATATGGTATTTGAAATAAAATTATAGGCCCTTAAGTATTAAACACAGAATTATTGTAGCCACTGGTCACACTATTCTCCTAATAGATGGCGGAGATGGGAGAGGACCGTATATAGGGACAGCAAAAAATTTTGACAGACAGGATGAGGGGTACTTAGATGGAAAGATACAATGCTGGGACGAAGCCCTAAGTAGCCCTTTCAGTCTATTTTAATAAACCTGGCTGATACTCTGACCCTATTGTCACCCTCCCTAAATGTGGACTGCCCAGCTTTGCCCAAAAGACAGAATACAGTCCTGTTGGTAAAAGGCCAAATGGATTACAAAGGGGACATAAAGACTGGTTTAATATGTGCAGTGAGTGGGGTCCAATCTAGATGTCCTATGAATGTAGGGCACCCATGACACAGCACTCAAATTTATTCGCGCACATATCCATCAATATAGGTATATATGTCTCTGTATATATATTCTCGTCCTAATAAACAAAGTAGCGTGTTCTGGACGACATAGATATACACATATATACACCGTCAAAAAGTTTGGAGTGTCCCGACGCGTTTCCTCAATGATATCAGATTCATCAGGGGACAGGGAAAAACAAAAACACAAAGTTGCAGGAGTTCCCTTTTGTTCAAGGTATATATCTCCAGTCACAAGGGTGGAGTCACAAGGCATATATTATAATATGTGAAGGCAGGTCAAAAAGAGCATGATGTTAGCTCTAAAGACCATGAATAATTCAGTTAGCCTCTTAGTTCAGGCTAACTGAATTATTCATGGTCTTTAGAGCTAACATCATGCTCTTTTTGACCTGCCTTCACATATTATAATATATGCCTTGTGACTCCACCCTTGTGACTGGAGATATATACCTTGAACAAAAGGGAACTCCTGCAACTTTGTGTTTTTGTTTTTCCCTGTCCCCTGATGAATCTGATATCATTGAGGAAACGCGTCGGGACACTCCAAACTTTTTGACGGTGTATATATGTGTATATCTATGTCGTCCAGAACACGCTACTTTGTTTATTAGGACGAGAATATATATACAGAGACATATATACCTATATTGATGGATATGTGCGCGAATAAATTTGAGTGCTGTCATGGGTGCCCTACATTCATAGGACATCTAGATTGGACCCCACTCACTGCACATATTAAACCAGTCTTTATGTCCCCTTTGTAATCCATTTGGCCTTTTACCAACAGGACTGTATTCTGTCTTTTGGGCAAAGCTGGGCAGTCCACATTTAGGGAGGGTGACAATAGGGTCAGAGTATCAGCCAGGTTTATTAAAATAGACTGAAAGGGCTACTTAGGGCTTCGTCCCAGCATTGTATCTTTCCATCTAAGTACCCCTCATCCTGTCTGTCAATAATTTTTTGCTGTCCCTATATACGGTCCTCTCCTATCTCCGCCATCTATTAGGAGAATAGTGTGACCAGTGGCTACAATAATTCTGTGTTTAATACTTAAGGGCCTATAATTTTATTTCAAATACCATATTAAATGTTAAGTTTTAACTTAAATAAGCTACCCACTAAAGTTAATACAATTTTTTGGATCTAAAGGGTCTAGCATTTCAGATATTACCATAGTGTGACTGACTATAATCGGTTGTGTTATTATAGCTACCATATACAAACCGGATTCCAAAAAAGTTGGGACACTATACAAATCGTGAATTTTATTCAGAATAGAACATAAATCACGGAACAAAAGTTTAAACTGAGAAAATGTACCATTTTAAGGGAAAAATATGTTGAATCAGAATTTCATGGTGTCAACAAATCCCAAAAAAGTTGGGACAAGGCCATTTTCACCACTGTGTGGCATCTCCCCTTCTTCTTACAACACTCAACAGACGTCTGGGGACCGAGGAGACCAGTTTCTCAAGTTTAGAAATAGGAATGCTCTCCCATTCTTGTCTAATACAGGCCTCTAACTGCTCAATCGTCTTGGGCCTTCTTTGTTGCACCTTCCTCTTTATGATGCGCCAAATGTTCTCTATAGGTGAAAGATCTGGACTGCAGACTGGCCATTTCAGTACCCGGATCCTTCTCCTACGCAGCCATGATGTTGTGATTGATGCAGAATGTGGTCTGGCATTATCTTGTTGAAAAATGCAGGGTCTTCCCTGAAAGAGATGACGTCTGGATGGGAGCAGATGTTGTTCTAGAACCTGAATATATTTTTCTGCATTGATGGTGCCTTTCCAGACATGCGAGCTGCCCATGCCACATGTACTCATGCAACCCCATACCATCAGAGATGCAGGCTTCTGAACTGAGCGTTGATAACAACTTGGGTTGTCCTTGTCCTCTTTGGTCCGGATGACATGGCGTCCTAGATTTCCAAAAAGAACTTTGAATCGTGACTCGTCTGACCACAGAACAGACTTCCATTTTGCCACACTCCATTTTAAATGATCCCTGGCCCAGTGAAAACGCCTGAGCTTGTGGATCTTGCTTAGAAATGGCTTCTTCTTTGCACTGTAGAGTTTCAGCTGGCAACGGCGGATGGCACGGTGGATTGTGTTCACTGACAATGGTTTCTGGAAGTATTCCTGAGCCCATTCTGTGATTCCTTTACAGTAGCATTCCTGTTTGTGGTGCAGTGTCGTTTAAGGGCCCGGAGATCACGGGCATCCAGTATGGTTTTACGGCCTTGACCCTTACGCACAGAGATTGTTCCAGATTCTCTGAATCTTCGGATGATGTTATGCACAGTTGATGATGATAGATGCAAAGTCTTTGCAATTTTTCGCTGGGTAACACCTTTCTGATATTGCTCCACTATCTTTCTGCGCAACATTGTGGGAATTGGTGATCCTCTACCCATCTTGGCTTCTGAGAGACACTGCCACTCTGAGAAGCTCTTTTTATACCCAATCATGTTGCCAATTGACCTAATTAGTGTTAATTGGTCTTCCAGCTCTTCGTTATGCTCAAATTTACTTTTTCCAGCCTCTTATTGCTACTTGTCCCAACTTTTTGGGGATTTGTTGACACCGTGAAATTTTGAATCAACGTATTTTTCCTTTAAAATGATACATTTACTCGGATTAAACGTTTGATCTGTCATCTACGTTCTATTACAAATAAAATATTGACATTTGCCATCTCCACATCATTGCATTCAGTTTTTATTCACGATTTGTTTAGTGTCCCAACTTTTTTGGGAATCCGGTTTGTACAAAAAAAAGCTATGGAACTCCAATTATACAAAAATATATAGCAATCTTTATTTAATACATTTAAAAAAAATGTATTCTAAAGATAAAAAGGCAAGATGGATATTGATACAGAGAACATTGCAAGGGGCGTTATCCCCGATATAGTGATCCACGTCTACAAAATATACGATGAGAACAAATAGCGCTACGGAGCGTATCATTACCAAGATGATGGGATAAAACATCTCCAACAATCCCCAATAGATCATACAAGGACATCAATAAGTTCAGTTATTTAATAACAATATTGCCCCATAGGCCCCCAGGTGTGTGGAATAAGCACAGTATTGCATTGGCCGTGTCGCTGAACAGGTCACTATATTAAATGCAGATGTCAAAAGTATCACAAATAATAACTGCAACCTGCACTAGCATCAAAATATTACTCTGTACAGCAGCGCTGCAAATGTATTATATTATATCTAGATACCAGGCAGTACTAGTGAGTAGAGTTGAGCGAACACCTGGATGTTCGGGTTCGAGAAGTTCGGCCGAACTTCCCGAAAATGTTCGGGTTCGGGATCCGAACCCGATCCGAACTTCGTCCCGAGCCCGAACCCCATTGAAGTCAATGGGGACCCGAACTTTTCGGCACTAAAAAGGCTGTAAAACAGCCCAGGAAAGAGCTAGAGGGCTGCAAAAGGCAGCAACATGTAGGTAAATCCCCTGCAAACAAATGTGGATAGGGAAATGAATTAAAATAAAAATTAAATAAATAAAAATTAACCAAAATCAATTGGAGAGAGGTTCCATAGCAGAGAATCTGGCTTCATGTCAGCAGAGAATTAGTCTGCATGTCATAGCAGAGAATCAGGCTTCACGTCACCCAACATTGGAACAGTCCATTGGCATATATTTAGGCCCAGCACCCAGGCAGAGGAGAGAGGTCCCGTAACAGACAATCTGGCTTCATGTCAGCAGAGAATTAGTCTGCATGTCATAGCAGAGAATGAGGCTTCACGTCACCCACCACTGTAAGAGTCCATTTTCATAAGTTTAGGCCCAGCACCCAGGCAGAGGAGAGAGGTCCCGTAACAGACAATCTGGCTTCATGTCAGCAGAGAATTAGTTTGCATGTCATAGCAGAGAATGAGGCTTCACGTCACCCACCACTGCAACAGTCCATTGGCATATATTTAGGCCCAGCACCCAGGCAGAGGAGAGAGGTCCCGTAACAGACAATCTGGCTTCATGTCAGCAGAGAATTAGTCTGCATGTCATAGCAGAGAATGAGGCTTCACGTCACCCACCACTGCAACAGTCCATTGGCATATATTTAGGCCCAGCACCCAGGCAGAGGAGAGAGGTCCCGTAACAGACAATCTGGCTTCATGTCAGCAGAGAATCAGTCTGCATGTCATAGCAGAGAATGAGGATTCACGTCAGCCACCACTGCAACAGTCCATTGGCATATATTTAGGCCCAGCACCCAGGCAGAGGAGAGAGGTCCCGTAACAGACAATCTGGCTTCATGTCAGCAGAGAATCAGTCTGCATGTCATAGCAGAGAATGAGGCTTCACGTCAGCCACCACTGCAACAGTCCATTGGCATATATTTAGGCCCAGCACACAGGCAGAGGAGAGAGGTCCCGTAACAGACAATCTGGCTTCATGTCAGCAGAGAATTAGTCTGCATGTCATAGCAGAGAATGAGGCTTCACGTCACCCACCACTGTAAGAGTCCATTTTCATAAGTTTAGGCCCAGCACCCAGGCAGAGGAGAGAGGTCCCGTAACAGAGGATCTGGCTTCATGTCAGCAGAGAATCAGACTTCATGTCATAGCAGAGAATCAGGCTTCACGTCAGCCACCACTGTAAGAGTCCATTTTCATAAGTTTAGGCCCAGCACCCAGGCAGAGGAGAGAGGTCCCGTAACAGACAATCTGGCTTCATGTCAGCAGAGAATTAGTCTGCATGTCATAGCAGAGAATGAGGCTTCACGTCACCCACCACTGCAACAGTCCATTGGCATATATTTAGGCCCAGCACCCAGGCAGAGGAGAGAGGTCCCGTAACAGACAATCTGGCTTCATGTCAGCAGAGAATCAGTCTGCATGTCATAGCAGAGAATGAGGCTTCACGTCAGCCACCACTGCAACAGTCCATTGGCATATATTTAGGCCCAGCACACAGGCAGAGGAGAGAGGTCCCGTAACAGACAATCTGGCTTCATGTCAGTAGAGAATCAGTCTGCATGTCATAGCAGAGAATCAGGCTTCACGTCACCCACCACTGCAACAGTCCATTTTCATAAGTTTAGGCCAAGCACCCAGGCAGAGGAGAGAGGTCCCGTAACAGACAATCTGGCTTCATGTCAGCAGAGAATCAGTCTGCATGTCATAGCAGAGAATGAGGCTTCACGTCAGCCACCACTGCAACAGTCCATTGGCATATATTTAGGCCCAGCACACAGGCAGAGGAGAGAGGTCCCGTAACTGAGGATCTGGCTTCATGTCATCAGAGAATCATTCTGCATGTCATAGCAGAGAATGAGGCTTCACGTCAGCCACCACTGCAACAGTCCATTGGCATATATTTAGGCCCCGGCACCCAGACAGAGGAGAGGTTCATTCAACTTTGGGTAGCCTCGCAATATAATGGTAAAATGAAAATAAAAATAGGATTGAATGAAGAAGTGCCCTGGAGTCCAATAATATATGGTTAAGGGGAGGTAGTTAATGTCTAATCTGGACAAGGGACGGACAGATCCTGTGGGATCCATGCCTGGTTCATTTTTATGAACGTCAGCTTGTCCACATTGGCTGTAGACAGGCGGCTGCGTTTGTCTGTAATGACGCCCCCTGCCGTGCTGAATACACGTTCAGACAAAATGCTGGCCGCCGGGCAGGCCAGCACCTCCAAGGCATAAAAGGCTAGCTCTGGCCACGTGGACAATTTAGAGACCCAGAAGTTGAATGGGGCCGAACCATCAGTCAGTACGTGGAGGGGTGTGCACATGAACTGTTCCACCATGTTAGTGAAATGTTGCCTCCTGCTAACACGTTGCGTATCAGGTGGTGGTGCAGTTAGCTGTGGCGTGTTGACAAAAGTTTTCCACATCTCTGCCATGCTAACCCTGCCCTCAAAGGAGCTGGCATTGACACAGCTGCCTTGGCGACCTCTTGCTCCTCCTCTGCCTTGGCCTTGGGCTTCCACTTGTTCCTCTGTGACATTTGGGAATGCTCTCAGTAGCGCGTCTACCAACGTGCGCTTGTACTCGCGCATCTTCCTATCACGCTCCAGTGCAGGAAGTAAGGTGGGCACATTGTCTTTGTAGCGTGGATCCAGCAGGGTGGCAACCCAGTAGTCCGCACAGGTTAAAATGTGGGCAACTCTGCTGTCGTTGCGCAGGCACTGCAGCATGTAGTCGCTCATGTGTGCCAGGCTGCCCAGGGGTAAAGACAAGCTGTCCTCTGTGGGAGGCGTATCGTCATCGTCCTGCCTTTCCCCCCAGCCACGCACCAGTGATGGACCCGAGCTGTGTTGGGTGCCACCCCGCTGTGACCATGCTTCATCCTCATCCTCCTCCACCTCCTCCTCCTCCTCGTCCTCCTCGTCCTCCAGTAGTGGGCCCTGGCTGGCCACATTTGTACCTGGCCTCTGCTGTTGCCAAAAACCTCCCTCTGAGTCACTTCGAAGAGACTGGCCTGAAAGTGCTAAAAATGACCCCTCTTCCTCCTCCTCCTCCTCCTCCTCCTGGGCCACCTCCTCTTCCATCATCGCCCTAAGTGTTTTCTCAAGGAGACATAGAAGTGGTATTGTAACGCTGATAACGGTGTCATCGCCACTGGCCATGTTGGTGGAGTACTCGAAACAGCGCAACAGGGCACACAGGTCTCGCATGGAGGCCCAGTCCTTGGTGGTGAAGTGGTGCTGTTCTGTAGTGCGACTGACCCGTGCGTGCTGCAGCTGAAACTCCACTATGGCCTGCTGCTGCTCGCACAGTCTGTCCAGCATGTGCAAGGTGGAGTTCCACCTGGTGGGCACGTCGCATATGAGGCGGTGAGCGGGAAGGCCGAAGTTACGCTGTAGCGCAGACAGGCGAGCAGCAGCAAGATGTGAACGCCGGAAGCGCGAACAGACGGCCCGCACTTTATGCAGCAGCTCTGACATGTCGGGGTAGTTGTGTATGAACTTCTGCACCACCAAATTGGCTAGTCCCAGAGCTGCAACGAGATTTCGCCCATTATCACACACCACCAGGCCGGGCTTGAGGCTCACCGGCAGCAACCACTCGTCGGTCTGTTGTTCTATACCCCGCCACAACTCCTGTGCGGTGTGGGGCCTGTCCCCCAAACATATGAGTTTCAGAATGGCCTGCTGACGTTTACCCCGGGCTGTGCTGAAGTTGGTGGTGAAGGTGTGTGGCTGACTGGATGAGCAGGTGGAAGAAGAGGAGGAGGAAGCTGAGTAGGAGGAGGTGGCAACAGGAGGCAAAGAATGTTGCCCTGCGATCCTTGGCGGCGGAAGGACGTGCGCCAAACAGCTCTCCGCCTGGGGCCCAGCTGCCACTACATTTACCCAGTGTGCAGTTAGGGAGATATAGCGTCCCTGGCCGTGCTTACTGGTCCACGTATCTGTGGTTAGGTGGACCTTGCTACAGATGGCGTTGCGCAGTGCACACTTGATTTTATCGGATACTTGGTTGTGCAGGGAAGGCATGGCTCTCTTGGAGAAGTAGTGGCGGCTGGGAACAACATACTGTGGGACAGCAAGCGACATGAGCTGTTTGAAGCTGTCTGTGTCCACCAGCCTAAATGACAGCATTTCATAGGCCAGTAGTTTAGAAATGCTGGCATTCAGGGCCAGGGATCGAGGGTGGCTAGGTGGGAATTTACGCTTGCTGTGAGATGGAGAGCTGAACGCTGGCGTGTGACATGGTTGAGACGCTTGGTGACGGAGGTGGTGGTGGTGGTGTTGGTGGTACATCCCCAGTTTGCTGGGCGGCAGGTGCCAACGTTCCTCCAGAGGCGGAGGAAGAGGCCGAGGCGGCAGCAGCAGAAGAGGCCGAGGCGGCAGCAGCAGAAGAGGTAGCAGGGGGAGCCTGAGTGACTTCCTTGGTTTTAAGGTGTTTACTCCACTGCAGTTCATGCTTTGCATGCAGGTGCCTGGTCATGCAGGTTGTGCTCAGGTTCAGAACGTTAATGCCTCGCTTCAGGCTCTGATGGCACAGCGTGCAAACCACTCGGGTCTTGTCGTCAGCACATTGTTTGAAGAAGTGCCATGCCAGGGAACTCCTTGAAGCTGCCTTTGGGGTGCTCGGTCCCAGATGGCGGCGGTCAGTAGCAGGCGGAGTCTCTTGGCGGCGGGTGTTCTGCTTTTGCCCACTGCTCCCTCTTTTGCTACGCTGTTGGCTCGGTCTCACCACTGCCTCTTCCTCCGAACTGTGAAAGTCAGTGGCACGACCTTCATTCCATGTGGGGTCTAGGACCTCATCGTCCCCTGCATCGTCTTCCACCCAGTCTTGATCCCTGACCTCCTGTTCAGTCTGCACACTGCAGAAAGACGCAGCAGTTGGCACCTGTGTTTCGTCATCATCAGAGACATGCTGAGGTGGTATTCCCATGTCCTCATCATCAGGAAACATAAGTGGTTGTGCGTCAGTGCATTCTGTGTCTTTCACCGCTGGGGAAGGGCTAGGTGGATGCCCTTAGGAAACCCTGCCAGCGGAGTCTTCAAACAGCATAAGAGACTGCTGCATAACTTGAGGCTGAGACAGTTTCCCTGGTATGCATGGGGGTGATGTGACAGACTGATGGGGTTGGTTTTCAGGCGCCATCTGTGCGCTTTCTGCAGAAGACTGGGTGGGAGATAATGTGAACGTGCTGGATCCACTGTCGGCCACCCAATTGACTAATGCCTGTACCTGCTCAGGCCTTACCATCCTTAGAACGGCATTGGGCCCCACCATATATCGCTGTAAATTCTGGCGGCTACTGGGACCTGAGGTAGTTGGTACACTAGGACGTGTGGATGTGGCAGAACGGCCACGTCCTCTCCCAGCACCAGAGGGTCCACTAACATCACCACGACCATGTCCACGTCCGCGTCCCTTACTAGATGTTTTCCTCATTGTTATGGTTCACCACAACAACAAAAATATTATTTGGCCCAATGTATTGTATTCAAATTCAGCGGGATATAAATTTGAGGCCTAGTATTTAGGCGCTGGGTGACCGGTATGGATTTACTAACAGAATTGGACTTGGAAATGCACAGTAGCGTGTGTGTGAAGTTATTCTGAATGACCCTATGTGCACCTTGAATATTATATACCCTTTTAGGGATAGATTTCAAATAGCTCTGATATAGCAGAAACCACTAAATTATGAAATTGCTAAATTGGGAATTGTATTTCAACCCAGAACAAAAAATGTGCTTTGACGGACACTAAATAACTTTCCCAGCCACAACAGGACAGCGGTAACGAGAGATTTAGCGGGATATAAATTTGAGGCCTAGTATTTAGGCGCTGGGTGACCGGTATGGATTTAGTGACAGAATTAGACTGGGATATGGCCAAAAAATAACCACACTATTGCTGGTTAAATGCACTTGGTGACGGGCGCAGCTTGCCCCTGATGTAGTATATGGCCAAAAAATGAACAGACTATTGCTGGTTAAATGCACTTGGTGTGATAGCTTGACCAACCACACTACTGAGGGTTAAATGCACTTGGTGACGGGCGCAGCTTGCCCCTGATGTAGTATATGGCCAAAAAATGAACACACTATTGCTGGTTAAATGCACTTGGTGACGGGCGCAGCTTGCCCCTGATTTAGTATATGGCCAAAAAATGAACAGACTATTGCTGGTTAAATGCACTTGGTGTGATAGCTTGACCAACCACACTACTGAGGGTTAAATGCACTTGGTGACGGGCGCAGCTTGCCCCTGATGTAGTATATGGCCAAAAAATGAACAGACTATTGCTGGTTAAATGCACTTGGTGTCACAGCTTGACCAACCACACTACTGAGGGTTAAATGCACTTGGTGACGGGCGCAGCTTGCCCCTGATGTAGTATATGGCCAAAAAATAAACAGACTATTGCTGGTTAAATGCACTTGGTGTGACAGCTTCACCCTGATGTAGGCTTTAGCCAAAAAACAACCACACCATTGAGGGTTAAATGCACTTGGTGACGGGCGCAGCTTGCCCCTGATGTAGTATATGGCCAAAAAATAAACAGACTATTGCTGGTTAAATGCACTTGGTGTGACAGCTTCACCCTGATGTAGGCTTTAGCCAAAAAACAACCACACCATTGAGGGTTAAATGCACTTGGTCGCAGCTTGTGCTGGCGCACCACAAGACACAAAATGGCCGCCGATCACCCCAGAAAAATGTGACTGACAAACGGTCTGGGCAGCCTAAAAACAGTGAGCAATTGAGTATCAGCAGCTCAATGATGCACAGCTGCAGATCGATCAATAATCAAGTCCTTTGGAGGAGTTAATCACTGCCTTATCTCGCCCTACTGTCGCAGCCGCAACCTCTCCCTACGCTAATCAGAGCAGAGTGACGGGCGGCGCTATGTGACTCCAGCTTAAATAGAGGCTGGGTCACATGGTGCTCTGGCCAATCACAGCCATGCCAATAGTAGGCATGGCTGTGACGGCCTCTTGGGGCAAGTAGTATGACGCTTGTTGATTGGCTGCTTTGCAGCCTTTCAAAAAGCGCCAAGAAAGCGTCACAAAAGCGCCAAGAAAGCGACGAACACCGAACCCGAACCCGGACTTTTACGAAAATGTTCGCTCATCCCTACTAGTGAGTAATAATCATTTATATTACTGTTTTAGTTAACGTATTATATTGCATCAGGACACAGAGCGTTATTACATAATAGGTTATGCTGCAGTCTTTTTTTTTTTTTTTTACCAGTTTCAGATTTGCAATATCTCTTGTGGTTCAAAAGTTATCAACACAATAAGGTCAAAACTTTTGAGCCTTCAGCTCTGTGTTCAGCACCAGGGACAACACCTTGAACAGGACAAATAGCTGTGCATCACAGGGATGGTTCCCGGTTGTTGTTGCAAATTTCTGTGTTGATAACTTTTGAACCACAAGATATATTTGCAAATCTGATTACGGCAATAGATTTCTGTTAAAATTTTGGTCTTCTTTGATACGCTACATGACCCCCTTCCCATTGGAAATATTTGCCCTAGAACCAATATTGCGGCTTTCAAGATGGCGGCCATGTTCTGGACATAGTCTAAAAGATAGGCCCCCTCACCCATTACTTGCTGGGGTATTTAGATATTTCATTTTCCCTTTCATTTCTGAAATAATAGGGTGTCCTGCGACTTCTGACTAACCCTGTAGTACAAACAACAGTTGCAGCACCAGCTGTCTGGCCAGTGGTAGTAGTAGCAGCAGGCGATAGGTCTCCTTCATTGCTTCAGATAAGTGTCACATCATTATTGATGACAAAGAGGATGACTTTGTGGACTAGATAGCTCACTCCTCCTCTCAGTCACAGCAGGTTGATGTGGATGTCACCTCTGAGTCTGACATCATGCCTTGGAACCAGGGGACAATGCATTCCTCCTGACCATCCTCCTTGCAGCTCAGAGAAGACTTTCAGTTGCTTAATTTCTGTCTTCACTGTCCAACCTCGTGGATGTCTTCTATTTTCCTAACAAAACCCCATGTTCTATGGAAGATACTCAAGATAGTCTCCCTGTTGTTGACTCAATTTGCTCATCCGTACTAGGTGTGCATTTTTTTTCCAAATAATGTATTAAAAAATAACTGTCATGTCTTCATCAAAAAATCTATATCAGCATATGTTACTGCTGCAGCAGCATTATGCATAAAGCAATGTTTAGTTTCTTCACATACCACTGTTTTCCTTAAGTTTTCCCCTTAGTTACGGCTGTTTTGAATCCTACAATATGAGGATCTTCTCAAGATGGCTCCTCTGCCAGTTCTCTGAGGCCAAAACTGCCTTCCCTCACTTCCCATATACACTTGCTGTAGCCAGCAGCTTCCTGCCAGCCAATCAGATTGGATTACTGAGAGACACACCTCCTTACTCTGAAGACTAATGCAGCCACGCAGTGTGGAGGCCCGCCCCTCTGTCTTCTGTTTATGATTAGTCGGAGACAGACAAGCCATAGCAATGGTCTTTTAACCCCTTAAGGACGTAGGGCATACCGCTGCGCCCTATTTCCCGAGTCCTTAAGGACTCAGGGCGTACCGGGACGTCCTGACTTTAAATAGATATTCCAGCGCCGCGGGGTTTAATTGCAACGGGATGCCAGGTGAAATCATTCAGCCTGCATCTTGTTAGAACGCCAGGGGGGGTTATGTGACCCCCACCCCGTATCGGCGATTGCCACAAAACCGCAGGTCAATTCAGACCTGCGGTTTGCTGTGATTTCTGCAGTTTCTGATCTGAAACTTAAAAATGCCCAAAATGACGATTTGCACGCCCCCCTGCATGATTTATGCGGGTGGTATGTGCAGAGGGGGGGTGGTGCAGGCAGTGTGGGCATTGCGGGAGGCGGGCGGTGCCCTGCCCGCCTTCCCTTGAAAATTCGTTGGCGTCTAGTGGTTATACCAGGGTGTCAGCACATTGCTGACACCCTGGTATAAACGGCTGACATCTGTGCAGATGTCAGCCGTTTAACCCTTTCCATACCGCGGTCCGTACGGACCGCTGTATGGAAAAGGTTAACTGTCATCGGTCAGGGAGCTCCCTCCCTCTCCCATCGAGGGGCTGCTGTGCCTTTGCAGCCCCCGATGGAGAGGGAGAGAGCCCCCCGACAGCCCCCTGCAGCCCCGTGCTCACCCTTCCCCAGCTGCGAAGTTGTGGCAGACGGGGAAGGTTGCCATGGCAACCTGACGCCGTCTCAGGCGTCCTGCTGTCCATGGTGCTGAACAGATCTATGCTAAAGGCATAGATCTGTTCAGTGTAAGTAAAATACAGTACAGAACCCTATATAATGTACTGTACAGTATTATACAGACATCAGACCCACTGGATCTTCAAGAACCAAGTGGGTCTGGGTCAAAAAAATGTAAAACAAGTGAAAAAAGTTAAGAAAAAAAAACACATTTATCACTGAATAAAAATTAAAAAAATAAAATACACTACACATATTAGATATCGCCACGTCTGTAACGACCTGTTCTATAAAATGGTCATGTTACTTTCCCCGCACGGTGAACGCCATAAAAATAAAAAAATAAAAACTATGAGAAAATTGAAGTTTTGCCCACCTTACTTCCCAAAAATGGTAATAAAAGTGATCAAATAAGTCGCATGTACACCAAAATAGTACCAATCAAACCGTCATCTCATCCCACAAAAATCATACCCTACCCAAGATAATCGCCGAAAAACTGAAAAAACTATGGCTCTTAGACAATGGAAACACTAAAACATGATTATTATTTTTTGTTTAAAAAATGAAATCATTGTGTAAAACTTACATAAATAAAAATAAAGCATGCATATTAGGTATCGCCGGGTCCGTATCGACCGGCTCTATAAAAATATCACATGACCTAACCCCTCAGATGACCACCGTAAAAAAATAAAAATTAAAACGGTGTAAAAAAAGCCATTTTTTGTCATCTTACGTCACAAAAAATGTAATAGCAAGCGATCAAAAAGTCATATGCACCCCAAAATAGTGCCAATCAAACCGTTATCTCATCCCGCAAAAAATGAGACCCTACTTCTAATCGCCCAAAAACTGAAAAAACTATGGCTCTTAGACTATGGATATATTAAAATGGAAAATCTGCCAAAAAAGTGAAATTTTGAAATTGTATCTCTATTTTCCATAAAATCTTGTGCAACACCTAAAGGGTTAACAAAGTTTGTAAAATCAGTTTTGAATACCTTGAGGGGTGTAGTTTCTTAGATGGGGTCACTTTTACGGAGTTTCTACTCTAGGGGTGCATCAGGGGGCTTCAAATGGGACATGGTGGCAAAAAAACAGTTCAGCAAAATCTGGCTTCCAAAAACCATACGGCGCACCTTTCACTCTACGCCCCGCTGTGTGGCCGTACAGTAGTTTACGGCCACATATGGGGTGTTTCTGTAAACGGCAGAGTCAGGGCAATAAAGATACAGTCTTTTTTGGCTGTTAACCCTTGCTTTGTTAGTGGAAAAAATGGTTTAAAATGGAAAATTAGGCAAAAAAATGAAATTCTCAAATTTCATCCCCATTTGCCAATAACTCTTGTGCAACACCTAAAGGGTTAACAAAGTTACTAAAATCAGTTTTGAATACCTTGAGGGGTGTAGTTTATATAATGGGGTCATTTTTGGGCAGTTTCTATTATGTAAGCCTCGCAAAGTGGTCCCTAAAAATTGGGTTTTTGTAAATTTCTGAAAAATTTCAAGATTTGCTTCTAAACTTCTAAGCCTTGTAACAACCCCAAAAAATAAAATATAATTCCCAAAATAATTCAAACATGAAGTAGACATATGGGGAATGTAAAGTCATCACAATTTTTGGGGGTATTACTATGTATTACAGAAGTAGAGAAATTGAAACTTTGAAATTTGCTAATTTTTCCCAATTTTTGGTAAATTAGGTATTTTTTTATGCAAAAAAATAAAAAAAATGGACTTAATTTTACCAGTCTCATGAAGTACAATATGTGACGAAAAAACAATCTCAGAATGGCCTGGATAAGTCAAAGTGTTTCACAGTTATGAGCACTTAAAGTGACACAGGTCAGATTTGCAAAAAATGGCCAGGTCCTTAAGGTGAAATAGGGCTGAGTCCTTAAGGGTTTAAGAGACCATTGGAAAGGGACAGGAGACATTAATGAAAGCTGTCATTATAAGGTAATTACACATCTTTTGACAAAAACTGACAGACTAACTCGGGTATACATGCCTAGCTCTATTAAACTAGCAAATAAAATAAAAATATATGACAATTATCCTTTAAATTTTTTTAAATTGTCTTCCAAATGTTTTCTAAATGACTGTGGCATTTTCCCAGCACATTCTCTGTTCCCTAACTCTATGGACTTCTGTGGAGGCAGATTGAAACTGTGGCCTGAACTGGCCGAGGTTGACCTCACTGTACTACATTGTCCAGACTTCAGTGTCATCACAGTAAAGGCTGTCAGTATGGTAGTTGACGTTGTCACGCTCAAATGGACAAAGTTGTCCTCTGACAGTGTACAAAACATCAAATTTGTCAAAATGAACAAGGCATGGATCCATGAAGATTTTCACATACTGAATGTGAGGCTGATGAATAGATTGATGATGGTGGCTATTGTTGGCTCCGTCATTCCACTGCTGTTGTCTACCTGCCTTCCATAATTTTTTTTTATTGTGTGACTACTGCTGTCAGTGGCTGCTTTTCTTTCTACTGCTACTACAATTACCTTAACACAGCTACCTACCACTACTAGTAACACTACCTCCAAACAGCCACTCACACATCCACTGTCTTCTCATTTTAATGCTGTGCTGATTCTGCTCTTTCCACAGCCATGCTGTACTTGCTCTGTGCTCTCAAAAAAAGGCTGAATTTTTTAAGGTTTGTTTATAACAATCCACTGTTTAGTATAAATACAATCAGGCATTTGCCCTGCTAAGGCATCAGAGACACTTGTTCATAACAAGCCACAGTTTTTTTTCCTGATAACACTGTGTGTGCTTAAGTGTCATCTGCCCCAATAAGGGACAATTTTGGGAACCTTTTGTAAAGAGCATAACAAATGTGACAGTGCAGTGTGTTTTTAGGCATCCTGTTTGTTAACACCATCAGCCATAAGTTTGTCCATAGCTATGTGTATCAGTGTCACTCTGACAATTCAAAGCAGTGGCAGTGGCCTCCAATTACAGGACCACAGGTCATCTCTTTTATAGAGCAAATACAGAATCTTAACGGTCAATAGGTACAAATATGCAAATTAGCTCAGCACAACCTGATTCCATCTCAGACAGCAGGGGTGTAACCCATGTCAAATTCTTAGTCCAACTTCCTCCCCCCCCCCAGCCTTACTGTAAAAGGAATATTTGGATGGACAATAGACACAGTGCTGTGAAGCATATAGGAGAATATAGTGCTACATTCCTGTTATATCCAGTGATGTCTCCTCTAAAGTAAATGTCTCCTTCCTTATCTTCTCCATTCTGACCAGGCAGCCATGATAACTTCTTTCAGCAATATCTTGTCTCTGCAGAGTTTGCTACACAAACATCTTAGGTCCTTACATCATACTTCCCCTTCTGGTATCCCAACCGTGTTATCCTGCCGCTACCCCTAATACTGTACCCACTGTGTTCCTCCATACCCACAAACACCATACTTCAAAATTAATAGTGCCATACAGATATTCTCACCCATAGTAATAGTTCTAAAATGCTCATCTCACCTCATGGCAGATTCGGCCTTGGAAGAGAACACTGTTTCAGGGTGCTTGCTCCTCATCAGTCTGCTCTCCCAAGCCACATGTAATCTCATCGAGGTAACCAGCCCGCTGCTCTGTGCTGATGAGGAGTAAGAACCCTGAAATAATGCTGTCTACAGGACTGTCTCTGGTTTGCAATGGAGTGATGGAGAGAGCCACTGTGGATACATTAAATTAGATCTAGTAAGGAGAACCATACATTTCAGTTTTTTTATTACTGGACATATGGAGGGACAAGACAGTATATTGGATTTCTACATTACAGTATATTGGGGTTTTTACATGAGTTCTCCATAGTTTGGACACTCTGTGAAACCATTGAAGGTCTCCTTTACACATCCTTAGATTAAAAAAAAACAAAAAAAACATCACAACCCCAAAAAATCTGCGTGCGTACTGTACACTTAAAGGAAACATTGGGCTGCTATGCTTTTTTCCAGGTAAAAAATATTTGAAACTGGCCTAAAAAAAAGATGTGAAAATGTGAACAAAGCTAACCCACAGTGGTTGTATTTGATGACTAGGTTTGAGTGAACCCGAACTGTAAAGTTCGTACCAAACTTTAGGATTTTTGGTCCCCGGCCCCAAACTTTTCAGTAAAAGTTTGGGTTCGAGTTCAGTGTTCGGTGAGTTCCTGGCGCTTTTTGAAATGCTGCAGAGCAGCCAATCAACATGCGTTTTACTCTTGTGCCCTTAGAAGCCATCACAGCCATGCCTACTAATGGCATGGCTGTGATTGGCCAGTGCAACATGCGACCCAGCCTCTATATAAGCTGCAGTCACGTAGTGCAGCACCACACTCTGCTCTGATTAGTGTAGGGAGAGGATGCTGCTGCTGTGAGGGAGACAATAGGAAATAATCTTTAATCTGAAGTGCTTGTTAACTCAGCAATCTACATAGATTTAGTTTTGTGGGTGCAGTGCACAATCTTTCTACCCTGCCCTGAGCCCAGTGACAGAGAAAAATAACTTTTATCTGTCTGTTAGTGAGGTGGGCGGCGGCGGCCATTTTATGCAAGCTCAGCACACCAGCATATGTGCATTTGTGACATTCAAATCCAAGCTTGAAATACTGCAATAATAATCTGGGTTTAAAAAAAAATAATTGGGGCAAAATACTAACTTTAAGGCCTTGGCTGCATCTGTCAGTGTGAAATACACGTGTTAGATACTGGTGTTCTATTCTGTTATAAAAAAAAAAAACACCCACTTTGGGCAAAATATGAAATTTGCGGCCTTGGATGCATATGTCAGTGTGAAATACACACGCTAGATACTGCTGTTATATTTTGTTATTTAAAAAAAACACCCATTTTGGGCAAGATCCAAAATTTGCAGAGAATGAGAAGAGCGTCGAATAAGGGACATGGCCCCAGTTGTGGTGTTGCTGGTGGAGCTCCTGTTGCAGGGAGAGGACGTGGTCGATCTGTGCCAACTACACGCACAAGTGAAACACCTTCCTCAGGTGCGAGTAGGCGACAGAACCTTCAGCGTTAGTTGGTTGGGCCTTATGCGGCTCTAATGGTGAGGCCTGAACAAGTACAGGCGATAGTAGATTGGGTTGCTGACAGTGCCTCCAGTTCCTTCACATTGTCTCCCACCCAGTCTCCTGCTGAAATATCAGAGTTTGCACCTGCAGCCCATGTCCATCAGTACTTCACCTCACCCCCTTGCAAATTAGTCAAGCAGTCTGAGCCCCAAGTCATGCAGCAGTCTCTTCTGCTTTTTGATGACTCTGCTATCAGAGTTTCCCAGGACCATCCACATAGCCCTGCTACAGAAGTGGAAGAGATTGAGTGCATCAATGTCCAACCACTTATGTTTCAGGATGATAACATGGGAGGACCACCGCAGAACGTCTCGGATGATGACGTAACACAGGTGCCAACTGCTGTGGCTTTCTGCAGTGTGCAGACCAACAAGGAGGGCAGGGGTGAAGACTGGGAGGAAGATGATGTGGAGAACGATGAGGTCCTCAACTCCACATGGAATCAAGGTCATGCGAGTGAACTGTGAGGTTCAGAGGAAGAGGCGGTGATCGCACAGAGCCAACAGCACAGCAGAAGAGGGAGCAGGGTGCAAAAAGGGAGCGACCATCCCCTAGACAACACAGCAAGGGACCGAGCACACCAAAGCCATCTCCAAGGAGTTCCCTGGCGTGGCAGTTCTTCAGACAATGTGCTGACGACAAGACACGAGTGGTTTGCACGCTGTGCAATCAGAGCCTGAAGCAAGGCATAACCGTTCTCAACCTGAGCATAACCTGCATGACCAAGCATCTAAGTGCAAAGCACGAGCTGCAGTGGAGTAGACACCTCAAAAACCAAGAAAGGTCTCTGGATCCACCTGCTTCCTCTTCTGCTGCAGTCACGGTCTCTTCATCCACAATGTCCCACGGAAGCGTACAGCTCTCCATCTCCCAAACACTAGAGCAAAAGAGGAAGTACCCCCCTACCCACCCGCGATCCCAGGCCCTGAATATCAGCATTTCAAAATGACTGGCCTATGAAATGCTGTCATTCCGTCTGGTGGAGACGGAGAGTTTTAAAAGCCTTATGGCGGTGGCTGTCCCACAGTATGTCATGCCCAGCCGCCACTACTTTTCCAGGTGAGCTATTCCTTCGCTGCACAACCAAGTGGGGGACAAAATCAGGTGTGCACTGCGCAACACCATCTGTGGCAAGGTCCACCTAAGTACAGATACGTGGACCGTTAAGCACGGTCAGGGAAGTTATATCTCCCTAACAGCACACTGGGTAAATGCAGTGGCGGCTGAGTCTGAGGCCGATAGCAGTTTGGCACATGTCCTTCCACCACCAAGGATTGCAGGGCGCTTCAGATTGCCTCCCGCTGCTTCCTCCTCCTACTTCACTTCCTCATCCTCTACCGCCTCCTCATCCGGTCAGCCGGTCAGCGTAACACCTTCACCACCAATATCAGCACAGCAAGGGTTAAACAACAGCAGGCAGTTTTAAAACTTATCTGTTTGGGGGACAAACCCCACACTGCGCAGGAGCTGTGGATGGGCCTTGAACAACAGACTGATGAGTGGTTGGTACCAGTAAGCCTCAAGCCCAACCTGGTGGTGTGTGATAATGGGAAAAATCTCATAGCTGCTCTGGGACTAGCCGGTTTGACGCACATCCCTTTGGTGGTGCAGAGGTTCCTTAAAAATTACCCCAATATGTCAGATCTGCTGTAGAAAGTGCGTGCTGTCTGTGCGTGCTTTTGGCGTTCTCACCCTGCTGCTGCTCGCCTGTCAGCACTGCAGTGTAACTTCGTCCTTCCCGCTCACCGCCTCATAAGCGAAGTGCCAACAAGGTGGAACGCCACCTTGCACATGCTGGCCAGACTGTGCGAGCAACAGCAGGCGATAGTGGAGTTTCAGCTGCAGCACGCACAGAACCACTTCACCTCCAATGACTGGGCCTCCATGTGAAACCTATGTGCCTTGTTGCGCTGTTTCGAGTACTCCACCAACATGGCCAGTGCAGATGACGCCGTTCTCAGCGTTACTGATGATGACAGAGGATATGGTACAGGAGGAGGAGGAAGAGGGATCATTTTATAGGGTTTCCGGCCAGTCATTCACCAGTGGCTCCGAGGGTGGTTTCCTGCATACACAAACGCCAGGTACACAATTGTCCAGCCAGTGCAGTTTTGGAGGATGATTAGGTGGAGGATGAGGAGGAGATGGTGGAGGAGGAACCGTGTTCACTGCAGGGTGGCACCCAAACCAAGTCATGGCTATCACTGGTGCGTTGCTGGGGGGATACAGAGGACACAGACGATACACCTCCCACAGAGGACAGCATTTCGTTGCCTCTGGGCAGCCTGGCACACATGAGTGATTACATGCTGCAGTGTCTCAGCAACGACCGCCGACTTGCCCACATTCTAACTTGTGCTGATTACTGGGTGGCCACACTGCTGGATCCCTGTTACAAGGACAACGTACCGTCCTTAATTCTGCCACTGGAGCGTGATCGTAAGATGTGAGAGTACAAGCGCATGCTGGTAGACGCACTGCTGGTGGCATTCCCACCTGACAGCGGGGCCACAGTGGAAGACGAAGGCAGAGGAGGAGGAAGAGGTCGCCAGCGCAGCTGGGGCACCACCAGCACCTCAGAAGGCAGGATTAGCATGGCATAAATGTGAAAAAGCTTTGTCAGCACACCACAACAACCAGCACCACCAGCTGATATGGAACGTCTTAGCAGGAGGCAGCATTTCACCAACATGGTGGAGCAGTATGTGTGCACACGCCTACACGTACTGAATGATGGGTCTGCCCCCTTCAACTTCTGGGTCTCCAAATTGGGCACATGGCCTTTGCTTGCCCTTTAAGCCTTGAAGGTGCTGGCCTGCCCTGCAGCTAGTGTATTGTCTGAATGTGTGTTTAGCACGGCAGGGGGCGTTATCACAGACAAGTGCAGCCGCCTGTCCACAGCCAATGTGGACAAGCTCACGTTCATTAAAATGAACCAGGCATGGATCCCACAGGACTTGCCCATACCTTGTGCAGAATGGACATGTATTCCGGCCTTACCCAGCCATTGTTATACTACAGCGCAATTGCTTATTGTTGTATTTTAGATATTCCCCACTCTTTTGGAGTGTACCCTAATAAAATCAAAAAAAATAAAAATAATAAAACCAAAAACCAGTGTTGGCTACCTCGTCCTCCTCCACAGCCGCTTCCATTTACACCGCTACGTCCACTGCTTCCATACTCCATATGGACCTCGCCCATATAAATCAAGATTATTTTTATTTAAATTGTACGCATTATATTTTATGTAATTTCAATAATTTGTCTGTTACATTCTTGGGTAAAATTCACCAATTTTTGGCTGTGATATACCCCTGCTATATCTAGTAGACAGGTAAAAACATTTTACTAATTTGTCTGTTACAGTCTCGGGTAAAATTCACCAATTTTTGGCTGTGATATAGCCCTGCTATACCTAGTAGACAGGTAAAAACATTTCACTAATTTGTCTGTTACATATTAGGGTGAAATTCACCAATATTTGGGTGTGATATACTTCTGCTCTACCTAGTAGAAAGGTAAAAAAGTTTTACTAATTTATCTCTTCCATTTTCGGGTGAAATTCACAAATTTTTGGCTGTGATATACCCCTGCTATACCTAGTAGACAGGTAGAAACATTTCACAAATTTGTCTGTTACATTCTCAGGTAAAATTCAAAAATTTTTGTCTGTGATATACCCCTGCTATACCTAGTAGACAGGTAAAACATTTCACTAATTTGTCTGTTATATTCTTGGGTGATATTTGACCATTTTTGGCCATGATTAAACCCTTTCTCTGCATAGGTGACAGGGACATAAATTTTAAAAATTCTTCTTTAATTGAGGTGCGCCACTTCCTTTACTTGTAAGCTTCGGCTTCAATAATTTGACCCACTTTTCCACTCGATCAACATTTAATTTCATCTATTGACATCCCTTGGATGTGGTATGTCATTCTCACGCTCCCTCTCTGGCGTGGAACCCTGATTCGCCGATAACCGTGATCAATATGGTAGGCGCAGAAAAGAACATCAAAAGTTGATAGAGAAGATAATCAAATGGATAGTGGACATCACAGGGACGTGCGATCAGGCAGAAGTTATCTAGAGTCAAAAAAGCAGCAGCAGTGCCTCTCCTGTCTAACTTTTCCAAATCCAAAATACCGCAGTGACATTCCCTATAATTTTTTAATTATCATTCCAATAACAGGGCATCTTAAGAGTTGCTATTTATCGTCACTACCTCCCCGAGTCAGGAGTGGGTAATTGCTGCGTGCCCCATCCTTAACTTAGAAGCTTCTGCTTCAATACTTTGTCCCACATTTCTCCTCAATCACATTGAATTTCATCCATTGGCCTCCTTTGGATGTGGTATCCCTTTCTCCCGCTCCCTCTCCGGCGTGAAACCCTGATTTGCCGCTAACAGTGATCAACATTGTAAAATTACATCGAAAGTTGATAGAGAAGATATCCAATTGGATTGTGAACATCACGTTGACGTGCGACATGGTGGGGCAGTATGTGTGCACACGCCTACACGTACTGACTGATGGGTCTGCCCCCTTTAACTTCTGGGTCTCCAAATTGGGCACATGGCCTGAGCTTGCCCTTTACGCCTTGGAGGTGCTGGCCTAGCCTGCAGCCAGTGTATTGTCTGAACGTTTGTTTAGCACGACTGGAGGGGTTTATCACAGATTATTTTTCCCAATGTTTTGGGGTGTACCCTAATTTAAAAAAATGTATATAGCATGCAAGGAAGAGAATTAGCCCGCGTGTAAGGGGATCTATGTCATGGTCTTACCTTCGTTTGACATGTGCTGGCGGCCATCTTGGTTTCTGGGTTTCTTGTAGCCTCCCACCCTGCGGCTTCTCCTTCCCACTGGGAGAAGCTGGATGCCTAGCTCATATATATAGAAGGTCTGTGGCTTCAGTTCCTTGCTTGGTCCTCCTGTGTTCACATGCTTCTAAGACTGCTGCTGCTTCTGGTTCCTGATCCTGGCCTCGTCTGACTACCCCGTTGGTTCCTGATCCTGGCTTCGTCTGACTACCCCGTTGGTTCCTGATCCTGGCTTCGTCTGACTACCCCGTTGGTTCCTGATCCTGGCTTCGTCTGACCACCCTCCTGGTTCCTGACCTCTGTCTACGCAAGACCCTGCTTCGGTTTAGCCATCCGTTTGGACTTTTGCTACGGCTTGATTTCCAATAAAGCCTTCTTATTTCCACTCATCTCTGTTGTACGTCTGGTTCATGGTTCCTTGACATTAGGACCAAGCCATGAATTCTGACGGTACAGGGCCACCCTCGCTACCTACGCTGGTTGCCAGACTTGATCAGCAGGATCACCTGTTGGGTCGGTTCGCTGTGGCGTTGCAAACCCTGCTTGAACGCACGGCTCATTTCGCTTCCGTTGCCGATGGGTCGGTTGTCGCTCCTGGGCCCGCTCCTACTGCCGCTCCGGTTGTTGCGCCAGAGTCTACCCCGACACCTGTTGCTGCGCCTGCGGTGTCTCGGGGTATGACCGGTTCTGCCCCCCTTCCACAGCGCTTTGGGGGAGAGCCAACTCAGTGCCGAGGTTTCCTTAACCAGGTGGGCATTTATTTCGAGTTGCTGCCACATGCCTTTCCTACTGAGAGATCAAAGGTGGGCTTCTTGATCTCGCTGCTCTCGGACAAGGCCTTGGCCTGGGCCAGCCCTTTATGGGAGAACAACAATCCGGTGGTTGCCGAGTTTTCCGGTTTTGTTGCTTCTCTTCGGAAGGTATTCGATGTGCCGGCTCGTGCTGCCTCTGCTGCGAAGCTCCTTATGTCCATCAGACAGGGTTCACGATCCGTAGCTGAATACGCCATTGAGTTTCGTACCCTGGCAGCAGAGGTGGGCTGGAATAATGAGGCTCTGGTCGCTGCTTTCTCTCATGGTCTCTCGGATGCCTTGAAGGATGAGGTTGCAGCTAAGGACCTACCAGTGGAGCTCGAGTCTCTTATTTCTTTCCTGATTTTGATTGACACCAGACTCAGGGAGAGACCTTCCTTTAAGGAGAGCCTGCGGAGGTCTCCTAACAGATTGGCGCCTACGTTTGCTGTCCCACCCGTGCCTCCCTCTCCTCCCACGCCTCCTGGGGATGACTTGTCTGGGGGTGAACCCATGCAGCGGGGGTTTGCTCGCCTGTCCGAGGGGGAGAGGGTACTCCGGAGACGCGAGGGCCGATGCATGTACTGTGGTCTCGGTGGGCATTTTCGGTTGGCATGTCCGAACCGTCCGGGAGAACGCTCGCACCTGAGGTCCTGTCGGGGGCAGATCTTGGGTGGAGTCTCCTCGTCCCCGGTTTCCCGTGTTGACAAACCACTGATCACGGTTGTCCTCTCCTGGGTCGGGGGCTCGGTGACGACCCAGGCGTTGGTGGACTCTGGTGCTGGTGGTTTGTTCATTGATAGAGTGTTCGTTGCCGCCAATTCCATTCCTCTGCAGCCTCGAGGTTCCCCACTGGCTCTTGAGGCGATAGACGGCAGACCCCTTCTGCCGCCACACGTGACGCATGAGACCCTTCCAGTGGGGATAGCCATTGGTGCCGTTCACAGAGAGTCGGTCTGTCTCCAGGTTATTTCGTCTCCACACTACTCGGTGGTCTTGGGGTACCCCTGGCTCCAGAAGCATAATCCGACTTTCGATTGGAGATCGGTCGAGATCCTCTCGTGGTCACCGCAGTGTGGGGCTAGTTGCATCCATGGGCCTGTCAAGTTGCTGTGTACTTCCTCGGACTCTCTGTTGCCTCCTGAATACGAGGAGTACCGGGATGTATTCGATAAGGTGCGCGCGGTTGCCCTACCTCCGCACCGCCCATACGATTGTGCCATAGAGTTACAATCCGGTGCCATTCATCCTCGTGGCAAAGTCTATCCACTGTCGGTAGCGGAGAATGAGGCCATGGAGGAGTACGTGAGGGAGGCGCTTTCACGCGGACACATTCGCAAATCCTCGTCCCCGGCAGGGGCTGGATTTTTCTTTGTGAAAAAGAAGGGCGGTGAGTTGAGGCCTTGCATCGATTACAGGGGTCTCAATCGCATCACGATCAAGAACGCTTACCCGATACCCTTGATTTCCGAGCTGTTCGATCGCCTCAAAGGGGCCACGGTCTTTACCAAACTCGACCTGAGGGCGGCATATAACCTGGTAAGGATCAAGGCGGGTGATGAGTGGAAGACCGCGTTTAACACCAGGACCGGTCATTATGAATCCTTGGTTATGCCCTTTGGGTTGTGCAATGCGCCCGCAGTCTTCCAGGAATTCATCAACGATGTTTTCCGTGACCTGTTGCAGCAGTGTGTGGTGGTCTATTTGGATGACATCTTGGTATATTCTGAATCCATGGAGGCCCACATTCTGGATGTCAGACGAGTGTTGCAACGGTTACGAGAGAACAGGCTGTTCGGTAAGCTTGAGAAATGCGAATTTCACCGATCCCAGGTAACCTTCTTAGGTTACATCATTTCCGCTGAGGGGTTCTCCATGGATCCTGAGAAGGTTTCGGCTGTCTTACAGTGGCCCCAGCCCAGTGGTCTCCGTGCCCTGCAGCGCTTTTTGGGCTTCGCCAATTATTATCGGAAGTTCATCAGGGACTTTTCCATGCTAGCCAAGCCTCTCACGGATCTGACCAGGAAGGGCAGTAATTTCCAGGTCTGGCCATCCGAGCTTTTGAGGCTCTAAAGTCCGCCTTTGTGTCGGCTCCGATTCTGTCGCATCCCAACCCTGGGTTGCCCTTTGTCCTCGAGGTGGACGCGTCTGAGACGGGAGTAGGCGCCCTTCTGTCTCAGCGTAGAACACCAGAGGGTCCTCTGCTTCCCTGTGGGTTTTACTCCCGGAAACTGTCTTCCGCGGAGTGCAACTATCAGATTGGTGACAGGGAGTTATTGGCCATCGTGCAGGCCCTTAAAGAATGGAGGCACTTGCTCGAGGGTTCGGTGGTTCCGGTTCTCATCCTGACGGACCACAAGAATCTGACCTACCTTTCTGAGGCCAAGAGATTGACACCACGTCAGGCCAGATGGGGCCGCAGAACGATCTAATCAGGCCTTGGAGCAATTCCTTCGTTGCTATGTCTCCGATCACCAAGACAATTGGGTTGACCTCCTGCCTTGGGCTGAGTTTGCCAGGAACACGGCGGTGAACTCTTCCTCTGGGACGTCTCCCTTCATGGCCAATTATGGGTTCCAACCTGCCGTGTTACCGGAGGTATTCTCTCCCCAGGATACTCCGGCTGTGGAGGATCACCTTTCCGTCCTACGTGCTTCTTGGGTACAGATCCAGAGGTCCCTTGAGGTCTCTGCGCAGCGCCAGAGACTCCAGGCTGATCGCAGACGAGCGCCCGCTCCTTCCTACCAGGTCGGAGACCGTGTATGGTTGTCCACCCGCAACCTCAACCTTCGAGTGCCCACTCCCAAGCTGGCGCCTCGCTTTGTTGGTCCCTTCCGAGTGCTTCGCAGGGTAAACCCGGTAGCCTATGCCCTTGCGCTTCCTCCTGGCATGCGGATCTCCAACGTGTTTCATGTCTCCCTGTTGAAGCCGTTGGTGTGTAATCGTTTCACTTCCTCGGTTCCTCGGCCCCGTCCGGTCCAAGTGGGCAATCGTGAGGAATATGAGGTGAGCAATATCCTGGATTCACGCCTGGTCCGCGGTCGGTTGCAGTTTTTGGTCCATTGGCGTGGTTATGGTCCAGAGGAGCGTTCCTGGGTTCCCTCCGCAGATGTCCATGCTCCTGCTTTGCTCCGAGCCTTCCACGCACGCTTCCCTCAGAAACCGTTCCTTACTCCGCGGAGGAGGGGCCCTTGAGGGGGAGGTACTGTCATGGTCTTACCTTCGTTTGACATGTGCTGGCGGCCATCTTGGTTTCTGGGTTTCTTGTAGCCTCCCACCCTGCGGCTTCTCCTTCCCACTGGGAGGAGCTGGATGCCTAGCTCATATATATAGAAGGTCTGTGGCTTCAGTTCCTTGCTTGGTCCTCCTGTGTTCACATGCTTCTAAGACTGCTGCTGCTTCTGGTTCCTGATCCTGGCCTCGTCTGACTACCCCGTTGGTTCCTGATCCTGGCTTCGTCTGACTACCCCGTTGGTTCCTGATCCTGGCTTCGTCTGACTACCCCGTTGGTTCCTGATCCTGGCTTCGTCTGACCACCCTCCTGGTTCCTGACCTCTGTCTACGCAAGACCCTGCTTCGGTTTAGCCATCCGTTTGGACTTTTGCTACGGCTTGATTTCCAATAAAGCCTTCTTATTTCCACTCATCTCTGTTGTACGTCTGGTTCATGGTTCCTTGACAATCTAACCTTGCAAAACGAGGTACCTGGGATTGATAAAAAATAATATATGTGGTAACCCTTTAAAACATAACGTTTATTAAATCAATCAATAAAATAAGCCCCACCACTGTGAATGGTGAATATGAATGCCAGTAGCATACAAGGTGCGTATACACTGTTAATTAGAGACCAAGGGAGGCATGAGAGGTGAAAATATGGAAAGGATACAGGATCGGGTCTCTCAGACCTGTAATTGCCCTGCACCACGTCATAAACAATCCCCCTCCCTCAGACTGTCCCTGAATGCAGCGCCAAGGTGGTGTCACAACCAGACAGCTGAGAAGCTCTGACAGAGGCCTTTCAGAACCTCCTCCTTGAGTTTCTGTGTTGTGGTATTCAGCTCCTCCTCTCGTCAGCCTCTCTCAGCTGTCATGTGTTGGACTAATTGCTTCCCTTTAAATTCTTCCCCAGAAGGCTTTTCTGAGCGGCTTATATTACTTCCTGGAGTGTGTGTGCACGCTGACTCTGTCCTCCTGTTTGCGTCAAAGCTAAGTGTTGTACCTTTATCTGTTATTATCTGTTTGCTGGATCCCAGGTGACCCTGACTCCCTCCGTATCTTGTGTAGGGAGCCGGTGGTCGTGTCCCCTCACTATTGTAGGGTGCTCAGGGCTTTATAGTCAAGGTTCGTGGATATGCAAACCTCCACCATTCGGATCTTTGCATAGGCTGAGCAGCCAGGGAAAGTGCCAGGTCTTCTGCAGGGGTCTCCCTTGGTTCCTTAGTTTTTGGATCCAGCGAGTCGTTTATACATGTTGCTTTGCCTTGTTTCCTGTACACCGTCCGTGACATTATAAGCCGCCATAACCGTCTCAAGCATGGATCCGGTTTCACTTTTGGCTGAACGCTTCCAGGGTCTTTCATTGGAGGTAGCTGATCTCCGTAAGACTTTTTCTCAGCTTCAAGTGACCGGTTCAGCTTGCGTTCATGGAGTTTGTTCTGAGCCTAAGATCTCGCTCCCGGATACGTTCTCCGGGGGTAGTGAGAATTTTGTGCGTTTTAGAGAGGCTTGCAAACTCCATTTTCGCCTTCTTCCCCACTCCTCTGGTGATGAGGAACGGAGGGTGGGGATCATTATATCGCTGCTCAGAGGTAACGCTCAGTCCTGGGCCTTTTCGCTGCCGGAGGGGGCACGGCCTCTCCGTTCAGTGGATGAATTCTTTTTAGCCCTGGGTCAGATATATGATGATCCGGATCGTATTGCTCTGGCTGAGTCTAAACTACGTCTATTATGCCAGGGTAAACAATCCGCAGAAATATACTGCTCAGAATTTTGGAGATGGGCAGTTGATACTGGTTGGAATGATGCTGCGCTCCGAAGTCAATTTTGCCATGGTCTTTCAGAGGGATTGAAAGATGCATTTGCCTTTCATGAGAGGCCTATTTCTTTGGACTCTGCTATGTCTCAGGCCGTTCGTATTGACAGGCGTCTTAGAGAGAGAGGAGAGATGTCTCCTTCCTGTCATACTCAGTCCCAGGACAGTGCAGCGGTCCCGCTCTGTGCGCAGGGGTCTCAGTCGCCGTCAGCCCCTTTCTGAGCAGGAGCCCATGCAGCTGGGGTTGATTGCTTCTGACAATAGAAGATTCAGCTCGCATGGGAGGGTTTGTTTTTGTTGTGGAGGTATTAATCATTGGGCAAATATTTGTCCCTCTAGGAGATTCAGGCAGTTTTCTGGGAGTAATAAAGAAACAAACAGGAAAAAATCTTTTAAGAATGTTCCGTCTGTTACTATTGGCAGGGTTGAGGCAGAAATTGAAGGTTTTCCATTTGCTTGTAGTTCCCGTTTTGTCCTGCCGGCTAGGGTGGCGCTAGAGAGCAAGAACATTTTTTGTGAGATTTTTGTGGATAGTGGAGCAGCGGTTAATCTCATTGATAATCAATTTGCGATAACTCATGGTTTCCAGATGCGCACTTTGGGAAAGGATATTCCTGTTTTTGCTATCGATTCCGCTCCACTTTCTCAAAAATCATTAAAGGGCATAGTTCACAATATCCGTTTAATTGTGAGTGATGCTCATGTTGAGGATGTGTCATGTTTCGTCCTTAGCGGTTTACCCACCCCTCTGGTGTTGGGGCTGCCCAGGCTCACTAAGCATAACCCCACCATTGATTGGCAAGCGAGGCAAATAAATGGTTGGAGTGACTTTTGCAGAGAGAATTGCCTCATGACATCTGTTTCTGAGGTTGCTACTAAGACTGTACCATCTTTTCTCTCTGAATTTTCGGATGTCTTCTCTGAGAGTGGAGTTCAGGATTTGCCCCCGCACAGGGAGTACGATTGCCCTATTAATCTCATCCCAGACGCCAAGCTGCCTAAATCTCGTTTATACAATCTTTCCCAACCTGAGAGGATCGCTATGCGTGCTTATATCTCTGAGAGTCTGAGAAGGGGACACATACGACCCTCGAAGTCACCTGTTGCCGCTGGTTTTTTCTTTGTTAAGAAAAAAGATGGTTCTTTAAGACCTTGTCTGGATTTCAGGGAGCTGAACAATATCACAATTCGTGACCCTTATCCGCTTCCTCTGATCCCGGACCTATTTAACCAGGTTGTTGGGGCTAAAGTCTTTTCCAAATTAGATTTAAGAGGGGCATACAACCTGGTCAGGGTCAGAGAAGGGGACGAATGGAAGACGGCCTTCAATACCCCTGAGGGCCATTTTGAAAATTTGGTTATGCCTTTTGGTTTGATGAATGCCCCAGCCGTTTTTCAGCATTTCGTGAACAGCATTTTTTATCATTTGATGGGAAAATTTGTATTGGTGTATTTGGATGACATTTTGATTTTTTCTCCCGATTTCAAAACTCATAAGGAACATTTACGTCAGGTCTTGCTCATCCTGCGGGAGAATAAATTATATGCGAAACTGGAAAAATGTGTGTTTGCGGTTCCAGAAATTCAATTTCTGGGGTTTCTTCTCTCCGCTTCTGGTTTTCGCATGGACCCCGAGAAGGTCCGCGCTGTGCTTGAGTGGGAGCTTCCTGAGAATCAAAAGGCACTGATGCGTTTTTTGGGCTTTGCCAATTATTACAGGAAGTTTATTTTGAATTATTCTTCTATTGTTAAACCACTCACTGATATGACCAGAAAGGGGGTAGATTTTTCTTCTTGGTCAGTAGAGGCGCTTAAGGCTTTTTCTGATATCAAGGAGAGTTTTGCTTCCGCTCCCTGTCAAGGAACCATGAACCAGACGTACAACAGAGATAGGTGGAATAAGAAGGCTTTATTGAAAATCAAGCCGTAGCTAAAGTCCAAACGGATGGCTAAACTGAAGCAGGGTCTTGCGTAGACGGAGGTCAGGAACCAGGAGGGTAGTCAGACGTAGCCAGGATCAGGAACCAACGGAGTAGTCAGACGAAGCCAGGATCGGGAACCAACGGGGTAGTCAGACGAGGCCAGGATCAGGAACCAGAAGCAGCAGCAGTCTTTGAAGCATGTGCACACAGGAGGACCAAGCAAGGAACTGAAGCCACAGACCTTCTATATATATGAGCTAGGCATCCAGCTCCTCCCAGTGGGAAGGAGGAGCCGCAGGGTGGGAGGCTACAAGAAACCCAGAAACCAAGATGGCCGCCAGCACATGTCAAACGAAGGAGAACAGTGAGAAGGTAAGACCATGACAGTACCTCCCCCTCAAGGGCCCCTCCTCCGCGGAGTAAGGAACGGTTTCAGAGGGAAGCGTGCGTGGAAGGCTCGGAGCAACGCAGGAGCATGGACATCTGTGGAGGGAACCCAGGAACGCTCCTCTGGACCATAACCACGCCAATGGACCAAAAACTGCAACCGACCGCGGACCAGGCGTGAGTCCAGGATATTGCTCACCTCATATTCCTCACGATTGCCCACTTGGACCGGACGGGGCCGAGGAACCGAGGAAGTGAAACGATTACACACCAATGGCTTCAACAGGGAGACATGAAACACGTTGGAGATCCGCATGCCAGGAGGAAGCGCAAGGGCATAGGCTACCGGGTTTACCCTGTGAAGCACTCGGAAGGGACCAACAAAGCGAGGCGCCAGCTTGGGAGTGGGCACTCGAAGGTTGAGGTTGCGGGTGGACAACCATACACGGTCTCCGACCTGGTAGGAAGGAGCGGGCGCTTGTCTGCGATTAGCCTGGAGTCTCTGGCGTTGCGCAGAGACCTCAAGGGACCTCTGGATCTGTACCCAAGAAGTACGTAGGACGGAAAGGTGATCCTCCACAGCCGGAGTATCCTGGGGAGAGAATACCTCCGGTAACACGGCAGGTTGGAACCCATAATTGGCCATGAAGGGAGACGTCCCAGAGGAAGAGTTCACCGCCGTGTTCCTGGCAAACTCAGCCCAAGGCAGGAGGTCAACCCAATTGTCTTGGTGATCGGAGACATAGCAACGAAGGAATTGCTCCAAGGCCTGATTGGATCGTTCTGCGGCCCCATTGGACTGAGGGTGGTAGGCCGAGGAGAAAGAGAGATGAATCCCCAACTGGGAGCAAAAGGCGCGCCAGAACCTGGACACAAACTGACTCCCCCGATCCGACACAATCTCCTTGGGCAAACCGTGCAACCGGAAGACCTCCCTGGCAAAAATCGAGGCCAACTCTTGTGCAGAGGGTAACTTCTTGAGAGGAACACAGTGGCACATTTTGGAAAACCGATCCACAATCATGAGAATGACCGTATGGCCTCGGGATGCAGGGAGGTCCACAATGAAATCCATCCCCAGGTGTGACCATGGACGCTCCCCGGTGGCTATGGGTTGCAAAAGACCCAACGGAAGGTGCCGAGGGGACTTACTCTGGGCACAAACGGAGCATGCCGCTACATATGCGGCGATGTCGGAACGTAGAGAAGGCCACCAGAACAGACGTGAAACCGCCCAGGACAGCTGATTCTTTCCAGGGTGCCCCGCGGCCTTGGAGTTATGGTAGGTTCGCAACAACCGAGTGCGCAACTCCTCAGGCACAAAACATCTGCCGTTGGGTCTCCCAGAGGGAGCACCAGATTGAGCCGCCAAAATCTGCTCACCCAGAGGAGAGGTCAGGCTGGTGCGAATAGCAGCCAGGATCTGATTCGGGGGTATGACCGTAGTCGGAATCGACTCCTCCCCGGACAGCTCGGAGTACTGCCGTGATAAGGCATCCGCTCTGATGTTCTTGGAGCCGGGTAGGTAGGAGACCACGTAATTAAAACGTGACAAGAACAGAGCCCATCTGGCCTGACGTGGTGTCAATCTCTTGGCCTCAGAGAGGTAGGTCAGATTCTTGTGGTCCGTCAGGATGAGAACCGGAACCACCGAGCCCTCGAGCAAGTGCCTCCATTCTTTAAGGGCCTGCACGATGGCCAATAACTCCCTGTCATCAATCTGATAGTTGCACTCCGCGGAAGACAGTTTCCGGGAGTAAAACCCACAAGGAAGCAGAGGACCCTCTGGTGTTCTACGCTGAGACAGGAGGGCGCCTACTCCCGTCTCAGACGCGTCCACCTCGAGGACAAAAGGCAACCCAGGGTTGGGATGCGACAGAATCGGAGCCGACACAAAGGCGGACTTTAGAGCCTCAAAAGCTCGGATGGCCTCGAGCGGCCAGACCTGAGGATTACTGCCCTTCCTGGTCAGATCCGTGAGAGGCTTGGCTAGCATGGAAAAGTCCCTGATGAACTTCCGATAATAATTGGCGAAGCCCAAAAAGCGCTGCAGGGCACGAAGCCCACTGGGCTGGGGCCACTGTAAGACAGCCGAAACCTTCTCAGGATCCATGGAGAACCCCTCAGCGGAAATGATGTAACCTAAGAAGGTTACCTGGGATCGGTGAAATTCGCATTTCTCAAGCTTACCGAACAGCTTGTTCTCTCGTAAGCGTTGCAACACTCGTCTGACATCCAGAATGTGGGCCTCCATGGATGCAGAATATACCAAGATGTCATCCAAATAGACCACCACACACTGCTGCAACAGGTCACGGAAAACATCGTTGATGAATTCCTGGAAGACTGCGGGCGCATTGCACAACCCAAAGGGCATAACCAAGGATTCATAATGACCGGTCCTGGTGTTAAACGCGGTCTTCCACTCATCGCCCGCCTTGATCCTTACCAGGTTATATGCCGCCCTCAGGTCGAGTTTGGTAAAGACCGTGGCCCCTTTGAGGCGATCGAACAGCTCGGAAATCAAGGGTATCGGGTAAGCGTTCTTGATCGTGATGCGATTGAGACCCCTGTAGTCGATGCAAGGCCTCAACTCACCGCCCTTCTTTTTCACAAAGAAAAATCCAGCCCCTGCCGGGGACGAGGATTTGCGAATGTGTCCGCGTGAAAGCGCCTCCCTCACGTACTCCTCCATGGCCTCATTCTCCGCTACCGACAGTGGATAGACTTTGCCACGAGGAGGAACGGCACCAGATTGTAACTCTATGGCACAATCGTATGGGCGGTGCGGAGGTAGGGCAACCGCACGCACCTTATCGAATACATCCCGGTACTCCTCGTATTCAGGAGGCAACAGAGAGTCCGAGGAAGTACACAGCAACTTGACAGGCCCATGGATGCAACTAGCCCCACACTGCGGTGACCACGAGAGGATCTCGGCCGATCTCCAATCGAAAGTCGGATTATGCTTCTGGAGCCAGGGGTACCCCAAGACCACCGAGTAGTGTGGAGACGAAATAACCTGGAGACAGACCGACTCTCTGTGAACGGCACCAATGGCCATCCCCACTGGAAGGGTCTCCTGAGTCACGTGTGGCGGCAGAAGGGGTCTGCCGTCTATCTCCTCAAGAGCCAGTGGGGAACCTCGAGGCTGCAGAGGAATGGAATTGGTGGCGGCGAACACACTATCAATGAACAAGCCACCAGCACCAGAGTCCACCAACGCCTGGGTCGTCACCGAGCCCCCGACCCAGGAGAGGACAACAGTAATCAGTGGTTTGTCAACACGGGAAACCGGGGACGAGGAGACTCCACCCAAGATCTGCCCCCGACAGGATCTCAGGTGCGAGCGTTTCCCGGACGGTTCGGGCATGCCAACCGAAAATGCCCACCGAGACCACAGTACATGCATCGGCCCTCGCGTCTCCGGAGTACCCTCTCCCCCTCGGACAGGCGAGCAACCCCCAGCTGCATGGGTTGACCCCCAGACCAGTCATCCCCAGGAGGCGTGGGAGGAGAGGGAGGCACGGGTGGGACAGCAAACGTAGGCGCCAATCTGTTAGAAGGCCTCCGCAGGCTCTCCTTAAAGGAAGGTCTCTCCCTGAGTCTGGTGTCAATCAAAATCAGGAAAGAAATAAGGGACTCGAGCTCCACTGGTAGGTCCTTGGCTGCAATCTCATCCTTCAAGGCATCCGAGAGACCATGAGAGAAAGCAGCGACCAGAGCCTCATTATTCCAGCCCACCTCTGCTGCCAGGGTACGAAACTCAATGGCGTATTCAGCTACGGATCGTGAACCCTGTCTGATGGACATAAGGAGCTTCGCAGCAGAGGCAGCACGAGCCGGCACATCGAATACCTTCCGAAGAGAAGCAACAAAACCGGAAAACTCGGCAACCACCGGATTGTTGTTCTCCCATAAAGGGCTGGCCCAGGCCAAGGCCTTGTCCGAGAGCAGCGAGATCAAGAAGCCCACCTTTGATCTCTCAGTAGGAAAGGCATGTGGCAGCAACTCGAAATAAATGGCCACCTGGTTAAGGAAACCTCGGCACTGAGTTGGCTCTCCCCCAAAGCGCTGTGGAAGGGGGGCAGAACCGGTCATACCCCGAAACACCGCAGGTGCAGCAACAGGTGTCGGGGTAGACTCTGGCGCAACAACCGGAGCGGCAGTAGGAGCGGGCCCAGGAGCGACAACCGACCCATCGGCAACGGAAGCTAAATGAGCCGTGCGTTCAAGCAGGGTTTGTAACGCCACAGCGAACCGACCCAACAGGTGATCCTGCTGATCAAGTCTGGCAACCAGCGTAGGTAGCGAGGATGGCCCTGTACCGTCAGAATTCATGGCTTGGTCCTAATGTCAAGGAACCATGAACCAGACGTACAACAGAGATAGGTGGAATAAGAAGGCTTTATTGAAAATCAAGCCGTAGCTAAAGTCCAAACGGATGGCTAAACTGAAGCAGGGTCTTGCGTAGACGGAGGTCAGGAACCAGGAGGGTAGTCAGACGTAGCCAGGATCAGGAACCAACGGGGTAGTCAGACGAAGCCAGGATCGGGAACCAACGGGGTAGTCAGACGAGGCCAGGATCAGGAACCAGAAGCAGCAGCAGTCTTTGAAGCATGTGCACACAGGAGGACCAAGCAAGGAACTGAAGCCACAGACCTTCTATATATATGAGCTAGGCATCCAGCTCCTCCCAGTGGGAAGGAGGAGCCGCAGGGTGGGAGGCTACAAGAAACCCAGAAACCAAGATGGCCGCCAGCACATGTCAAACGAAGGAGAACAGTGAGAAGGTAAGACCATGACACTCCCATCTTGGTGCAACCTGATGTTTCTTTACCCTTCATAGTTGAGGTTGATGCTTCTGAGGTGGGTGTGGGGGCGGTCTTGTCTCAGGGTTCCTCTCCTGCCAAATGGCGACCGTGTGCCTTTTTCTCAAGAAAACTCTCCTCCGCAGAGAGAAATTACGATGTGGGAGATAGGGAATTGTTGGCCATCAAGTTGGCTTTTGAGGAATGGCGCCATTGGCTAGAGGGAGCCAGACACCCTATTACCGTATTTACTGACCATAAAAATCTGGCCTACTTGGAGTCAGCCAAGCGTCTGAACCCGAGACTGGCCAGATGGTCGTTGTTCTTTTCTAGGTTTAATTTTGTTGTCACGTTCCGCCCTGGAGTTAAGAATGTGAAGGCAGATGCCCTGTCACGTTGTTTTCCGGGAGGCGGGAATTTTGAAGACCCGGGTCCCATTTTGGCTGAAGGTGTGGTGGTCTCTGCTCTTTTTCCTGAATTGGAGGCAGAGGTGCAGGCAGCCCAGTCAGAGGCTCCTGATCTTTGTCCTCCTGGGAGGTTGTTTGTGCCTCTCGCTTTAAGACACAAGATTTTTAAAGAACACCACGATACGGTCCTTGCTGGGCACCCGGGGGTAAGAGCCACACTGGATCTCATCGCTCGGAGATTCTGGTGGCCTGCGCTTCGTAATTCGGTTGAGGGTTTTGTGGCAGCCTGCGAGACTTGCGCTCGTGCCAAAGTCCCTCATTCACGGCCGTCAGGTCCTCTCCTTCCCTTACCCATTCCTTCCCGTCCTTGGACACATCTGTCCATGGACTTCATAACGGAACTGCCTCGTTCCTCGGGGAAGACTGTGATTCTGGTGGTGGTGGACCGTTTTAGCAAAATGGTGCATTTCATCCCTTTTCCTGGTTTGCCCAATGCTAAGACGCTGGCGCAGGCATTTGTTGATCACATTGTCAAATTGCACGGTATTCCTTCAGACATAGTCTCTGATAGGGGCACGCAGTTTGTTTCCAGATTCTGGAAGGCTTTCTGTTCTCGCTTGGGGGTTCGGTTGTCATTCTCTTCTGCTTTCCACCCGCAGTCGAATGGCCAGACAGAGCGCGTCAATCAGAATCTGGAGACATATCTGCGTTGTTTTGTGGCGGAGAATCAAGAGGATTGGTGTTCTTTTTTGTCCCTTGCTGAGTTTGCTATAAATAACCGTCGTCAGGAGTCCTCTGATAAGTCACCATTTTTTGGTGCATATGGGTTTCATCCACAGTTTGGGACTTTCTCGGGAGAGGGGTCTTCTGGTTTACCTGATGAGGACAGATTCTCCTCGTCTTTGTCATCTATTTGGCAAAAGATTCAAGGTAATCTAAAGAGCATGAGTGAGAGATATAAGCGTGTGGCAGATAAGAGACGTGTGCTTGGTCCGGACCTGAATGTTGGTGATCTGGTGTGGTTGTCTACCAAGAATATCAAATTGAAGGTTCCCTCCTGGAAGTTGGGTCCTAGGTTTATTGGGCCTTACAAAATCCTGTCTGTCATCAATCCTGTTGCATACCGTCTTGATCTTCCTCAGACTTGGAAGATCCATAATGTTTTTCATAAGTCCTTATTGAAACCTTATGTTCAACCCATTGTACCCTCGCCTTTGCCTCCTCCTCCGATTATGGTTGATGGGAATCTTGAATTTCAGGTCTCTAGGATTGTGGATTCTCGTCTTGTCCGCGGTTCCCTTCAGTACCTTGTTCAGTGGGAGGGGTATGGTCCTGAGGAGAGGATGTGGGTCCCAGTGACGGACATTAAGGCCTCTCGTCTCATCAGGGCTTTCCATAGGTCCCATCCTGAGAAGGTGGGTTCTGAGTGTCCGGAGTCCACTCGTAGAGGGAGGGGTACTGTCACAACCAGACAGCTGAGAAGCTCTGACAGAGGCCTTTCAGAACCTCCTCCTTGAGTTTCTGTGTTGTGGTATTCAGCTCCTCCTCTCGTCAGCCTCTCTCAGCTGTCATGTGTTGGACTAATTGCTTCCCTTTAAATTTTTCCCCAGAAGGCTTTTCTGAGCGACTTATACTACTTCCTGGAGTGTGTGTGCACGCTGACTCTGTCCTCCTGTTTGCGTCAAAGCTAAGTGTTGTACCTTTATCTGTTATTATCTGTTTGCTGGATCCCAGGTGACCCTGACTCCCTCCGTATCTTGTGTAGGGAGCCGGTGGTCGTGTCCCCTCACTATTGTAGGGTGCTCAGGGCTTTATAGTCAAGGTTCGTGGATATGCAAACCTCCACCATTCGGATCTTTGCATAGGCTGAGCAGCCAGGGAAAGTGCCAGGTCTTCTGCAGGGGTCTCCCTTGGTTCCTTAGTTTTTGGATCCAGCGAGTCGTTTATACATGTTGCTTTGCCTTGTTTCCTGTACACCGTCCGTGACAGGTGGGCTGCCCGATCATTCGCCCAAAGCAAAGAAAGGGACAGAAAGATGGTAACAACACTGAGCCGTCAAATCCTTGATGCTCAGGTACTCTTAACAAAGAGCAAGTTACGTCCTAACGCTTTTCTTAAGCTGTAAGCCTATTCATCAGGGGACCATAGAGACAATAAAGTAAACACTTACCGTATTTTTTGCCGTATAAGACGCACTTTTTCCCCCCCAAAAGTGGGGGGAAAATAGCAGTGTGTCTTATATGGCGAATGTAGCTGATTTTGCCCAGTTTTTAATGATACACCCACCGCGATGCCGTGCAGCGGGTGTATCAGCTGTGAGGGAGGAGGGGCTGGGGGGCGGCATCTGCATTTATAATGACAGCGGGGCCCGTGCAGTGACTGTATTCTACTACACGGGCCCCGCTTACTGTATAATCATATCCCTAATAGTTAATTGTTGTATGCATATAATCGCATAATGAGCGATAATGAGCGCTGTGTATCACCGTACTTACAATTAGAAGCGCTCGCCGTTCGGAGCAGAGAGGAGGGAGGAGGCAGGCCGGGAGGACGGGCGCTGGCAACGTGAGTCATACGTCACGCGCCTGCGCTGCCCACTTTATGAATGAAGCAGGCGGCGTGGGCGCATGACGGATGACTCACGCTGCCAGCGCCTGTCCTCCCGGCCTGCCTCCTCCCTCCTCTCTGCTCCGAACGGCGAGCGCTTCTAATTGTAAGTACGGTGATACACAGCGCTCATTATCGCTCATTATGCGATTATATGCATACAACAATTAACTATTAGGGATATGATTATACAGTAAGCGGGGCCCGTGTAGTAGAATACAGTCACTGCACGGGCCCCGCTGTCATTATAAAAGCAGATGCGACCCCCACACTTATGGAGGGGATCTGTGGATGACACATAGCATAAGATGCTATATATGTGTCATCCACAGATCCCCCCCATAACTGTCATACACAGATCCTCATAACAGTGCCATCCAGAGAGGATCCCCCATAAGTGTCATTCACAGATCCCCCATAACAGTGCGTCACCCACAGATCCCCCATAAAAGTGCGTCACCCACAGATCCCCCATAACAGTGCGTCACCTATAGATCCCCCATAACAGTGCGTCACTCACAGATCCCCCATAACAGTGCGTCACTCACAGATCCCCCATAACAGTGCATCACTCACAGATCCTCCATAACAGTGCGTCACCCACAGATCCCCCATAACAGTGCGTCACCCACAGATCCCCCATAACAACAGATCCCCCATAACAGTGTGTCATCCACAGATCCTCCATAACAGTGCGTCACCCACAGACCACAATTAGTTCAAAACCCACCAAAAGCGCACCTTTTGGTTCAAAATATTTTTTTTCTTATTTTCCTCCTCAAAAACCTAGGTGCGTCTTATGGGCCGGTGCGTCTTATAGGGCGAAAAATACGGTAAATAGAGCATGCCAGTAAAGGAAAAAGAAGTAGAGGACAGCCAGAGGTTAAGTCTCTCTTAAATACTTATCAGTAAATCCCAGGCCGAGCTCTCATGTGGTGAGCAACAGGGAAACAATGTCCAGATGAAATGCGCTCATGGCGCCTCAACAGTAGTACACCGGAGGCGCCTGTTGTGCTGCATATGGCAACCAATAGACACTGCGCTTACCTGACTTTAAATAGGAGCGCGCAGTGAAAAAAGTACCGCCCATGTAATCACCAGATCAATCAAGTGATCCCTCACGTGATACTCAGGAATCATGTGATCACACCCATGATGTGAGGGATCATGTGATCGCAGGTCCTGCACAAAGTACAGGATCCACATTACAGATCAGTGGGCGGTATACAAACATAGGTGGAGGGAAAGAGGTTCAGACCTAAAGACCTCAAGACCCACCCACCCTATGTATAAAAACTATCAAATATCGGGACAAAAATTGTATAATCGCTACCCGAACATAATTAGGTGGGTAAATGGCAGGAGTAAGTATAACTCAAATGGGATGAGGGTGCAGAATAAAGAAGAAGTCTAGATGAAACATCCAAATAGCATTTGTTCATTCAGGCCATTAGGGACAAAAGTTCTCAATTCGTAGATCCACCACACTTCACGCTGCAAGACTTTTCTCTCCCAGTCACCCCTTCTAACCAGGGGGGTATTTGTTCAATGCCCATAAACCGTATCTTGGAGGAGCCCCCATTATGCATCACTCTCATATGGGTAGCTAGGGGATTTTCTCTCTGGTGCTTGATGTCACCCAAATGTTCCCCCACCCTCCTCCATAGCTCACGAGTGGTCTTCCCTACATATTCGAGGCCACATTCACAGGTGGCTTTGTAAATGACCCCTTTACTGCGACAGTTTATGAAGTGTTTTATGGCATACGTTTTACCTGTAAGAGCATTTGTGAAACTGCGACCTTGAATAATGTTTTTACATGCAACACATCCGCTACAGCGGAAACACCCCACCACCCGTGGAAGCCAGTTCTTATTATCAATGAGTGGCTCCCGAAAGTGGCTATGTACCAGGCGGTCATGCAAATTTCAACCACGTCTGTATGTGATTTGGGGTGTCCCTGCAACAACCTTGCTGATGTCGGGGTCCAATTTAAGAATATCCCAATGTTTGCCCAGCACCTGTCTCACTTTGTTCACTGCTATATCATATGTGTTTATTAGTCGAATTGGGCCTGGTGTAGTCTCTATGCGTTTCGGGTGCAGTATAGCAGTACGGTTACTATTGCACGCGCTATGATATGCTACACGGAGTGTAGAGTCTGGATAGCCTTTTTCCAGAAAACATCTGCGGAGGTCATCCGCCTGTTCCTGGAATAGTATGTCATTGGAGCAATTTCTTTTCATTCTTTATAAGTATTGGCCTGTTGGAATGCACCTTTTCAATGACAACGGATGATTCCAGTTCAGAAGTGAGTTAGTGGAAGTTGGTTTCCTAAAAGTCTTGGTTTCTAGTGGACCTATACCATTTCTGGTGATTTTAACATCTAAGAATGGAACAACATCCCTCCTAAATTCAAACGTGAAGCGCATGCCAATGTTGTTACAATTCAATTCTTGCACAAACCTCTCAAAGTTGCATTTCTTACCACGCCAAATCAGGAAAATGTCATCAATGAATCTATTCCAACTAATGACACTTGCTGTCAATGTTTTGGGAGAACACCAGGGTCCTCTCCCACCAGCCCAGGAACAAGTTATCATACGACGGGGCACACAAACTCCCCATTCTTGGCTGTATTAAAAATTTCTAACAGTTCCTTTTGATACCTCACAGTAGGATCTGATTTTAATCTTTTATATGTGTTACGATCTCGAAGGAGATCAAGGCACATGTTCTTATAGTCAGTAGTCTTCATAATCACTATATTGACCCCCTTATCGGAGGGCTTAATAGTGACTTGTTGATCTTTTTCAATGGAACACAAGGCACCAAATTCTTTGGAGCAATTGAACACAGGTTTCCTCACTGTTAGTTCTTCCAATTCGCGTGGGAATCACGCAACAAACACCTCTATACAAGTGTGGTCACCCTGAGGGGGCATCAAGGTACCCTAATTAAAATAAAAAAAAAAATATGAAAACTAAAAAACTGTGTAGTCTACCTCTTCCTCCTCCACCGTAGCTTCCACCTACACCGCCACATCCACTGCCTCCTCAACCTCCTACTCCATATGGACATCGTCCTCCTAGATCAAGATTATTATTTTTTATTTTTACGTATTTTATGTTATTTAAAGTCATTTCCCTATCCACATTCTGTGTTTGCAGAGCACTTGCCATGCTCTTAACCACATTTTGCTGCCATTTGCAGCCCTTTAGCCCTTTCCATTACATTTTTACAGCCATTTTAGTGCTCCAAAGTTCGGGTCCCCATTGACTTTAATGGTGTTCGGGTTCAGGGTCAAGTTCGGGTCAAGGTTTTTTTTTTTTTTGTGAAGTTCGGCCGAAACCCGAACATTCAGGTGTCCGCTCAACTCTACTTGTAGGTAAGTTTAGCTGTTCTATTTTCATGCTTTATCATCTCTTTTATAAGGATTTTACAATTTGTTTTTAGATGTTTTTCAGCTAATTAGTATACTGTAACAATGTTACTGGGCAGCAAATCCAACCAGGGGAAACATCTGCATGGAGTTTGTATGTTCTCCCTGTGTATTGCCAGGGTGCGACTGACTCCCTTGTTTCACAACCTTCCCTTCACCTTCAGTCCACTGTATAGGAAAAGCATATTGAAAGTGTTAGTCCTTTATTTTTACCTGAGGATAGCCATAGATCCCAGTTATCTCCGCTATGGACAGACTGGGGGAAGACATCAAGTGTCCGATAAAAGCCACCACGTTGTTCTTCTCATCACAGCTGTAGTTAGGGACGGCTTCTTCTCGTCCTGACAGTATACTCAGTACACTCTGTACAGCTTTATGTTCTAACACACCGGAGTCATAGATCTTATATCCCAGAGTGATATTAGGTAAGAGGTCAGATCTTCTGTTTATTTCTTCTATGGTGAACATGAAGACCAGGAGATGTCTCACCAAATGAAGAGATGGTCTACAAGATGTATAAACATGATTACATTATCTTGACCATGTGTCTGTATACCAAAGCCATGGATAATATTTTATTTCTATTGCATGCTCCATATTTCCACGTACAAAGTTGTAGCCATAGATCTATGCAACCAGTGAGGATACATCTAGAAACATCTCTTTCAGGAGCAGATAGACATTATTAAATTTAGAGGTACCTTGTTGCAGAAGAAATGCAACTATTACATAGTTACATAGTTAACATGGTTGCAAAAAGACATAAGCCCATCAAAGTTCAACCAAGGGATAAGTGGGAAGCAAATTTGAGAAAAAGGCGAGTGAGACCCAGATTTCTGCACATTTTTCTAAGAATTAATGTTATTTACTTTTAAGAATTGATCTAAGTTCTTCATAAAACTGCCCACTGTTATGTTGTGACCCGTTCTTGAGGTAGACTATTCCATAGATTCACAGTTCTTACAAGTAAAGAAACCTTGACCTCTCTGGAGACTGAACTTTTTCTTCTCCAGTCGCAGGCAGTGCCTCCTTGTCTTTTTAGGGCATTTTATATGGAACACCTTTTCACCATATTTTTTGTATGGCCCATTTATATATTTGCATAGGTTAATAATGTCCCCCCTTAGATGTCTCTTTTCAAGACTGAATAGATTTGATTCTTTTAATCTTTCCTAAGACCCTCCAGGCCCCTCAACAATTTAGTCGCTCTCCTCTGTACTTTTTACAGCTCCAGGGCATCTATTCTATGGACTGGTGCCCAGAACTGAACTGCATATTCCAGGTGAGGCCCCACCAACGCTTTGTAAACTGGTAAATGTGGTAATATTACATCCCGGTCCCGCAAGTCCATGCCTCACCTAATACATGACAATATTTTGCTAGCCTTACAAGCAGCTAATTGACATTGTATGCTGTTATTTAATCTACGATCTAAAGGTACACCCAAATCCTTCTTGAAAAGTGATTCTCCCCATGTTACTTCCCCTAGGACATATAATGCACTTAGATTATTACAAACTCAGATGCAGAACCTTACATTTATCCATATTGAACTTAATTTGCCAAGTTGATTAGAGATGAGCGGATCGAAGTTGATGAAGTGGAATTCGATCTAAATTTCAGGAAAAATTTGACTGGCAACAAATACAAATTTCCTCGCGCTTTGTGGTAACGAATCACATTTTTCCTAAAGTGGCTGCTGCATGTGTGAGGACATGGAGAAAGGAAGTCTGGGAAGGCGGGATCACCCAGACAGACATGAATGCAGCCAATCAGCAGCCAGCCAGCCCTGTAATTTCACAGCCCTATAAATACGGCGGTCATCTTAGATTCAGACATTTTCCAGTGTTCTGAGTGCAGGGACAGACATGAGAACTCATTAGGGACATCAATAGGAAAAACCTCCATGTTAAAAGGAAAACTGAAAAAACGATTTAAGTGCAGGGAAAGGATAGGAAGGAATCACTTCACAGCATCTTAGTGCAGGGAGAGACGTCAGACAGCGTTAGGGACAGTGCTAAAAAAGCGATTTTCAAGTGCAGAAAAAGATTATTTGGGGATCCAAGTAGCAATTATACAGGTCTGTCATTCCAGCAAATTGTACTTGTTATTGGGGTGCAAGTGTTATGTTAAAAAGCTTTTAGTGGCCTATTTGAATACAAAAAGAAAAATATATACACACTTCACTGTTGCAGTTATTTGTGGCGAAAGCGTTTAGTGTCCTATTTCAGTACAAAAAAATAAAAATATATATGCAGTTCACTTTTACAGTTATTTGTGCAAAAAGCATTTACTGGCCTATTTCAGTGCAAAAAGAGAAATATATACACAGTTCACTTTTGCAGTTATTTGCGCTAAAAGCGCTTACTGGCATATTTCAATACAAAAAGAGAAATATATAGGCAGTTCACTTTTGTGGCTATTTGCGCTAAAGTGTTTACTGGCCTATTTCAGTACACAAAGAGAAACATATACGTAGTTTACTTTTGCAGTTATTTGCGCTAAAAGAGTTTACTGGCCTATTTCAGTGCAAAAAGATAAATATTATTATTATTTATTATTAAAGCGCCATTCATTCCATAGGGCTGTACATATGAGAAGAGGTATACATACATAATACAGACAATAGCACTAATCATAAATAAGAGGAGTTACAAACTGGTACAGAAAGAGAGAGGGCCCTGCCCATGAGGGCTTACAATCTACGAGGGATGGACGAAGGACACAGTAGGTGTGGGTGAAGTTGGTCATGGCGGTAAAGAGGCAGCAGAGTTGGCTTGTCTGAAGAGGTGGGTTTTCAGGTTTCTTTTGAAGGATTCCACTGTAGGTGAGAGTCTGATATGTTGGGGTAGCGAGTTCCAGAATATGGGGGATGCACGGGGAGAAATCTTGGAGGCAATTGTGGGAAGAGGCGATAAGAGGAGAGGAGAGGAGAGGAGAGAAGGAGGTCTTGTGAGGATCGGAGAGAGTGCGTGTGGGGATGTGTCGGGAAAGTAGCTCAGAGTTGTAGGGAGGGGACAGGCCTTGTATGTATTTGCTAGTACTTTAAAGTGAATTCGGTGGGCAATGGGGAGCCAGTGAAGGGTTTGGCAGAGGGGAGAGGAACTTCATGCATCTTTATGACATTTCCTGCCACTAAACTGCTACACAAGCCATTATCTTTTGATAAATACATATCACCTTCTACATTATTGTTAGTTATGCAAACTTCACCTAATGCATTGGTTACTACGTTCAGGTTATCACTAGGCACAGTATCATTATGCAATTCTAACACATTGGTACACACAGAGTTATCACAGTTCATAGTAGGCACAGTCTCAATATCCAAATATATACGCAGTTCATTTCTGCAGTTATTTGCACGAAAAGCGTTTACTGGCCTATTTCAGTACAAAAAGTGAAATATATACGCAGCTGACTTTTGCAGTAATTTGCACTAAAAGTGTTTAGGGGTCTATTTTAGTGCAAAAAGAAAAATATATGCGCAATTCACTTCTGCAGTCATATGTGGTGAAAGCGTTTAGTGGCGCATTTCGGTAGAAAAACTAAATTTATTCAGCATTCTGCGTTCCAGTAATATTTGTTGCAAAATCTTTAGTGACATATTTCAGTAGAAAAACAAAATTTATTCAGCGTTCACAGTTCCAGTTATATTTGGTGAAACCTTTAGTGACATATTTTGGTAGAAAAACTAAATTTATTCAGCGTTCAGCACTGCAATAATATTTGTGGTAAAATCTTTAGTGACGTATTTCAGTCATAAAATAACATTTATTCAGCGTTTAGCGCTGCAGTTATATGTGGTAAAATCTTTAGTGACGTATTTTGGTAGAAAAAACAAAATGTATTCAGCGTTCAGCGCTGCAGTTATATGTGGTAAAACCCTTATTGACGTATTTCGGTATAAAAAAAAAAAAATTCAGCGTTCAACGCTGCATTAACATTTGTCGTAAAATTTTTAGTGAGGTATTTCAGTCGAAAAATTAAATTTATTCAGCATTAAGCGCTGCAGTAATATTTGTGGTAAAATCTTTTGTGATGTATTTCGGTCAAAAAACTAAATTTATTCAGCGTACAGCTCTGCATTTATATGTGGTAAAATCATTAGTGTCGTAGTTTGGTAGAAAAACAAAATGTATTCAGCGTTCAGCGCTGCAGTAATATTTGTGTTAGAATATTTATTGACGTATTTCGGTAGAAAAACTAAATATATTCAGCGTTCTGCATTGCAGTAATATTTGTGGTAAAATCTTTAGTGACGTATTTTGGTAGAAAAACTAAATTTATTCAGTGTTTAGCGGTGCAGTTATATGTGGTAAAATCTTTACTGACATACTACGGTAGAAAAACTAAATTTATTTAGCGTTCAGCTCTGCAGTTATATGTGCTAAAATCTTTAGTGACGTATTTCGGTAGAAAAACTAAATTTATTCAGCATTCAGCGCTGCAGTTATATGTGGTAACACCCTTAGTGAAGTATTTCAGTGGAAAAACAAAAGTTATTCAGCGTTCACTGTTGCAGTTGTATTTGGTAAAACCTTTAGTGACGTATATCGGTAGTAAAACAAAATTTATTCAGCGTTCAGCGCTGCAGTAATATTTGTGGTAAAATCTTTGGTGAGGTATTTCAGTCGAAAAACTAAATTTATTCAGCATTCATCTCTGCAGTTATATGTGGTAAAATCTTTAGTGACGTATTTCGGTAGATAATCAAAATGTATTCAGCGTTCAGCGCTGCAGTTATATGTGGCAAAACTCTTAGTGACGTTTTTTGGTTGGAAAACTAAATTTATTCAGTGTTCACTGTTGCAGTTATATGTGGTAAAATCCTTAGTGATGTATTTCAGTAGAAAAACAAAATTTATTTGGCGTTCACTGTTGCAGTAATATGTGGTAAAACCAGGATCGGCTCCAGCTTCATGTGGGCCCTTGGGCGATAAATCCCAGTGGGCCCCCTTGAGGCTTTTTTTACATTTACATGTCCCCACACGGTATGATGACCCCCACTGGCCCCCATACAGTATAATGACCACTAGTGGCCCTTCACACAGTATAATGACCCCCCCAATGCCCCTCCACACAGTATAATGACCCCACAGTGGCCCTCTATTCAGAATAATGACCCCCAGTCGCCCTTCATTCAGAATAATGACCCCCAGTGGCCCCCACACTGGGGTTTATACTGTATGGAGGGGTCACTGGGGGTCATTATACTGTATGGTGGTCAGGGGGGTCATTATACTAAATGGAGGGTCATTGGGGATCATTATACTTAATGGGGGCACTGGGGGTCATTATACTGTGTAAGGGGCACTCACAGTGTAATGACCCCCAGTGGCTCCCTCACATACCTATCATTGCTGGAGCACAGGGGAGGGGAGCGCAGAAGTGCCATAACGGCCTCCATTAAATCCAGGGATGTAGGTACCAACATGCATGCTGAGCCCACTCTATACCTCTTCTGGTGCCAAATGGCTTTCAATGAATGTAATGAGAGCAGGCTACAGCTTTATACTTACTCTAATTAAGCGTTTGCAATATAAGCGTAGCATTAGCACCAGAATGTTTTCTATAATTATGGCATTATTGCACCTTATTTGTGTTTGCAGAGTGCTGCTGCATTGTCCCTTTTATGCTGTATGTTTCTAGCCATGGAAGCGTGCATCTGCGCATTGGGATGTGCTGACTGACCCCCTTTTTTTTGCAGTTGTACCTCTGTACAGTGGCCCGATAAAAGGGTATAAGGGGGCACAGTACAGTGAATGACTAGGGGCACTGTACAGGGTTGTGGTAAGAGGGCACAATGCAGAGTATAAGGGGGCACAGTATGGGCTGAGGGGCACAGTATGGGGTGTGGGGGCACAGTCACATGACCCTGTGACGTTAGAAGGTCCTTATAGTGAATGCGGTTCAGAAGCCACAATAATGAGAGGCAGAGAAGTGAGACAGGGGCCCCAGCCCTGGATGGACAGGAGGGGTGGACACAGCAAGTAGGTGTAAGGGGCTCTGAGGGGGATTCATATAAGAAGTTGGGGCAGGAGATCTGTGCAGGGCAACAATAGGAGATAGGAGGGTGGAACAGAGATCTGGATACATGAGGGAGGAAAGGAGACAGCAAGGGCTCCATGAGGATGAGATAGGACAGGATATGAAGGGGGGGGCAGGTGTCATGGAGGCAAACTGCTTAATGAGGCAGTAAAACAACCAAATAGCATGAAGCTGCTGGTCTACAGCATCCAGCAGCAGCTGGGAGAGTTCCCTGACCCCCCTCCTGACCCACAGAGACAAGACAGTCAGAGTGCAGACTCATAGACTGTGTTCACACTTCTGCTCCAGCCCTGCGGTCTCTCTCCACAGGCAGCACGTCTTGTGTAGAGGGAGCCTGTCTGAAGCTGGTAAGGTAACCTGCTGCTCAGTGAATAGGAGGCGTGTCTGAAGCTCTGCAGCAGCTGGCCTCATGTGACTATGAGAGGGCCCACCAGAGGGGTACTGCGTAAGTGAAATGGCAGCAGTGTCATTGATGGAAGTGTTCATAGCAGCTCAGTGGGCCCTTCCAGGAGCAGAGGGCCTGGCACTTGCCCGAGTATGCCGGGTGCTGATTCCGGGCCTGGGTAAAACCTTTAGTGACTAGTGTTGAGCAAAATTGTGTTTTAAGTTCGGCGTCTAAAGTTCGGGTTCGGGTTATCGAAGTATCCCGTTATGGATTCTGAATTCCGTTATGGTCCATGGTAGCGGAATCCATAACGGGATACTTCTATAACCCGAACCCAAACTTTAGACGCCGAACTTAAAACAAGAGTTCGCTCAACACTATTAGTGATGTATTTCGGTAGAAAAGCTAAATTTATTCAGCGTTCAGCGCTGCAGTAATATTTGTGTTTAAATCTTTAGTGTTGTATTTCAGTTGAAAAACAAAGCATATTTAGCATTCTGTGTTGCAGTAATATTTGTGGTAAAACCTTAAGTGACGTATTTTGGTATAAAAACAAAATTTATTCAGCGCTGCAGTAATATATGTGGTAAAATCTTTAGTGACGTATTTCAGTCACAAAATAACATTTATTCAGCGTTTAGCGCTGCAGTTATATGTGGTAAAATCTTTAGTGACGTATTTTGGTAGAAAAAATAAAATGTATTCAGCGTTCAGCATTGCAGTTATATGTAGTAAAACCCTTATTGCCGTATTTCGGTAGAAAAAAAAATATTCAGCGTTCAACACTGCATTAATATTTGTGGTAAAATCTTTAGTGAGGTATTTCAGTCAAAAAATAAGATGTATTCAGTGTTAAGCGCTGCAGTAATATTTGTGGTCAAATTTTTTGTGATGTATTTCGGTCGAAAAACAAAATTTATTCAGCGTTCAGCTCTGCAGTTATATGTGGTAAAATCATTAGTGTCGTAGTTTGGAAGAAAAACAAAATGTATTCAGCGTTCAGCACTGCAGTAATATTTGTGTTAAAATCTTTAGTGACGCATTTTGGTAGAAAAACAAAATTTATTCAGTGTTTAGCGCTGCAGTTATATGTGGTAAAATCTTTACTGACATACTACGGTAGAAAAACTAATTTTATTTAGTGTTCAGCTCTGCAGTTATATGTGCTAAAATCTTTAGTGACGTATTTCGGTAGAAAAACTAAATTTATTCAGCATTCAGCGCTGCAGTTATATGTGGTAACACCCTTAGTGAAGTATTTCAGTGGAAAAACAAAAGTTATTCAGCGTTCACTGTTGCAGTTGTATTTGGTAAAACCTTAAGTGACGTATTTCGGTAGTAAAACTAAATTTATTCAGCGTTCAGCGCTGCAGTAATATTTGTGGTAAAATCTTTGGTGAGGTATTTCAGTCGAAAAACTAAATTTATTCAGCATTCATCTCTGCAGTTATATGTGGTAAAATCTTTAGTGACGTATTTCGGTAGATAATCAAAATGTATTCAGCGTTCAGCGCTGCAGTTATATGTGGCAAAACTCTTAGTGACGTTTTTCGGTAGGAAAACTAAATTTATTCAGTGTTCACTGTTGCAGTTATATGTGGTAAAATCCTTAGTGATGTATTTCAGTAGAAAAACTAAATTTATTTGGCCTACACTGTTGCAGTAATATGTGGTAAAACCAAGATCGGCTCCAGTTTCATGTGGGCCCCCTTGAGGCATTTTTTTACATTTACATGTCCCCACACGGTATAATGACCCCCACTGGCCCCCATACAGTATAATGACCACTAGTGGCCCTTCACACAGTATAATGACCCCCCCAAATGCCCCTCCACACAGTATAATGACCCCACAGTGGCCCTCTATTCAGAATAATGACCCCCAGTTGCCCCTCATTCAGAATAATGTCCCCCAGTGGCCCCACACTGGGGTTTATACTGTATGGAGGGGTCACTGGGGGTCATTATACTGTATGGTGGTCAGGGGGGTCATTATATTGAATGGGGGCTCTGGGGGTCATTATACTAAATGGAGAGTCATTTGGGTTCATTATACTTAATGGGGGGCACTCACAGTGTAATGACCCCCCAGTGTCTCCCTCACATACCTATCATTGCTGGAGTACAGGGGAGGGGAGCGCAGAAGTGCCATAACGGCCTCCATTAAATCCAGGGATGCAGGTACCAACATGCATTCTGAGCCAACTCTATACCTCTTCTGGTGCCAAATGGCTTTCAATGAATGAAATGAGAGCAGGCTACAGCTTTATACTTATTCTAATTAATCGTTTGCAATATAAGCGTAGCATTAGCACCAGAATGTTTTCTATAATTATTCCCTGACCCCCCCCCCCCCCCTCCTGACCTACAGAGACTAGACAGTCAGAGTGCAGACTCATAGACTGTGTTCACACTTCTGCTCCAGCCCTGCGGTCTCTCTCCTCAGGCAGCACGTCTTGTGTAGAGGGAGCGTGTCTGAAGCTGGTAAGGTAACCTGCTGCTCAGTAAATAGGAGGCGGGTCTGAAGCTCTGCAGCAGCTGGCCTCATGTGACTATGAGAGGGCCCACCAGAGGGGTACTGCGTAAGTGAAATGACAGCAGTGTCATTGATGGAAGTGTTCATAGCAGCTCAGTGGGGGCCCTGGCACTTGCCCGAGTATTCCGGTTGCTGATGCCGGGCCTGGGTAAAACCTTTAATGACTAGTGTTGAGCGAACTTGTGTTTTAAGTTCGGCGTCTAAAGTTCGGGCTCGGGTTATCAAAGTATCCCGTTATGGATTCTAAATTCCGTCATGGTCCGTGGTAGCGGAATCCATAACGGGATACTTCTATAACCCGAACTTTAGACGGTGAACTTAAAACACAAGTTCGCTCAACACTATTAGTGATGTATTTCGGTACAAAAACTAAATTTATTCAGCGTTCAGTGCTGCAGGAATATTTGTGGTAAAACCTTTAGTGGCGTATTTAGGTCGAAAAGCTAAATTTATTCAGCGTTCAGCGCTGCAGTTATAAGTGGTAAAACCCTTAGTGACGTATTTCGGTAGAAAAACAAAATTTATTCGAAGTTCACTGTTGCAGTTATATGTGTTAAAACTCTTAGTGACTAGTGATGAGAGAGCATGCTGGCCAAATACCTGTTTGTCTCGAGCATCGCTATGCTCGACACATGGCGGTACTCGGCTGAGTACCGCATGTGCTCAAGCGCCATGCTCGAGTCTCCTTCTGGCACATTTCACGGGTTTTAAGCAGCCAATAAGGGTACAGGTTAGTTCTTCCCTTGCTGGCATTACAGTGATTGGCTGGCCGGAACGTGTCATTGGGTACTATATGTTCAGCTCAGACTTAGACAGGAAGAGCAGAGCGTACGAAGGGAAAGACAGAGTAGGGAGCGAATTTTACAGTTTTTATTCTGAGAAAGCTTTTCCAAGTCCCAAAAGCAAGAATTTTTTATTTTATACCTATTAGTGACATATAGTGTACATCATCCGCAGACTGTGTCTTTAATAATCTGGGCCACATCTAGTGTCCATAGTTTGTGGCTTTGAGTAAAAAATACAGAACTACAACTGCAAACTGTGTCTGTATTACAAATTCCAATAATCTTGGCCTAATATAGTGTCCATAATCTGTGGTGTTCTGTAACCAATACTTTACTACATCAGAAAACAGTGTCTGCATTGCAAATGCCAATAATCTGGCCCTAATCTAGTGTCCACAGGGTGTTGTTTCCTGTGACATATACAGTACGCCATCCGAAAACTGTTTCTTTAGGTCACATTTAACTAATCTGGGCCTAATCTTAGTGTCCATAGTGTCTTTCTGTGACCAATTCTGAACTGTATCCAAAAACAGTGTCTGTAGCGCAAATTTAAATAATTTGTGCCACATCTAATGTGTGTGCGTTGAATACATATCAATGACATATACTGTACTTTATCCGTAGACGGTGTATGCTAGTCTGTGACATTATCAGGGCTACATCTCCAGTGTAATGTGTGCGCATCCCAAATACCTTTTTTTATTTATTGGCGCATACACTTACAAATCCTACGCTACTGTACGTGTGACATACTTTTAAGCATATACAGTGGATATAAAAAGTCTACACACCCCTGTTAAAATGTCAGGTTTCTGTGATGTAAAAAAATGAGACAAAGATAAAGAATTGCTCCCCGGTTATAGACATGCTACAGTGTCTGGGTTTGGAGCATTTTAACCCGTTTAGGCCACTTTTTTCAGTGAGTTTTTGTCTTTATGTGTATGGAATGTGCCACTTTAATTTGTTGGTAACATTCTTTTGCACCTGGTGGCTTCTGTGTCACATGGTCTGTTGTGGGTGCGGCTCACAGCTTTATCCTACCTCACAGTGCATTGGTGATACCACTATGGAGGCATGTGAGAGTCTGGCTCTGAGTTGGTTTTTAGCCCTGTTCAGACCTTGTTCACATACCACAGGTAGTTCAGTGGTAGGACCCCATGCTTGCTGAGACACCGTGACGTGGTGCATGAGGGGCTCCGATATGTTCCTGACTGGAAGATATTGGAAAAGTTCTCAGCTTTTAACATCGGCCTGAGGAATTAGCTAGTATTGTCAGTTAGTATACCGTTGATAGTAGCTCCATTGCCCCTGAAGATGCCACAACAGTGGTGAAACATGTCGGGGGAGCTGCAAGTTTAGGTTTTAGATCAGTGCGGTGTGCTTAGGATCGGCCCCAGGTGTGCTGCAGACACTGGGTTAGCCGATATCAACAGTTACACTCAATCCTTAAGAGGAATTAAGGGACAGAGTGATATACACACGATTCACTCTGATGTAGGGTTGACAGAGGTTCACCTCGTCATACCCTTACAAATCAGAGCAGGGAAATACAGTTGAATTCAATCCTCAGGATAGAGCTGTAAGATACATAAAGGATAGAGACTGCAAATATAAGCAGCAACAATCAATCGAGTATTCATTGTTACCAAGCACAAGAGCACTTGAACTTTTATACATTGTTTTCTTTTCTATTTTCCCGTAATTTTTAAAGAATATCAAGTAAATGTTATATTTTAAATCAGACCATAAACGGGAACCCACTAGCCGTTTGGCTATTTGAATCTTTACATATTGTCAGTTGCGTATCATTTTGGTGCATTTTTAGCAGCAATTCGTGTATGTATATTTTTTCATCTGCACAATGTATCATTTTGTGTAAGATGTTCTTTTGGTGCATGCTGTCTACCCCGGAATCCTCCATTGTATGCATTTTTTGCTGGGGAATGCCGCTGTCTGCGGACCGCATGCGGAGGAATTTCTCCCCCAGTTATAGACACGCAACAGTGTCTGGGTTTGGAGCATTTTCACCCGTTTTAGCCACTTTTTTCAGTGAGTTTATGTAAAAAAATGAGACAAAGATAAATTATTTCAGAACTTTTTCCACCTTTAATGTGACCTATAAACTGTACAACTCAAGTGAAAAACAAACTGAAATCTTTTAGGAAGAGGGAAGAAAAAATATAAAAATAAAATAATATGGTTGCATAAGTGTGCACACCCTTAAACTAATACTTTGTTGAAGCACCTTTTGATTTTATTACAGCACTCAGCCTTTTTGGGTATGAGTCTATCAGCATGGCACATTTTGACTTGGCAAGATTTGCCCGCTCTTCTTGGCAGAAACACTCCAGATCTGTCAGATTGCGAGGGCATCTCCTGGGCACAGCCATCTTCAGATCACCCCACAGATTTTCAATCGGATTCAGGTCTGGGCTCTGGCCGGGCCATTCCAAAACTTTAATCTTCTTCTGGTGAAGCCATTCCTTTGTTGATTTTGATGTATACTTTGGGTCATTGTCATACTGAAAGATGAAGTTCCTCTTCATGTTCAGCTTTCTAGCAGAAGCCTGAAGGTTTTGTGCCAATATTGACTGGTATTTAGAACTGTTCATAATTCCCTTTAGCTTAATTAAGGCCCCAGTTCCAGCTGAAGAAAAACAGCCCCTTGGCATGATGCTGCCACCACCATGTTTCACTGTGGGTATGGTGTTCTTTTGGTGATGTGCAGTGTTGTTTTTGGGCCAAACATATCTTTTGGAATTATAGCCCAAAAGTTCAACCTTGGTTTCATCAGACCATAACACCTTTTCCCACATGCTTTTGGGAGATTTCAGATGTGTTCTTTCAAAATGTAGCCTGGCTTAGATGTTTTTCTTCGTAAGAAAAGGCTTTCATCTTGCCACTCTACCCCATAGCCCAGACATATGAAGAATACGGGAGATCGTTGTCACATGTACCACACAGCCAGTACTTGCCAGATATTCCTGCAGCTCCTTTAATGTTGCTGTAGGCGTCTTGGTAGCCTCCCAGACCAGTTTTCTTCTCGTCTTTTCATCAATTTTGGAAGGATGTCTACTTCTTGGTAATGTCACTGTTGTGCCATATTTTCTCCACTTAATGATGACTGTCTTCACTGTGTTCCATGGTATACATATCTAATGCCTTGGAAATTCTTTTGTACCCTTCTCCTGACTGATATCTTCTAACAATGAGATCCCTCTGATGCTTTGGAAGCTCTCTGTGTGGCTTTTGCCGTGGGATGCGGCAAAGAAAATTTCAGGAAAGACAAACTAGAGCAGCTAAACTTTATTTGGGGTTAATCAGAGGCACTTTACCTGATGGCCGCTGTATGCTGACTCCTATGTAACAGGATTGTGAATGTGATTGCTTAATTCTGAACACAGCTACAGCTTTTCAATTGAGTGGTACAGTTTATAGGTCACATTAAAGGTGGAAAATGTTCTGAAATGATTTATCTTTGTCTCATTTTTGACAGCATAGAAACCTGACATTTTAACAGGAGTGTGTAGACTTTTTATATCCACTGTATAACATTTAATATTAGGAAGGCGACCAGTACGGGCCGTAGAAGTGGCCGTGATGCTGATGGTGCACGCAGAGGCCGAGGCACTGGATGCGATGAAACTGAGTAAAAGAATATAGCCGAGGGCCTCCAGGTGCGCTAACCCTCAAAAACATTATTTGGAATTGCCTTCCAGTCAGCTGACCCTCTAAAACATCATTTGCGAGTGCCTTCCGGTCAGCTGACCCTAAAAACCATTACATGTAACATAGTAACATAGTATATAAGGCCGAAAAAAGACATCTGTTTATCCAGTTCGGCCTGTTATCCTGCAAGTTGATCCAGAGGAAGGCAAAAAAAAAACTGTGAGGTAGAAGCCAATTTTCCCTACTTTAGAGGAGGAAAATCAGAATAACTCCCTGGATCAATGACCCCTCTCTAGTAGCTATAGCCTGTAATATTATTACGCTCCAGAAATACATCCAGGCCCCTCTTCCTTTATTGTACTCACCATCACCACCTCCTCAGGCAGAGAGCTCCATAGTCTCACTGCTCTTACCGTAAAGAATCCTCTTCTATGTTTGTGTACAAACCTTCTTTCCTCCAGACGCAGAGGATGTCCCTTCGTCACAGTCACAGTCCTGGGGATAAACAGATGATGGGAGAGATCTCTGTACTGACCCCTGGTATATTTATACATAGTAATTAGATCTCCCCTCTGTCGTCTTTTTTCTAAAGTGAATAACCCTAATTTTGATAATCTTTCAGGGTACTGTAGTCCCCCCATTCCAGTTATTACTTTAGTTGCCCTCCTCTGGACCCTCTCCAGCTCTGCTATGTCTGCCTTGTTTACAGGAGCCCAAAACTGTACACAGTCCTCCATGTGTGGTCTGAATAGCGATTTGTAAAGTGGTAGGACTATGTTCTTATCACGGGCATCTATGCCCCTTCTGATGCAACCCATTATCTTGTTGGCCTTGGCAGCAGCTGCCTGACACCGGTTTCTACAGCTTAGTTTGCTGTTTATTAAAATTCCTAGATCCTTTTCCATGTCAGTGTTACCGAGTGTTTTACCATATAGTATGTACGGGTGACTTGCATTATTCCTTCCCATGTGCATAACTTTACATTTGTCAGTGTTAAACCTCATCTGCCACTTATCTGCCCAAGCCTCCAATCTACCCAGATCCCTCTGTAGTAGTATACTGTCCTCATCAGTGTTAATTACTTTACACAGTTTCATCTGCGAAAATTGATACTTTACTATGCAAGCCTCTACAAGATCATTAATAAATATATTGAAGAGAATAGGGCCAATACTGACCCCTGAGGTACCCCACTAGTGACAGAGACGTTTTCTCCCAGTCCGAGCATTCTCATTTTATATACTAACCTTTTATGTGGTACAGTGTCAAATGCTTTAGAGAAGTCCAGATATACGACATCCATTGATTCGCCGCTGTCGTCTAGAACTTACAGTACCTCCTCATAGAAACTGATTAAATTAGTTTGGCATGACCGATCCCTCATGAAGCCGTGCTGATATGTTGTTATTTGCTTATAGAGTTGAGCGAACACCTGGATGTTCGGGTTCGAGAAATTCGGCCGAACTTCCCAGAAATGTTCGGGTTCGGGATCCGAACCCGATCCGAACTTCGTCCTGAACCCGAACCCCATTGAAGTCAATGGGGACCCGAACTTTTCGGTACTAAAAAGGCTGTATAACAGCCCAGGAAAGGGCTAGAGGGCTGCAAGAGGCAGCAACATGTAGGTAAATCCCCTGCAAACAAATGTGGATAGGGAAATGAATTAAAATAAAAATTAAATAAATAAAAATTAACCAAAATCAATTGGAGAGAGGTCCCGTAACAGACAATCTGGCTTCTTGTAGGCAGAGAATCAGTCTTCATATCATAGCAGAGAATCAGGCTTCACGTCAGCCACCACTGTAACAGTCCATTGTCAGATATTTAGGCCCAGCACCCAGGCAGAGGAGAGAGCTCCCGTAACAGACAATCAGGCTTCACGTCAGCCACCAGTGCAACAGTCCATTGGCATATATTTAGGCCCAGCACCCAGGCAGAGGAGAGAGGTCCCGTAACAGAGAATCTGGCTTCATGTTAGCAGAGAATTAGTCTGCATGTCATAGCAGAGAATCAGGCTTCACGTCACCCACCACTGTAACAGTCCATTTTCATAAATTTAGGCCCAGCACCCAGGCAGAGGAGAGAGGTCCCGTAACAGACAATCTGGCTTCATGTCAGCAGAGAATCAGTCTTCATATCATAGCAGAGAATCAGGCTTCACGTCACCCACCACTGTAAGAGTCCATTTTCATAAATTTAGGCCCAGCACCCAGGCAGAGGAGAGAGGTCCCGTAACAGACAATCTGGCTTCATGTCAGCAGAGAATCAGTCTTCATATCATAGCAGAGAATCAGGCTTCACGTCAGCCACCAATGCAACAGTCCATTTTCAGATATTTAGGCCCAGCACCCAGGCAGAGGAGAGAGGTCCCGTAACAGAGAATCTGGCTTCATGTCAGCAGAGAATTAGTCTGCATGTCATAGCAGAGAATCAGGCTTCACGTCACCCAACATTGGAACAGTCCATTGGCATATATTTAGGCCCCGGCACCCAGACAGAGGAGAGGTTCATTCAAATTTGGGTAGCCTCGCAATATAATGGTAAAATGAAAATAAAAATAGGATTGAATGAGGAAGTGCCCTGGAGTACAATAATATATGGTTAAGGGGAGGTAGTTAATGTCTAATCTGGACAAGGGACGGACAGGTCCTGTGGGATCCATGCCTGGTTCATTTTTATGAACGTCAGCTTGTCCACATTGGCTGTAGACAGGCGGCTGCGTTTGTCTGTAATGACGCCCCCTGCCGTGCTGAATACACGTTCAGACTAAACGCTGGCCGCCGGGCAGGCCAGCACCTCCAAGGCATAAATGGCTAGCTCTGGCCACGTGGACAATTTAGAGACCCAGTAGTTGAATGGGGCCGAACCATCAGTCAGTACGTGGAGGGGTGTGCACACGTACTGTTCCACCATGTTAGTGAAATGTTGCCTCCTGCTAACACGTTGCGTATCAGGTGGTGGTGCAGTCAGCTGTGGCGTGTTGACAAAACTTTTCCACATCTCTGCCATGCTAACCCTGCCCTAAGAGGAGCTGGCCGTGACACAGCTGCCTTGGCGACCTCTTGCTCCTCCTCTGCCTTGGCCTTGGGCTTCCACTTGTTCCCCTGTGACATTTGGGAATTCTCTCAGTAGCGCGTCTACCAACGTGCGCTTGTACTCGCGCATCTTCCTATCACGCTCCAGTGTAGGAAGTAAGGTGGGCACATTGTCTTTGTAGCGTGGATCCAGCAGGGTGGCAACCCAGTAGTCCGCACATGTTAAAATGTGGGCAACTCTGCTGTCGTTGCGCAGGCACTGCAGCATGTAGTCGCTCATGTGTGCCAGGCTGCCCAGGGGTAAGGACAAGCTGTCCTCTGTGGGAGGCATATCGTCATCATCCTGCCTTTCCCCCCAGCCACGCACCAGTGATGGACCCGAGCTGCGTTGGGTGCCACCCCGCTGTGACCATGCTTCATCCTCATCCTCCTCCACCTCCTCCTCATCCTCGTCCTCCTCGTCCTCCAGTAGTGGGCCCTGGCTGGCCACATTTGTACCTGGCCTCTGCTGTTGCCAAAAACCTCCCTCTGAGTCACTTCGAAGAGACTGGCCTGAAAGTGCTAAAAATGACCCCTCTTCCTCCTCCTCCTCCTCCTCCTCCTCCTGGGCCACCTCCTCTTCCATCATCGCCCTAAGTGTTTTCTCAAGGAGACATAGAAGTGGTATTGTAACGCTGATAACGGCGTCATCGCCACTGGCCATGTTGGTGGAGTACTCGAAACAGCGCAACAGAGCACACAGGTCTCGCATGGAGGCCCAGTCATTGGTGGTGAAGTGGTGCTGTTCTGTAGTGCGACTGACCCGTGCGTGCTGCAGCTGAAACTCCACTATGGCCTGCTGCTGCTCGCACAGTCTGTCCAGCATGTGCAAGGTGGAGTTCCACCTGGTGGGCACGTCGCATATGAGGCGGTGAGCGGGAAGGCCGAAGTTACGCTGTAGCACAGACAGGCGAGCAGCAGCAGGATGTGAACGCCGGAAGCGCGAACAGACGGCCCGCACTTTATGCAGCAGCTCTGACATGTCGGGGTAGTTGTGAATGAACTTCTGCACCACCAAATTCAGCACATGCGCCAAGCAAGGGATGTGCGTCAAACTGGCAAGTCCCAGAGCTGCAACGATATTTCGCCCATTATCACACACCACCAGGCCGGGCTTGAGGCTCACCGGCAGCAACCACTCGTCGGTCTGTTGTTCTATACCCCGCCACAACTCCTGTGCGGTGTGGGGCCTGATCCCCAAACATGAGTTTCAGAATGGCCTGCTGACGTTTACCCCGGGCTGTGCTGAAGTTGGTGGTGAAGGTGTGTGGCTGACTAGATGAGCAGGTGGAAGAAGAGGAGGAGAAAGTCGAGTAGGAGGAGGTGGCAACAGGAGGCAAAGAATGTTGCCCTGTGAACCTTGGCGGCGGAAGGACGTGCGCCAAACAGCTCTCCGCCTGGGGCCCAGCTGCCACTACATTTACCCAGTGTGCAGTTAGGGAGATATAGCGTCCCTGGCCGTGCTTACTGGTCCACGTATCTGTGGTTAGGTGGACCTTGCTACAGATGGCGTTGCGCAGTGCACACTTGATTTTATCGGATACTTGGTTGTGCAGGGAAGGCACGGCTCTCTTGGAGAAGTAGTGCCGGCTTGGAACAACATACTGTGGGACAGCAAGCGACATGAGCTGTTTGAAGCTGTCTGTGTCCACCAGCCTAAATGACAGCATTTCATAGGCCAGTAGTTTAGCAATGCTGGCATTCAGGGCCAGGGATCGAGGGTGGCTAGGTGGGAATTTACTCTTTCTCTCAAATGTTTGTGAGATGGAGAGCTGAACGCTGCCGTGTGACATGGTTGAGATGCTTGGTGACGGAGGTGGTGGTGGTGTTGGTGGTACATCCCCTGTTTGCTGGGCGGCAGGTGCCAACGTTCCTCCAGAGGCGGAGGAAGAGGCCGAGGCGGCAGCAGCAGAATAGGCCGAGGCGGCAGCAGCAGAAGAGGTAGCAGGGGGAGCCTGAGTGACTTCCTTGGTTTTAAGGTGTTTACTCCACTGCAGTTCATGCTTTGCATGCAGGTGCCTGGTCATGCAGGTTGTGCTCAGGTTCAGAACGTTAATGCCTCGCTTCAGGCTCTGATGGCACAGCGTGCAAACCACTCGGGTCTTGTCGTCAGCACATTGTTTGAAGAAGTGCCATGCCAGGGAACTCCTTGAAGCTGCCTTTGGGGTGCTCGGTCCCAGATGGCGGCGGTCAGTAGCAGGCGGAGTCTCTTGGCGGCGGGTGTTCTGCTTTTGCCCACTGCTCCCTCTTTTGCTACGCTGTTGGCTTGGTCTCACCACTGCCTCTTCCTCCGAACTGTGAAAGTCAGTGGCACGACCTTCATTCCATGTGGGGTCTAGGACCTCATCGTCCCCTGCATCGTCTTCCACCCAGTCTTGATCCCTGACCTCCTGTTCAGTCTGCACACTGCAGAAAGACGCAGCAGTTGGCACCTGTGTTTCGTTATCATCAGAGACATGCTGAGGTGGTATTCCCATGTCCTCATCATCAGGAAACATAAGTGGTTGTGCGTCAGTGCATTCTATGTCTTTCACCGCTGGGGAAGGGCTAGGTGGATGCCCTTGGGAAACCCTGCCAGTGGAGTCTTCAAACAGCATAAGAGACTGCTGCATAACTTGAGGCTGAGACAGTTTCCCTGGTATGCATGGGGGTGATGTGACAGACTGATGGGGTTGGTTTTCAGGCGCCATCTGTGCGCTTTCTGCAGAAGACTGGGTGGGAGATAATGTGAACGTGCTGGATCCACTGTCGGCCACCCAATTGACTAATGCCTGTACCTGCTCAGGCCTTACCATCCTTAGAACGGCATTGGGCCCCACCATATATCGCTGTAAATTCTGGCGGCTACTGGGACCTGAGGTAGTTGGTACACTAGGACGTGTGGATGTGGCAGAACGGCCACGTCCTCTCCCAGCACCAGAGACCATGTCCATGTCCACGACCATGTCCACGTCCGCCACGACCATGTCCACGTCCGCGTCCCTTACTAGATGTTTTCCTCATTGTTATCGTTCACCACAACAACAAAAATATTATTTGGCCCAATGTGTTGTATTCAAATTCAGCTGAATATAAATTTGAGGCCTAGTATTTAGGCGCTGGGTGACCGGTATAGATTTACTGACAGAATTAGACTTGTAATAGTAAAAGTCCAGCTCACCTGCATCAACAGTTTTAAGAGTGCACGGATGGGATGAGACCCAAGCATATAAACTTGAACGGAAAGGAAGAAAGATCCAGCACCTTGTTTTTCTTGCTTGACGTTTATTCCACAAACCAAATGTACAGCGGTGATAGAAACCTCCAAAAATAAGCCCCAGTACGGTCTACATGTTTCGAACCAGATGGTTCTTAATCATGACAGATGGTTCTTAATCATGATTAAGAACCATCTGGTACGAAACATGTAGACCGTACTGGGGCTTATTTTTGGAGGTTTCTATCACCGCTGTACATTTGGTTTGTGGAATAAACATCAAGCAAGAAAAACAAGGTGCTGGATCTTTCTTCCTTTCCGTTCAAGAATTAGACTTGGAAATGCACAGTAGCGTGTGTGTGAAGTTATTCTGAATGACCCTATGTGCACCTTGAATATTATATACCCTTTTAGGGATAGATTTCAAATAGCTCTGATATAGCAGAAACCACTAAATTATGAAATTGCTAAATTGGGAATTGTATTTCAACCCAGAACAAAAAATGTGCTTTGACGGACACTAAATAACTTGCCCAGCCAGAACAGTACAGCGGTAAAGACAGATTTAGCGGGATATAAATTTGAGGCCTAGTATTTAGGCGCTGGGTGACCGGTATGGATTTACTGACAGAATTAGACTGGGATATGGCCAAAAAATAACCACACTATTGCTGGTTAAATGCACTTGGTGTGACAGCTTGACCAACCACACTACTGAGGGTTAAATGCACTTGGTGACAGGCGCAGCTTGCCCCTGATGTAGTATATGGCCAAAAAATAACCACACTATTGCTGGTTAAATGCACTTGGTGTGACAGCTTGACCAACCACACTACTGAGGGTTAAATGCACTTGGTGACAGGCGCAGCTTGCCCCTGATGTAGTATATGGCCAAAAAATAAACAGACTATTGCTGGTTAAATGCACTTGGTGTGACAGCTTCACCCTGATGTAGGCTTTAACCAAAAAACAACCACACCATTGAGGGTTAAATGCACTTGGTCGCAGCTTGTGCTGGCGCACCACAAGACACAAAATGGCCGCCGATCACCCCAGAAAAAAGTGACTGACAAACGGTCTGGGCAGCCTAAAAACAGTGAGCAATTGAATTTCAGCAGCTCAATGATGCACAGCTGCAGATCGATCGATTAATCAAGTCCTTTGGAGGAGTTAATCTGCCTAATCTCGCCCTACTGTCGCAGCCGCAACCTCTCCCTACGCTGATCAGAGCAGAGTGACGGGCGGCGCTATGTGACTCCAGCTTAAATAGAGGCTGGGTCACATGGTGCTCTGGCCAATCACAGCCATGCCAATAGTAGGGGTGGCTGTGACGGCCTCTTGGGGCAAGTAGTATGACGCTTGTTGATTGGCTGCTTTGCAGCCTTTCAAAAAGCGCCAAGAAAGCGTCACAAAAGCGCCAAGAAAGCGACGAACACCGAACCCGGAATTTTACGAAAATGTTCGGGTCCGTGTCACGGACACCCCAAAATTCGGTACGAACCCGAACTATACAGTTCGGGTTCGCTCATCCCTAGTTATAAGGGAAAATAATAGCATTCTGAATACAGAATGCTTAGTATAATAGTGCTGGAAGGGTTAAAAATAATAAAAAAGTTAATTCACCTTCTCCTCTTGTTCGCGTAGATCTCGGTCTGTTCTTTAGCTGTGGGCTAAAGGACCTGTGGAGCATGTGATCTGACATCACCTCAGGTCATTCAGTCCACAGCTAAAGAACAGACCGGGATCTACGCCAACAAGAGGAGAAGGTGAGTTAACTTTTTTATTATTTTTAACCCTTCCAGCACTATTATACTAAGCATTCTGTATTCAAAATGCTATTATTTTCCCTTATAACCATGTTATAAGGGAAAATAATACAATCTTCAGAACATCAATCCTAAGCCCGAACTTCTGTGAAGAAGTTTGGGTCTGGGTACCAAACATGCGCAATTTTTCTCACGCGAGTGCAAAACGCATGACAATGTTTTGCACTCGCGCGGAAAAATCGCGCATTTTCCCGCAACGCACCCGCCTCTTATCTGGGCAAAAAACATGACGCCCGTGTGAAAGAGGCCTAAGCTTTTAATAGAACTGGTTCTGTAGACATCTATGTGGAATCATCTGACAACGGTGTAAAAGGAGTGCGCTTCTTCTTGGCGCTAACATTGACCTGTAAGGCTGAGTTCATACTTGAGGTTTTTGGTCAGTTTTGGCCCTGTGACCACCCAAATAAGTGAGCAGTATTGCTAAGAGCTACGCCTGTCATCTGCATGTCACACTGACTCACAGTATTATTTCACTACCACAGCACACTCCCTATGAGTGTTACTGCAAGGCACGGTGTTCTACACCCCTATAAAGGCTATCTGCAGCCCAGAAATAGCCGTAAATAAATTCGGATCAAAGTGAACCTTTTCAAAAAATTAGACGAACCGGCCGAATCGAATTTTTGAAAAATTCGCTCATCTCTAGTAGTAACGAATTTCATTTTTTCCTAAAATGGTTGCTGCATGTGTAAGGATATGGAGCAAGGAATTCTGGGAAAGCGGGATCACCTATAATGCCTTGCATGAATCCAATTAGCTAGCCCTGTGATGTCAGAGCCCTATTATAAATAGCCTCAGCCATCTTGGATTCTGCCATTTTCCAATGTACTTAGTGCAGTAGGAGACGTCAGCAAGCGCTAGGGACAGTGCTAGGAAAGACTTCATTGTGCTAAAACAACGAATTACAAGTGCAGGGAAAGATTATTCAAGGTGTAGGGAAAGGATAGGGAGGAATCATTCCACAGCATTTATGTAGCACAGGGATCAGTAGGGGAGTTTACAGCCTGGGCAATAGAAACAATCCTATTACACCTTGCTGCAGTGACTGGGGATCTCAATTGCCATTAGACAGCTCTGTAATTCCAGCCAACCGTTTTTGTTATTGGGGTACAAGTGCTTGTTTGATACAGCCATTAACAGGGTTTATTGCAAGGAAATATTTCTATGTCTTATTTGCTCTTGTGCTGTGCAGTTATGTTCTAAAGCATTTTTTGGCTTGTATTAGTGGGAAATAAAGGGATTATTAGCCGTTTTGTGGTGAAGTGCGAAAATTAAAGCCCTTTTTGTCGTGTATTATTGGAAAAAGAAAAATATATTTGCCCTTCAGCGATGCAGTTATAAGTTCTAAAGCCCGTTTTGTCGTGTAATAGAGGCAAAAGTAAAATATATTTGCCGTTCAGCGGTGCAGTTATATGTTCTAAAGCCCTATTTGCCGTGTATTAGTGGCAAAAGTAAAATATATTTGCCGTTCAGAGTTGCAGTTATATCTTCTAAAGCCCTTTTTACCGCGCATTAGTGGCAAAATAAAAATATATTTGCCGTTCAGCGTTGCAGTTATATGTTCTAAAGCCCTTTTTGCCGTATATTAGTGGCAAAAGTAAAATATATTTGCCGTTCAGCGGTGCAGTTATATGTTCTAAAGCCCTATTTGCCGTATATTAGTGGCAAAAGTAAAATATATTTGCCGTTCAGAGTTGCAGTTATATCTTCTAAAGCCCTTTTTACCGCGCATTAGTGACAAAAGTAAAATATATTTGTCGTTCAGTGGTGCAGTTATATGTAGAGTTGAGCGAACCCAAACTGTAAAGTTTGGGTTCGTATGTATGCCCCAGTATGAGAAAGCCGTATTTCTGGCCTAAAATGAACAGTCCCTTATGCACCTATAATCACAGATATTGCCTATTGTTGCCTTAACCACCTCCGGACCGCCTAACGCACATGTGCGTTCCGGAGGTGGCAGGCTGGCGCACAGTCACGCATATATGCGTCATCTCGCGAGACGCGAGATTTCCTGTGAACGCGCGCACACAGGCGCGCGCGCTCACAGGAACGGAAGGTAAGCGAGTGGATCTCCAGCATGCCAGCGGCGATCGTTCGCTGGCAGGCTGGAGATCCAAATTTTTTAACCCCTAACAGGTATATTTAACGCTGTTTTCATAACAGCGTCTAATATACCTCCTACCTGGTCCTCTGGTGGTCCCTTTTGTTAGGATCGACCACCAGAGGACTCAGGTAGGTCAGTACAGTCGCACCAAACACCACACTACACTACACCCCCCCCCGTCACTTATTAACCCCATATAAACTCCCTGATCACCCCCCTGTCATTGATCACCGCCCTGTCATTGATCACCCCCCTGTCAGGCTCCGTTCAGACGTCCGTATGATTTTTACGGATCCACGGATACATGGATCGGATCCGCAAAAAGCATACGGACGTCTGAATGGAGCCTTACAGGGGGGTGATCAATGACAGGCGGGTGATCACCCATATACACTCCCTGATCACCCCCTGTCATTGATCACCCCCCTGTCATTGATCACTCCCCTGTAAGGCTCCATTCAGACGTCCATGATTTTTACGGATCCATGGATACATGGATCGGATCCGCAAAACACATGCGGACGTCTGAATGGAGCCTTACAGGGGGTGATCAATGACAGGCGGGTGATCACCCATATACACTCCCTGATCACCCCCCTGTCATTGATAACCCCCCTGTAAGGCTCCATTCAGACGTCCGCATGCGTTTTGTGGATCCGATCAATGGATCCGTAAAAAATCATGCGGATGTCTGAATGGAGCCTTACAGGGGGGGTGATCAGTGACAGGGGGGTGATCACCCTGATTACCCTGATCACCCCCTGTCATTGATAACCCCCCTGTAAGGCTCCATTCAGACGTCCGCATGCGTTCTGTGGATCCGATACATGTATCCATGGATCCGTAAAAAATCATGCGGATGTCTGAATGGAGCCTTACAGGGGGGGTGATCAGTGACAGGGGGGTGATCACCCTGATTACCCTGATCACCCCCTGTCATTGATAACCCCCCTGTAAGGCTCCATTCAGACGTCCGCATGCGTTCTGTGGATCCGATACATGTATCCATGGATCCGTAAAAAATCATGCGGATGTCTGAATGGAGCCTTACAGGGGGGGTGATCAGTGACAGGGGGGTGATCACCCTGATTACCCTGATCACCCCCTGTCATTGATAACCCCCCTGTAAGGCTCCATTCAGACGTCCGCATGCGTTCTGTGGATCCGATACATGTATCCATGGATCCGTAAAAAATCATGCGGATGTCTGAATGGAGCCTTACAGGGGGGGTGATCAGTGACAGGGGGGTGATCACCCTGATTACCCTGATCACCCCCTGTCATTGATAACCCCCCTGTAAGGCTCCATTCAGACGTCCGCATGCGTTCTGTGGATCCGATACATGTATCCATGGATCCGTAAAAAATCATGCGGATGTCTGAATGGAGCCTTACAGGGGGGGTGATCAGTGACAGGGGGGTGATCACCCTGATTACCCTGATCACCCCCTGTCATTGATAACCCCCCTGTAAGGCTCCATTCAGACGTCCGCATGCGTTCTGTGGATCCGATACATGTATCCATGGATCCGTAAAAAATCATGCGGATGTCTGAATGGAGCCTTACAGGGGGGGTGATCAATGACAGGGGGGTGATCAGGGAGTCTATATGGGTGATCACCCCCCTGTCATTGATCACCCCCCTGTCATTGATCACCCCCCCCCTGGTAAGGCTCCATTCAGACATTTTTTTGGGCACAAGTTAGCGGAAATTTTTTGTTTGTTTTGTTTTTGTTTTTTCTTACTAAGTCTCATATTCCACTAACTTGTGTCAAAAAATAAAATCTCACATGACTCACCATACCCCTCACGGAATCCAAATGCAGTAAACATTTTTAGACATTTATATTCCAGACTTCTTCTCACGCTTTAGGGCCCCTAAAAAGCCAGGGCAGTATAAATACCCCACATGTGACCCCATTTCGGAAAGAAGACACCCCAAGGTATTCCGTGAGGGGCATATTGAGTCCATGAAAGATTGAAATTTTTGTCCTAAGTTAGCGGAAAGTGAGACTTTGTGAGAAAAAAACAAAAAAAAAATCAATATCCGCTAACTTATGCAAAAAAAAATAATATTCTAGGAACTCGCCATGCCCCTCATTGAATACCTTGGGGTGTCTTCTTTCCAAAGTGGGGTCACATGTGGGGTATTTATACTGCCCTGGCTTTTTAGGGGCCCGAAAGTGTGAGAAGAAGTCTGGGATCCAAATGTCTAAAAATGCCCTCCTAGAAGGAATTTGGGCCCCTTTGCGCATCTAGGCTGCAAAAAAGTGTCACACATGTGGTATCGCCGTACTCAGGAGAAGTTGGGGAATGTGTTTTGGGGTGTCATTTTACATATACCCATGCTGGGTGAGAAAAATATCTTGGTCAAATGCCAACTTTGTATAAAAAAATGGGAAAAGTTGTCTTTTGCCAAGATATTTCTCTCACCCAGCATGGGTATATGTAAAATGACACCCCAAAACACATTCCCCAACTTCTCCTGAGTACGGCGATACCAGATGTGTGACACTTTTTTGATGCCAAGGTGGGCAAAGGGGCACATATTCCAAAGTGCACCTTTCGGATTTCACCGGTCATTTTTTTACAGATTTTGATTGCAAAGTACTTCTCACACATTTGGGCCCCTAAATTGCCAGGGCAGTATAACTACGCCACAAGTGACCCCATTTTGGAAAGAAGACACCCCAAGGTATTCCGTGAGGGGCATGTCGAGTTCCTAGAATTTTTTATTTTTTGTCGCAAGTTAGTGGAATATGAGACTTTGTAAGGAAAAAAGAGAAAAAAAAAAATCATCATTTTCCGCTAACTTGTGACAAAAAATAAAAAATTCTAGGAACTCGCCATGCCCCTCACGGAATACCTTGGGGTGTCTTCTTTCCAAAATGGGGTCACTTGTGGCGTAGTTATACTGCCCTGGCAATTTAGGGGCCCAAATGTGTGAGAAGTACCTTGCAATCAAAATCTGTAAAAAATGGCCTGCAAAATCTGAAAGGTGCACTTTGGAATATGTGCCCCTTTGCCCACCTTGGCAGCAAAAAAGTGTGACACATCTGGTATCGCCGTACTCAGGAGAAGTTGGGGAATGTGTTTTGGGGTGCCATTTTACATATAACCATGCTGGATGAGAGAAATATCTTGGCAAAAGACAACTTTTCCAATTTTTTTATACAAAGTTGGCATTTGACCAAGATATTTTTCTCACCCAGCATGGGTATATGTAAAATGACACCCCAAAACACATTCCCCAACTTCTCCTGAGTACGGCGATACCAGATGTGTGACACTTTTTTGCTGCCAAGGTGGGCAAAGGGGCACATATTCCAAAGTGCACCTTTTGGATTTCACCGGTCATTTTTTACACATTTTGATTGCAAAGTTCTTCTCACACATTTGGGCCCCTAAATTGCCAGGGCAGTATA